>NC_022019.1:17994987-18015886 GCF_000317375.1 Microtus ochrogaster | reverse complement strand
AGACCTATTATGCCTTTGCTACCAAATATTCCCACACACACACACACACACACACACACACACACACACACACACACACAGAGAGCACCACCTATGTATCCTCATATGTTACACACACACACACACACACACACACACACACACACACACACACACACAGAGAGCACCTCCAAATGTACCGTACCTATGTATCCTCATATGTTACACACACACACACGCACACACACAGAGAGAGAGCACCTCCAAATGTACCTATGTATCCTCATATGTTACATACACACACACACACACGCACACACACACACACACACACAGAGAGAGAGAGAGAGAGAGAGAGAGAGAGAGAGAGAGAGAGAGAGAGATTAGGAGTCAGAGACATAATAAATAAAATTTTTAAAATTTTTAAAAATAAGAGTCCAGCTAGCACTGTGTGTATGCGAAGGTTTCTGGGATGCCTGAGGCTGTCACTGTTAGTTAAGTGCTCAGTAGTGTCCAGTACCTGGTAGGAACTGCATCACGTGGAGTGGAAAACCAGCACCTGACCTGCTGAATGTTTCTAGGTCTCAGAACAACCTAGCTTGGTCATGTTGTGTGTGTGTGTGTTTTGTTTTTTATTTCCACATTGTGCCTCATTTATTTTAGAAATAAATGAAAGCATAATTCCGAGATGTATTTTAAAGGCATTTATTACAAACTTTTGCTTTCTTGACTGGGCCATACTTAAATTAGTCCAGGAGCGTGAAGACTTAGAAATCTTCTCTTGTGCTTTTTGAAGGTTTCGAGAATGGTTTTATTTTCTCAATATACAATTATTCGTTCAAAAGGAATTGTTTCCTAGCCGTGATCTCTAGAATGAGTCAGACATCCAGAGATGTGCGTCTGTTAGGACTAGCACCTGGGACTTTGTTACCAAGCTGGGCTGACCTGCTGGGGATGAGAACATTGGATGACATCCATTGGCTTGGACAGATGCTGCACCTGCTTCTGTTTCAGGCTTTGTTGCTGTTAGTTGGATACAGGACCGAGACAACTGTCCGCTCTGCTCACACTTGAAGCAGCTGTGAGCTTCCCGGGGGCAAAGCACACTGGAGAGCTAGACACCAGAGTTGTGTTTGACTCTTGGCTCGCACTTCCAGCTGCTTCCTTGGGTCTCCAGCTCCTTCCCCAGCTGCCGCTTACCATCGTCTGTGGGCATACATGAACCTCGGGAGACTGAACAAAAGCACTCTCTGACCCTTGGGCTTCTTTCTGGGTTTAGTCAACAGAGGACATGGATGGGACATCAGGTCAGAATATTTATTCTCTTGGCTCTCTCTTTCTGACCTATAGATGATGAGAAAAGAACACCCTTATGCATGATTGCTCTTCCCCAAGGACTGCCTGATGCTACTGCTTTTTCCATTGACCTGTCCCTCCTTTGTCCTGAGGGTTGAGATATAGAAACTAAGGCTGTTACCCCTGTCTACATATATTTTCCTGCTCAGTTCAAGTAGCCATGCTATAACTTTGTAAACTAACTCTCATATTTATCTTTGTTCTACCGTTTATATGCTCCTGCCCAGTACCAACGAGTTAGTGGAATATGGTGGTTACTTGAGGTTCATATCCCAACTTGATTTTTTTTTATTGAGCTATACATTTTTCTCCACGCCCCTCCCTTCTTCCCCTAACCCTTTCTACCCGCTCCTGTGATTCCCACGCTCCCAATTTACTCAGGAGATCTTGTCTTTTTCTCCTTCCTATGTAGTTCCACGGAAGTCTCTCTTAGATGTGACCTTGGAAAGAAGACCCCCAGGTCTGGATACTCCAGGGTTTTGTAATATGAATGAGCACATCTTTCTGACTGACACACAGACGCCTTACAACAGGGCAGGAAACCGAGCGTGTCCTTGGTGGTGTGATCTCTGATTGCTCAGCTCTGTCTAGGGAGACAGATGGAGAAGCAGAAGGAGGCAGTCCAGAAAGAATCACTGGCAGAAATGCAGTCCCATTGTCAGCCTGCAGGGGGCTCAGAGGCAATTAAAGCTCAACCTGGTATATGGTTGACCCTACCAGAGAGAAATTTTAAGGAAATAAGATTGCTCAGCATTTTTTCACAGTGGCTGAATTATGAACTGGGCTAAATAAGCAACAGATGAATGGATAAAGAAAGCGTCGTCAGAGAACAGCTTATCACGCGATGTCCTGCCTCAGCCGATCATCTACAAGGTAGCTCCCACACCTGAGACTCAGGGAACACCCATGAAGAGAAGGCAGAAAGACTCTACGGGCCATAGAAACGGGAAGTCTGCTGTGAGACTGCATCTCCCGGAAACGGCAGGGAAGCTACCCTCATGGAGTCTCACCAACATGGCTGCCTAAACACGACCTGAACAAGGATGGTACCAATAAACATGCTAATATGGACAGAGGAAATCTCAAAAGAACCCAGTCCTAGACAAAGAAACACAGGCAACTAAGGGACACTGAAAGTAGGAGAAACAATCTTCCCAAGGGAAGAGACCCTCCTCACAATTGATTATCTAATGCCGAATGTCAGCCCTGAATCACATACCAGCAAATAACATTATAAAGACTGGGCAGCTTGTGTGTATGTATTTAGGATATACATATAAATATATATATATTAGAGACAAAAGATGCCATAGCACCGCCAAATGTACCTATGTATCCTCATATGTTACACACACACACACACACACATACACACACAAAAGTGGCCATAAATTTGAGAGTAAGGGGGAATATATGGGAGGGATTGGAGGAAGAGAAAAATAATGTAAGAATATTTTAATTAAAAATATTAATTGAAAAAAGAGTATTCAACAATATAGCATTAGGAAAAATAAAAGTGCTATTTTTGCAACTTATGCCCGGACCATGTCTTAGCAAAGCAGCAGACTATGGCAAGGATTGAAGCTATGAAAAAGAATCCTAACACTAATACATAAGAGTAAGTTCAATTCAAATTAGAATTCTCTGCACAGAAAAATTGTTTTAGGTATGCCCTCCTCCAAAACTACCAGAACAAAAAAGAAAAAAATGTGAATACACACACACACACACACACAATTTTGAGTCCTATATACATATACCACATGCATGACAAGGCAGTGAAGGAGAGTGCTTGGGAAAAGGAAGGAGAGAGGAGCTCCAGGACAGAGTAGTGAGGGGTTGAATACACTCAAAGCACATGAGCCAAAATCAAAGATGCTACGAAGGATCAGGAAGATGGCTGTGTGTGTAAGGCTTACTGTGCAGGGGTGAGGATCAGGATTTGGATACCCAGAACATCTGTGAAGCTGGATGCAGTAGCTTGAGTTTGTACTCCCAGCCCTCCAAAGATAATGGGAGGTGGAGACAGGACAGTGCTTGAAGGCTTGCAGGCCAGGTAGCCTGTGCACGAATGAACTCAGACAAGAGAGAAGATGAGGACTGACAATAGAGGCCTTTGACCCCCACAGGGGTGCTATGGAATACAAGCATGAGTGTGCATACCCATGCATGCGCGCACACACACAACACACGGTAGGGGGGATATTATAAAACCTATTGCTTTGTCTAATAAACACACATTAATAAAAATGTAAAGCAAAATAATTGGCTAGGCAGGGGCTAAGGCTACTAAAGGAAGTCAGGGGATGGGAAAAGCACAGAAACACTTATTTCCGAAGAAGCAAAGGCGCAGCCTTTGTTCAATGGGATATTTGCCAAGAAGGGCTCAAGCCTGGAATTCCATAAGAAGTTTGGAATCTTGGAGACATCCATGAGTTCTATTAAAATCTGAAAATTTTCTCCATATTTCCAACTCAGCTCTTCTTGAATTTGGTATCTGTTGGAACTGTGGATGGAGTTAGTTTTCATGAAGAGGTGTTGGAGGGCCTCTTTGGCACACCCTCTTACTCCTCTTGACTTAGCTTCTTGTTCTGGCAATTGTGCGGATGTGTGATTGGACCACAGCCCTCCCTAGCCTCTGATTTACCTCTGAGTGTCCACACTTGATCTTCCCTAGCTATGTCTCCTAAGGTGCCCTGAGGACCTGTCTAGTCACAGTGCCTCCAACACGCATTAGGAAGAACAATGGGAGTGGCTGATTCTCAGGTAAAGTCCTTTACTCATGAGTCAGAACCAGGACACCCATCTTTTCACTTCTCCGTCTTGCATTATGTTGAAGTTGAATATTCTCTTCAGAGATGCCTGCAGGGATTCCATTCCAGCTACACCATTACTGAGTCAACTCTACAGCAGCCCCCGGGACAGACTATTTTCCTCTTCTCATTCCTTCTGTCTGGGGATTCACTGCTTAAGGGAAACTACCAGGCTGGGGATCTGGCTCAGGAAAGTGCTTGCCTTGTAGGTACAGAGACTTGGGTTTGGATCCCCAGAACCCATGTGTAAAGCTGGGGGCAAACTGAGCATGGCAGCACACACCTTCAATCAGAGGCAGAGGAGGGCAGTTATCTGAGTTCACGGACAGCCTGGTTTACATGGCAAGCACCATGCCAGCTAGGACTGTTCAGTGAGACCCTGTCTAAAAAAATGAAATTAAATATAAAATAGGAATCTGGGTGCAGCTGGGTACCTGTAATCCCAGTGATGGTGACCTGGAAAGAGGCAGGTTTCCAGCTCGTCTGACCTATGTGACATGCTTTCAGGCCAATGAGAGGCTTTGCCTCAAACAACAACAACAACAACAACAACAACAACAACAACAAAAAGTGGAAAATACCTAAGCTGCATACCTAGCATTGTGCTCTGACCTTCACACACATGCCCTATTTCCATATGCACCTACACTCACAGAAGCAGCCCCCATGAGAGCATCCACAGGAAAAAGGAAAACAAATGATCTACTGGAAAATCCTTGCCACAAGTTTTGTGTTGCCAAGGGAACCCCAGAGAAGCCATCATTTTGTTTGTAGAATTTTACTGTTGCTTTTTATGTTACTTTAATGAACATAGTTTATGCCCTCTTAATAATACACAAATAGCTAGGAATGAGCCCTTCATAAACAAGACCACCATTTCAATGACGAGTCTCTAGGCAACATCTTCCCCCGTGAGCTGTGCATCCCAACAAGGCTAGCATATGTTGGCGGAGGATGGTTCAGGGGAGAGAGCAATAAAGTGGGAGGAAGGAGCATAAAGTCCTCGATCCAACTCTTCTACCATCTAATCACATGATTAAAAATACTTGCTTAACAGCTTTATTGAGTTATAACTTACAGGCTGTAAAGCTTCCCAAATTAAACTATATAATTCAATGGGCTTAAACATATATCTGGAGTTGTACACTATAATCTAGTTTTAGAGCAAAATAAATCCAGCAGTCATTACATACTCCCCAGTGATTCCTCCCAGTCCCTGTGCCCCCCAATTCCTCAGCCCTGAACAGTTACTGATTACTACCTATTCCTATGCAATATTCAATTCTAGACGTTTCATAGAAGTGAGATCACACCATTGATGGGTTGTTTTCTTTTTCTGACTGTCCTCTTTGGCTTAACAGTATGCTTAGACTAATCATCTGTATTGGAGTATTAGTTTCTTAAATTAAATTTTATTTAGTTTTTGCTCTCATTTTTATTTTATTTTTTTAAAAAGAAAACAAATTATCTTTTTGAAAATTTTACATACCAATCCCAGTTCCCACTCCCTCCCCTCTTTCTATCCCCTCCACGTGCCCCCCTAACCCCCATCCACTCCTCAGAGAGGGTAAGACACATTGCTCTGAAGGAGGATGAAGGCCGTCCCCACTATATCCAGGTTGAACAAAGTATCCATTCAAAGAGAATGGATTTCAAAAAGCTAGTACAAGCAAAAGGGACAAATCCTGGTGCCACTGCCAGTGGCCTTGCAGTCTTCCCCAGCCATGCAACTGTCACCCACATTTAAAGGGTCTAGTTTTGTCCTATGCTGGTTCCTTCCCTGTCCACCCGGAGTTGGTGAGCTGTTATTAGCTCAGGTAAGCTTTTTCAGTGGGTGTCCAAGTTTTATTTAGTTTTATGTTACCCATATAAGCATTTTGCCTGCATATACATACATGTGCCTGTGAGACTGGACGAGACCTAGGATCCCCTGGAACTGGAATTTTACAGATGGTTGTGAACACTGTGTGGGTGTTGGGAACTTAACTGGGAGCCTCTGCAAGAGCAAAAGGTGCTCTTAACCATGGGGCCATCTCTCTAGCTCCTGGAATATTATTTGCTAGATTTTATAACTATCAACTTCTTGGGCCCGGCTTTTTCCTTTATACACTGGAAGAGCCTTCCAGATCTTCTTAGCCTTTGGAGCCCAAGAAAGTAACATCAATGTCAGAGAGTCCTGGAGGGAAAGGGGTTCCAATGTTTATTTTAAAACTCCAGCTTTGGGGTAAACCAACAAAACAAACAAACAAAACACAGAGATGATAATTAACATCTATCTCTGCACTCTTCGTCGACAGTTGGTGCCCGTCTGTGTGATGAAACCAATTACCTATGAGGAGTAATTGCAATCATTAATAGCCACAAACAAATGTGTCTATTCTGCAAGTAATTTGCAGTAACATTTAGTAATTGATAGTAATTTTTAGTAATTAAACACAAAGTAATTCATTTACCAAGGAACACAGCCATTTTATGGGGTTCCTTGGTGCGCCCACAGCAGATCTTAATTATATAACCCACGCACAGGGAATATTCCTGTCATTTCTACAAAATATAGACAATGTGCTGTTCTCAGTAAGCCCAACAGAGAGGAAAAGAGAAGGAAGGAGCAATTTCCTGGGACAGAAGTAATTAAAAGAACGGTGCTACCTTTTGGATCCACAAGGTTGCTGAACGAGGCCATTTAGATTTATTTATTTCATTTTTGTCTACGAAGCACCATCTAAGTGAAATCTGGGTTACAGCAACTTATTTCTGTTTCCTCCTAAATGTTTTGGCTCGGCTTTTCCTAGGCGTGTCACAACTTCACAAAGAGGCAGACTGTAGCTGGGAACACCCTCAGGAACCCACTTTCTCCCCTTAAGACAGCATCTGAAGTTTGGACCTTGGTATAAATTGTCATCCACACCTCAGTTTTATTCTGAAATCTGCCTCTTCACACGGCCTGTGAGGTGGAGGAAGCTGAACTGTAGGGCAGATCTCTGGTGCTGTCCCAGCCATTGCAAGTTCATCGCCAGTTCTTGCTAGAGGCTGGTTCAAGATGGCAGAGTATAAGTGATCATACGATCTTTGTTGCTCTGATCACAGTGAAGGAAAGAACGCTTGTTCTGTGATAGCAGGGAGAACTCATTTCACCTCCTACTTGGCAGGATGGGAACAAAGGAATGTGCCTGTTCAGAGGACTGCAGGCAGTCATCCTGGCTTGTGGGAAACCTATCTGAGAGCAAAGCTCCACTCAGAGGTTGGTAGAGGTAAAGAGATTTTTAGAGAAGGAGGACCTGCATCCTAGCATGACTGGAGCAAAACTTCAGGGCTTCCAGTTAGCTAGGAACGTAGGTTTTCTTGTTTTTTTGTTTTGTTTTATCTAATTTGAACTTGCTTTTCCATTACTAGCAGCCCCCAGCATCTTAACTCACTGGCCACCAGTTCCTCTCTTTCAGCCTTGGCTAATGTCTCCATTCTTAAACCCTGCCTCCCCACCTTGCCTCATGCACAGCCTGCACAGCTTACAAGGCTTCTTACCTCTCCACTCAGTGAGCAAAGCTAGGAGCGTTCAATATTATTTCCAAGAGTGTCTCTTTTCCAGAGCTTGAGTCAAAGTCAGCAGCACATGGCCTGAGCACCTATGGTGGTGCTCCTCATCCATGGCTGGCAGACACGCATCTTATCAACCAGACTGGACCACAGAGGGATGTGACATGTGACCTGACGGGCTGGAAGAGGGATGAGCCAGAACCTGTAGACAATTTCACCACGCGGTCTGGAAAACATGAAAGACATTCAGAAGAGGGGAGAGTTGCCTGAGCAAGGTTGACTGGGAAGGCATGGGACCATTTTGAGGAGAGGGAACCAGCACTGTCCTTTGATAAAGGCTATGTGTGAATTTATTCTTTGATTTGTTCTATTTTATTTATTGATCATCTATAGCATTATAAGCATTTTGCCAAGTTGTTTCTTTCCCACGTCTATCTCATTTAATTTCAGGACAATTTCACAAAATAAAGCTTGGCTATTTTCTTTTCACAATTGAAGCTGCATATACTCAGACCATCCCCTACATAGATTTAAAGCAGTCACAATACCCTGTAGCTACTACTTATTTCTCAAAAAGCAGGGTCAGCAAATTGTGGGTGGGAAAGGTTTTAGGCTCCACGAGCTACACAACTTCCTGTAAGTGTTTCACTCTGTTCTAAATAAAAATTTACACACCCCACTGAAAATTGGATTTTCTATCATTCTCGTATGCCACAGACCATTATATTGCTCTGTTCATTCTTTTCCCTCTTTGGTGGTTTGAATAAGAATGGCCGATAGGCTCATATGTCTGAACACTTGGCCTCTGGTGGGTAGAAGTGTTTGGGAAGGATTAGAAGGCATAGCCTTGAGAAGGGGTGTCACTGGGGGTGGCCTTAGAGGTCTCAAATAAGCCCATGCTACTATCAGTTAGTTCTCTTTCTCTGCCTCAGTCCTGTGGATCAGATGTGAGCTCTCAGGTTCTGTTCCAGCACTATGCCTGCCTTCCTGCTGCCATGCTTCCTGTCATGTTGACTATGGACTCTATCCCTATGGAAACTTGAGCCCCAATTAAGTACTTTCTTCTATAAGTTGTCCTGGTCATGGTGTCTCTGCACAGCAATAGAAAAGTAACTAAGACACTGCCATTAAAAGCATGTGAAATGTGTGTTAGTGAACCAGATATTCTCTATGGGCCATAATTTACCTATTTTTCATTTTTCCTAAACAAGATCATTTTGTATTTATTTAAGAACATATAAAATAGAAGTTACCTTTGTAACAAAATGCCCTGTATATGGTTAGCTATAGGCATGATATTGTCCACAAGATTTTTCAGGATTTAGTCACCTTCTATTACTGAAAATTAGTTAGTGAGACTGGGACTTGCAATATTGCCCAGGCTGGTCTTGAACTCAATAACTCAAGTGATTGCCCTACTTCAGCCTCCTAAGTTATTAGGGCCACAAACACGCATCCTTGTGTCTGGATCAAATTATGGATCATTTACGTGGTTGAATAACATCTCCCTGTCTCCTCCTTCCCAGAGCCCCTGGCAACCACCATTCTACTCTGTTCCATGAGTCTATTATAGGCTCCTCATCTGGGTGGAATTCTGCAGGATCTGTCCAGTGAATGGCTGGTTTTACTCTACACAGTAAAACCCTTTAAAGTTTGTGTCTGTTGAGAGGTGGGCAGGGAGGCCTAGGGTTTTTTTTTTTTCCCTTCCCATGTCTCCCTTCCCTCATCTCACCTCCAGAAGCTCAAGACTGGCGATGGAGATGTCACCAGACGCACCCTTGACTGCCAGCGGCCATGCTCCGTTGCTTGCCTTCAACCTGTTTATTCAGGCAAGACATACTTTTAATTTAGCAATATGCAAAGGTCTCGGATGAAACCTGATGAAGAGCCTTCGCTTGCCCTTGTTCTTGAGCCAGAGGTAATTAGCCACAACCCAGCCCCACCTTCTACTCTGTACTGTATTGAAAAATACCAGGCCTGAGTCTTTTTACAGAATCAGGACACTGGGGCACCCAATCAATTAAAAGGGAAACACTCTTGCTACATAAATGGCAACAAGCTGTGAAAAACAGATGGGATGGGGGTAAGGTAAGGTAAAGTAAGGTAAGGTAAGGTAAGGTAAGGTAAGGTAAGGTAAGGTAAGGTAAGGTAAGGTAAGGTAAGGTAAGGTAAGGTAAGGTAAGGGGGAGAGGAAGCAAGGCATGGAGGGAAAAAGAGAGAGATAGAGAGGGGGATAAAGGGAAAGAGAGAGAGAGAGAGAGAAAGAATCTGCCAGTGTTCAGCTGGGCCCAACATATTACCAATGTGTTACTCCCAAAGAAAACCACTGTTGGGAAGATTTGCATGTGAGCTGTAGCTGTACAATCAACAGTTCTCCTGTGAGTGTAAGCAGAAACGTGTCGGCCAGGTCTCCTCCGGTGGGTGGAGTGTGCGCAGCCCCAGTGAGCCATGTCCGGAAGGGATGATTTATGAGGAACGTTTTAGCTCCGTGTGATGTTACGTCTGTCTCATTTTCCTCTCCTGAAGTGAACAATCAAGCTAGACTTTTCTCAGGCAGGGGGTGACTGGGTGGTAGTGGGAGGCGTCATTAATCTCTGGGTTCTTCAGGAAAGCCAATTTGATCATTGGGCAATTGCAAGCTCTCTTACTGCCTTGTTGCTTGTTAGCTTGGATGTGTGCCCTCTGGAAACAGCACGCTGGGAAGCCTGGTCCACGTGCCAGACGTGAGTGAGGAGGAGTGGCTGGGAGTGGGGAGGTGTGGTTCCCCATCTCTTCAGAAGCTACCTGAGGCTGAGCTCTGGGTGGAGCAAACAGCTAGCTGCTAAGGGTCACCCTGGTAAAACTGAGAACTGCAGTTCGCCTTGACTTCTCTTGCCTTTCGTCTCCAAGATACTGAAACAGAAAGTTACGTGTGTGTGTGTGTGTGTGTGTGTGTGTGTGTGTGTGTGTGTGAGAGAGAGAGAGAGAGAGAGAGAGAGAGAGAGAGAGAGAGAGAGAGAGTTCTGTTTGCTGGATAGCTAAGATACGGCCTCTGAACTCTCGGTCAGGAGGAACATTTATCTTGAGGTACTAACATGCTTTTCACTTTGCAAAACACTTTTTTAAAAATAGGATTTGTTTTTCATTTTTTTCTGATTCTCCATTTGCCCAGCAATCTTGAGAGGTCATTCAGTAAAACAAGGATAATAGTAATAACTTCTACCCAGTGTGTATGGTAAATTTTTTTATAATTATGAACAAAAATTTCTTCTTTCCATAGAAAGAGAGTGATAAAATACAGTGGGGATGCTGTGTGTGGCACCTTCAATCTCCCTTTGTCTCGTGTGAGGACACGGCTAGGATTAAATAACTCAGGAGATCTCTCATCCAGAAGAGGCAGCAGGGTAGAACATGGATTCTACCCCCGAGGCCAAAGGCACTGGAACAGAGTAAATGTCAAGATTTTCCCTGGCTTCCCACCTAGGAATCATGTAGCTTAGTACTCTTTGGTCTTTAGAGAATCCAGTTTCATTTTCTGGTACTGGCTATCATATCCACAACCTTGCATAGGCTAGGCAAGTGTTCTACCACTGGCCTGTGGCTTCAACTCTTTTTCTAGCTATCGTTGGAGATCACTTCTTACACTGCTTGGTCTGGTCTTGAGCTTCCCCAGTAGCCCAAACTGACCTTGAACTTGCAGCCCTCTTGCCTTAGCCTCTTAAGGGCTGGGATTATAGGCCTGCCCGACCAGACCTAGTTTGAAACAATTTTTGAGGAAAATATACCAGCTTTTCCAGGAAACGCCGTGTCGCCAAGGTGTTAGTGTAGACCCATTCCTCAGACAGGGTGGAGGGTCACCCCAGAACCAGCTCCATATTGATCTTGTCATAGGTAATTGATGACAACCACGTATTAACCACATGCACACAAATTGATTTTCAGAGGTGCGATAATTAGATTTAATGCCTGCCGTGCCATGTATTTATGCGTTTAATTATCAGCTTCATTATGAATTTTAATGAAGCTATGGGATATTCACGTCTCATTAGGAATGTGATTTTTTTTATTATTATTCATTTACAGATAGTTTTGATTCTTCTGGCCTAGGAGCTGATTTTCACAGGTAAAGACTGTAACATGTCCTGGATGCTATTTCTGTTTTCGTTCTCTTATTTCCATGTGGCTATGTGTGGTGCCTGGAAAAAGAGATACGGGGTCTCCTCTCAAGGTCTTGTCCAGCCTGGTTAGACAGAAGGCGGAAGGGAAAGGAGTCGTCCTAGCAGGAAATCCCCATGCGATGCAGGGTTTCTCACCTGCGTGAGGTATTACAGAGAACAAATGGGGGGAGGTGCACCAGATGAGCGCTGCTTCTAGAGAGCAAGGGAGCAAGATGAGGGATGTGTCGATCGTTTCCCCAGCCTTGCCCACTTTAAACATGAACTCTGCCTCAGCAGGGCCTGAATCCGCATGCTCTGTTGTGAGTTGGCCTATTATTACCGGGACAGTGCTTGGGCCCCAGCCGGGATTACTGCTGCAGCGTTCACTCGCAATTTGGAGTCTGGGCCACAGGGAAATTGCAGACAATTTGGATGAAAATGGTTGGAAAATTGCAGTGTTTAGGCCTCTCCCACCAGCCCCTTCAAGTTTTTTTTCTTACTTTCTTTCTTATTTCTTTTTCTTTCCCTTCACTCCCTCCTCCCGCCCCTGAAATTACTTTAGAAGCAGGGAACAACAGGCTAGACTAGCTGGATTTTCTTCCCCCGGTCTATGATGTATTTTATAAACAAACATGTAAATGGATACAGAATTTAACCACCCTCAGACAAAGTGGCTGAAGACAGGAGAAGGGGAACCAGTCAGGCTCCCTGTGAGAAGGCAGAGTCACTGGAGTGCTGGGGACTATTTGTCCTGGTTAATTGAATTTCTGATGGGAGAGATGAGTTTACCGGGAGACCTTTACTCTCTTGCAGATTGTTCGAAAATGAACCCACTTACCTTGCTCCTCGGTTAATTAATTATTTAAAATTTTCAAACCCTGTTTAATTCCAAGAAAGAATTTGAGGAAACGGCCTTATTAATAGTAGATTAATGACATCTTTTCATTGGTCATTGAGATTCATGGTCACGGTGCTCGAAGTATTTATCATTGTTCTGCACAATAAATGGGAGGGCGTTACACAGAGGATGCGAATTGTACAGATTGTCAGTTATAATAGACATTAGCTGTTCCCATCCGCGGGCCCACTCACTATGTGTCTCTTCTACAGTGGCCACTTGATTTTTGGTCTTCATTTAAGAGCTGTCACAATAGGCAGTGTGTTCTATTTTGGGACAGAGCTAATTATTATAAGTTTCTCCCACAGTATCAGGCTAACGTCTATTTCCCCCTCAGTCATCGGTTCTAATTTGTGATTCGCTGAGGGAACTGAGGGGGAAGCTTCACTGGGGTGGGCACAGAGCAGGATGCCATGCTTGATGTCTGGCTTGTGTTGAGCAGAGTCTTGGTGATAACAGGCTGGGGTGAGGTGAGTAAGCCTTGGATCTGTGTTGCTTTGTTCCTGAAGCTTGGAGGTACAAGTTGGCAGACAGACTGGTGACTGGGGTCACTGTAAGCTTAGCTTTGCATCGGGAGTGTGTTACATTGTTTCGTCACTGTGAGAAATGCCTAAGAAAAACAAGTTAAAGATTTATTTTGCCTCATGGCAAAGCACAAATGTTAGGATAGCAGCACGTGGCTAAGTTACACTGCTCAGTTCCTGGTGGTCAGGAAGGAGGATGGGGGATAGCTCAGGTGATGGGGAAACTCTATCAACCAATCACATCTAGTTAGGGTGTGGCTACCTGAGGCCTAGGTAGAAAAACTGGGAGGACCCAGGTGCACACCCTCTCTGTGCCCGCAGGACAGATAAAACGTTGGACCTCCCACTCTCGTAGCGTGAGTTTCCCCTTTTTAACCATTAAAATATAACTGTTATTCTTGAGCTGGCATGGTTATTTATTGTACAGACCTAATTCACAACACTCAGGAACATGATAAAACCCCCATCATGCCACACCTTCTATTTCCTACTATATCCCAACAATGCCATCATACCGTGACTTTCTCCAGGGAATTAGTCAATGATTAGTCAGAGACCCACTGTGTGACCCATTTGCCTCCCAAGGATGGGATCCACCACCCGAGGACCAAGCCTTCAATATAAACATTACGGGGAAACGTTTCGTATCTAAGCCATAATGGAGAAGCAATGAGCTTGATGAGCCAGGAAAGACCACAGAGAATTGGGCTGGAAGGTGGCTATGAAGAAGGTGGCCATGAAAGACAGAAAGGAAGCCAGGAGAACTTAAGGCACTGCCAAGAATGCTTTGAGAAGGAAGGAAAGGGTCTGGAGAGATAGCTCAGTCAGTTAAACATTTGCCGTCAACCATGAAGACCCTAAAACAGGTGTGGCAGTACACGTTATGCAATCCTAGCCAAGGGAAGGTAGAGACAGGAGGACCTCTGGGACCTGTTGGCAAGCCAGCCTGTCTTCCTTGGCTAGTTTTAGGCCAATGAGGGAGTTTGTTTAAAATAAATAAGTTCATAATAAAGACTGCTGAAGAAGTGACATCAAAGGCCTCCACACGTGTGTGTGTTTGTGTCTGTGTCGGTGTGCTTTTGTTGAGTCAAATCTCCCTGGAAGACAATTATTTGCTTTAAGAAGAATTTTTTCCTTTTTCTATGTGTATATATGGTGTGTGTATGTGTGGGTATGTGTGCACATTTGTATGTGGGAATGTGGCATGTGCTCTGACACCTATGAATACAAGTTCACTTCCACCCCCTCCACTACACATCCACAGACACACGAAGGAAGCTAGGGCTAAGGCTAGAACTGGTGGTTTATACCTGTAACCCTAGCAGTTCAGAGGCTGAGACAAAAGGATTGCCAAGAGTCTGAAGACATCCCAGTAATGTAACAAGTTCCAACCAGCCTGGGTTAATAAAACAACCTAGCAAACAAGAAACACATCAACGACATAGCTCAGGGGTGAAGCACTCATCTAGCATGTGCGCGGCCCTGGGTTCAATCCGCAGCACTGCCAGTAAGTAAACAAGCAGAAAACACACAGAGGGAGTGGCCACTAACAGACTAAGAGGTCTAGCCTGCTCTCCATGTCACGGGCACACCCCAGGAGTCTTCGTCACTGTTGACATAGCCCTGGTTGAACTTGAAATGATCATGGTCACTCCACACTTCCAGAATGGAGTCAGAGGGTAGCAGGTGTCATTTCTCCCCCTCTGGTCATTTAGGTTCACTGGGTCTCAGAGGATCCCAGGTGACGACATGGTAAATCATCATCTTCTTCCTCAGTCCCCAAAGGTGGAGCCTCTGTGACAGACCAGATGGACAGGTAGAGCTGCACTACTTCCCCATGTGGGCTCTGACCACCAACCAACCCTTTATAGGCAGGACACCCTTATAGGAACCAAAGCTGAAAGCCACTAAGCCTTGAATCAGGGACCCGTGAGAAAGATGGGCATTTTCTTTTCCAGAGCGGGTTCCTGGTTTATGGCGGCCTCCATGTTTGCTTATAATGAACTTGTTCTTATATCTCTGACTTCTCTCTGTCTCTCTCCTCCTCTCTTCTCCCCTTCCCGTCCTGTCCTCTCTCTCCCCCCACCCACATCAGAGTGTACTTTTTATTTATTTATTTATTAAAGATTTCTGCCTCCTCTCCGCCACCGCCTCCCATTTCCCTCACCCTCCCCCGATCAAGTCCCCCTCCCTCCTCAGCCCAAAGAGCAATCAGGGTTCCCTGCCCTGTGGGAAGTCCAAGGACCACCCACCTCCATCCAGGTCTAGTAAGGTGAGCATCCAAACTGCCTAGGCTCCCCCAAAGCCAGTACATGCAGTAGGATCAAAAACCCATTGCCATTGTTCTTGAGTTCTCAGTAGTCCTCATTGTCCACTATGTTCAGGGAGTCCAGTTTTATCCCATGATTTTTCAGACCCGGGCCAGCTGGCCTTGGTGAGTTCCCGATAGAACATCCCCATTGTCTCAGTGTGTGGGTGTACCCCTCGCGGTCCTGAGTTCCTTGCTCGTGCTCTCCATCAGAGTGTACTTTAACACATAAAGTGGTGAAAACATCACTTATATCTCTGTGAAAAGCTCCAGAGCAAGGAGCTTTCCTGGCAGGGTCAAAAGTAGCAGCAGAATTGGTTCTTCTGCGAGGCCATGCCCACTGAAATGTATCCAACCCCTCTCCCCAGCAGCATCTGCTTCCTGACACTACCTAGCTGGCCCGGGCAAGTGCAGACTAAGGATGACTAGGGGGTCAAGAGGTCAGTAGAATGGGAAGTTAATTTTCTTACAATCGGTAGCCTAGATTTTTGCAAAAATGACAAACTGCGTGTAACAAGGCAGGGAGGGTTTAAGTCAGAGCAGAAGGGCTGCGCCCTGGCCCCAGACCTCTGAGAAGGAGGCAGAGAGAGCAGGTGGCTTGAACAGCAGAGTGGCTTCCCAGTGTGGTGCTAGCTCCAATCTCAGCCCTGCATGGGTTTCAGTGGAACAAATACTTTTTGTCTATGTGTTGCAGAGCCTTGGAAATAGCTTGAGGCCTTGTTTCTGCTGAAGCAAAGCAGGCACAGGGCAGGGAGTCTCTTTCAAGTGTGGCATTTCATCTGTTGGGAGGAGCATCTACTTAGATTGTTGAAGCCTGGAGAGTTTCCCATCTTCTGTACAGTTCAGAGAACACAGAGCCCAGTGGGCCACTGACACTCGTTGGAAGCTTGGAGCGCTAAGGTGCCCGCCCTGAAACCACAAGCAGCAAGGTGCCTGTAAAAACCACAGCTTTGAGACCTGCGGGGCAGTGTGGTTAGGGAGGCCAAGCAGACACTGGCAGGTTGGTTGTAACCCAGCTGTCACAGAGAAGGCATTCTGGGATAAGCAGGATTGATGTGATAGAAACTGAAGTTACCCAAATGGTTACAATCCACATTGTGGAAGGAATTTACTGGAGTGGGTAGGAGCTGGCGGGTGGGGTCAGAGGAGGTGTCTCATTCCTGAAGAATCTTCTCACATCACCTGTAGGGTGGAAGGCATGTCTGTGGCTAGTCTCAGCTCCTGAAAGTCCATGCTGGGCAAACTTAGAAGAGTTAGTATTTATTACATCAGTCTCATACATATATATTAATGTGCTCCGCTCATATTTAGTTGACATTCTGCCCCAAGTTACATAGCTAGAGGCAGGACAGGAATTCCCAGGCTGGTTTTCCTCCACGTGGCTGAAGTTTTCCATTTTATCTTGGTTATAAACATCTTCAGAGCAGGCTATGCTGCAGGCTGGTTTTGTTGTTTTAATTCCCAGCTCAAATTGTCCAGAGCACACCAACTTCGGAGTCCTGTGCACAGAAGAGGCCTGACAGGATCTGTATGCTACTGCTGAACAACAGGGTACAGGGTGCATGGTGGGGCAGAGGGAGGTAGATGCATATATACACAGAGAAAGGGAGAGAGTGAGTGAGTGAGAAAGACAGAGACAGACAGACACAGAGATATCAAAGCTCAAGGAGGTAATTTAGGCGTGTGTGTGTGTGTGTGTGTGTGTGTGTGTGTGTGTGTGTAGTTGTACAGCAGCTTTGGAATGCAAAGGATTAATCCCAGCATGGTCTCCTGTGATTTGGCCAGTGGAGACCTCTATCCCTCACTCCCAGGAAAGCAAAGGCTTAGATTCCAGAATGATGAGAAAGCCCAGTGAAGCAGGCTGTTCCCGCTGCTCTGGCTGGTGTGCTGATGGACAGCTCCACCCCGGGGACACTGAGGGAGGTGCTGGATTTGATTGGCTTGGGGCTGTGGGTGCAGGGGTAGGCGCACCCTGCAGGGAGGCTGGATGCAGCCTGCCTATGCTCCTGTCTGCCTCCCTCTGTAAAAGGAAACAAGGACAATAGGGACCAGGGAGAGAGGAGACACGTGAACCCACACAGGCTGGCAATTTCCAGAGCTTTCCAGTGGAGAACATGGCTTCATGCACCAACAATTGCCAGTTTGTGTTCTGTCACTACCAAAGCCAATTATCACTCAAAATGGGGACTGCAGCCCCCTAAGTCGTAAACTAGCCTGTTTTTTTTTGGAGAGAAGATCCTCAGCCTAGACATGGTCTTCCCTGAGTCCCCAGCCTAGCCCAGGGAGACTCCTGCAGATTCTGAAGGAATAAGGATGTCTGCATTTCCCTCCTTCACCTCTTAGATGTGGCTAAAAGCAGCTGCATCTCCGTGCTATTTCTGTGGGAGACTCATTGGATGGATGTCTTAATAAAACCAGGGTTGGAGCAGGGCCAGAGGAGGTGGGTTGGGCTCAGGGGGGCAGTCAGTCAGCGGTGGGGCTGCACCAGTTCCTCTGCTCAGGATGGGAGAGTGGGAGGAAGGTTTGCAGGGAGAGAGAGAGAGAGAGAGAGAGAGAGAGAGAGAGAGAGAGAGAGAACTAATGTGTGTGCCTCATGCACTCACCACTCACCTGTGTGTGTGGTTAGTATGTATGTGCTTGTGTACATTCACCTATGTGTATGTGTGTGCAAATGTGTGTATACTCACTTGTGTGTGCCTGTGTGCACTCCCTTGTTTGAATGTGTTAGCCTGTGTTCACCTGTGTGCACCACCTGTGCGTTAGTGTATGCATGCTTGTGTGTACCCCCTTGCTTGTATGTGTCAGTGTGTGTGTACCCATGTACATTCATCTCTTTACACATGTCAGAACGTGTGCAATAGTGTGTATGTACCTGTGTACATTTGCCTGTGTGCTAGCATGTATGTAGACTTATGTGCACTCATCTGTGTGTGTTTGTGTCTCTTCAGTTGTGTGTACTGTTAATGTGTGTTTTTCTGTATACACTCAACTCCTTGTGTGCATGTATGTGCACACGTTCACTTGTTTGTGTTAGTTTGTGTGTGTGTGTGTGTGTGTGTGATGGTCCAGTGTAAGTAGGGCAAGCACACTAAAAAATAGTGCAACACGAACATGAGGGCCAAGCATGAAAACCAATGGAATTGAGCGTTGCCCCTGGGCTGGATCAAATGGACAATGGAGAGGAGTCCTGGTGGAGCTGCCCTAGAACAGCTGTTGGGAAACCTCTGGCTCTCACAGACTGTGGTTTCTGCTTGTAGAATCATAGGCTAAAACCTCGCAACCACCCCTGAGCCATCTGCTGACACCTCTGCCTCGCGCTGCTTTCCCTCTCTCCTCAGGGCTGTCTCGGTCCTGCCTTCACTGTTGCTGCTGCCTTCTTTATTCGCTCTTCTTTTGGGGTAGAGTGTGATCTCAGCCTCCTCCAGCTAGAGACGCTTCTTAGGGATGGAGTCCTTCCTCATCTCTTTGCTTCTCCGAGCAGGGATGCTGTCAGGCTCTGAGATACCGAGCAAGGCTAAGACACTTAGCTTCTTCAGCCGTGGTTTGTGAATCCATAAGATGGGTTTAACAGGGGATGGTGTTGTGGAGACATAGACAGAGAAGATGAAATCACATAAGAATCTATGTTTATTTTTCAAACAGGCCGTTGTGGGGAGAAATTACTGCATAGTGATTTCCTCAGACAGGACCCAAGGTGTGGCCTGAGTTCGGTTGTCTCCAGCACATCGTCCAGTTCTCTGTAGACCGCTGTGCCTGCCCCTTGCCTCCTCTCCCTTCCAGCACCAATTCCCAGTGGAAGTCCCGCCTTTCAGGCACAGACACTAGCTACAATTCAGACTGAAGCCCACATGAAAGCTTTGAAGGGGAAATCAACTGTTTATCAAATTAACAGAATGCTGGAAACCTGGCTAACACAAGAGGAATCAGATGCAAATTAATGAACAGCCAACGGCGGCCCTGCCATCGAGATTTACATAAATATGCTTTGTCAAACTTAGGTAAACAAAAGCAGAATCGGGCAGGAGCCAGACTCATTACACCTGCAGTCCTCCTGAGCTCTGCAGCAGGGATTAGAGCCTCCATGATTTCCTGCTTTGTAAGAGCTAGGTTTGGTTTTGTGTTTTTAGTGTTTCCCTGCTCTCTCTCTTTCTCTCTCTCCCCCTCTGTCTCTCTCCCTCTCCTTGGGATTCAGCATTCTTTGCATTATTGCCTGCCAAACCCACCTGGAGGCAAACCAAGGCAGAGCCACAGATCAGCCAGTTGAGCAAGATGTGCTTTCTCTTCCACCTCCCCTGTTGGGGTCTCATGGGTCCCTTTTTAGAAAACACAGGCAAAACCGGAGATGCAGAGTTTCCTGTGAGGGTCCCTCCCCACTGCTGCCCCCTGTCTCGGGGAAGAAACAAGAAGCTGGCTGTATCTATAAAACTCTGATGGATGGTTTTAATCCTTTCTAATTACAGCTAATTGGAGCTGTCAATCCTTTAAAACCCTGAAACCGATGCAGGGAGGTCAGGCGATTCAAATTTATCCAGCTGAACAGAGGGCGGATAATGAGGTGCATCTCGGGGAAGCTCCACTTCTGTGAGGAGAGCGCTTCAGGAGAGGGAAGGATGGAGCTTGGCCTCCTCAGCCTTCCTGAGTCCCTGAGAAGCCTAGGGGGCAGGGGGCAGTATGGATGGGTGGCTTTGAGCTCCAGTCCGTATATCTTCATAGTTTGTCCACGTAGCCCTGGACTCTGCAAGAGGCTGGGCGCTGAGTGTGGGTGAACCTCACTTTTTCTTAGAGGGATAAATACAACCAGAGAGCTAACGGTGGTTCCCAAGCACCTCACAGCTCTGAGTGGACCTTTAGTTTTGCCGTTCCTCTATTGTCCTGTTTTGGTGAGAGGGAACTGGGAGATGACTCCATCTTTTCGGAAGTATTCATTTCAAAGACTTTAAACCACAGCAATCAGCCATCTAGGAAATCTGTAGACAGAAAGTCAAGTGCCTCGGCCTGGTCCCATCTCCCTGTGGTCTGCAGCAAAGAGCCATGGGAGGCATTATAGTAGAGTTCAGACAGGCAAGAGTTAAAAGTGGATGGAACCCCAAGAAAACCCAGATGCATCGTGGATGGCTCTCAGAAGTCACAGTATGTAGTGGATGTGCAACGGGTGGGGAAACTCCAGCTCCTTCCGGAAAGGTTAATGAGAGCTCAGGATGACTAGTGGGCCATACCAGTGTGCCCAAATGCACACAAATGGGAAAAAAAGTCTGTATAAGAGGTGAGAGAACTTCAAAGGACTTGCCAGGCTTCACACGCTTTTTGCCAATGCTTGGCTCATGGCTCATCTGTGTGAAAAACCCCATGAA
>NC_022019.1:17985021-17994857 GCF_000317375.1 Microtus ochrogaster | reverse complement strand
CCGTTGTGGTCTGAATGTGCCATGTCCCCTACGAGCTCATGTGTTTGAACACTTGGTTCCCCAGCTGGTGGTTCTGTTTGGAAAGGTTGCATTTATAAGACTCGGTGGAAGAATTAAGTTACCGAGGCCTTGAGGATAGCTTGGTCTCATTAATTGTTTTCATTTAAAGTGTATTGGTGTTTTATCTGCATGCATATCTATGCATCACATGTGTACAGTGCCCAAGGAGGCCAGAAGAGGGCGCCAGATCCCTTAGAACTGGAGGGACAAATGGTTGTTTGCCACTGTGTAGGTGCTGGTAACAAAACCCATATCTTCTGCAAGAATAGTAATTGTTCCTAACCACCGATCCTTCTCTCTAGCCGCTGGTCTCATCTCTCTCTGCTTCTTGACTACAGACACAAAGTGATCAGTAGCCTCATGCTCTCACCACCATGGAGCTTCCTGCCACCATGACGTTTTTGTTGCCATGGTGGATTGTATCATTTCAAACTGTAACCCTAGATAAACCCTCTTCCTTTCAATTGCTCCTTGTCAAGTATATGGTCACAGCTATAACAAAATTACAGCCACTAATACCCTAGTACAGAGAAATAGCAGACCAATCTTCCTAAGGACCATGCCCAGGATGGGGCTGACTGAAAACAGCTGAGACAGGAATAGACAAGGCACATGGTACAGAAAGCCTGGTCTGCGAATGAAGAGGAACAGAGCAGGGCTCCCAACCCCATCAGGTATCAGTGGTGCTCTAGTTTGCATAGAGAAATATCAACACAGGATGGTGCATGTGAAAACTTGGTTTCCAGATGGTGGTGATATTTGGGTAGATTCTGAAACTTTCACAAAGGGGGTGTAGCTAGAGGAAGTGGTTAGGTAGTTGGGAGGTAGCCTTTGAAGGTTGAGATGCATCTAGGCAGAGCCCTCTACAGGAGAGATGGGAACAAGCCTTAAGAGCTAGCTGCCAATCACCAGGCTTTTTCTGAGATGCGAACTGTATCCTTTGAACTGTGGGGTAAAATAAGTGAGCTTTCTTCCCTTAGCCCACTTCTTGTCAGGTGCGTGGGAAATTAACTAATCCAAGCTGGGAGGCATTTGCACAGTGTGGCTATAAAAGCTTTTGGGGTCTGATTTTTTTCCCCTCTTCCCAGCTCTGCAATTTCACAGTCACTGCATTCCCTGCCTTTGTATCTGACCTGTGATGGCAAACGGGAAGATTTGCCTCATTTGATAACTTCAATCTGTGCTTTGAGAAATGATCTCTGAGCCCCTCCCCCTGCTGTGGACTGGGGTGTCATTGTAAAACCCCAAAGTGTAATAGCAACTCTGGGTGGGTGCAGCATAGAGCTCAGGGCTGCTCTGGGGGGTAGCTAGCCTCTGCTTGTTGTATTGGGAGAACTTCGGCCTCCCCAAAATCCAATGGGACCTAAGAAGCCTCAGGGAGCTCAGAACTGAGATGGTGCCAAGGGGAAGATAATCGTTGGCTTTCCCCTGCTATCCACTGAGAACAGAGTCAAAGGGAATGTAGGCCACTGGAGAGCCCTCTCAGGAGCCTGGCTAACTGCCAGCAGCGGCAGCAGCAGGCCTCTTTCAGCAGCTGGTCCCCAAACACCAAGCTTCCCCTGTTTGAGACAAAGGTGATGCCACCACCGGAAGCTGTCACTCAGAAGCAGCTCTGAGAGATCAAAGAGGAGGCCTGAGGAGAGGCTCCGGGGCTTGTTAGAGTCAGCCTCCTACAAGCCGGTGAAGCCAAGCGGTCAGGGAAGCATGAAGTCTCCGGAAGCCTGCTCCCTGCTGGCAGTATGCAGCCTTAGCATAACACGAGAGATGGCTACGCTCCTCTAATAAGAGCCATGCGAGGGCCCAGTTCTGGGGGAAAGACCAGGTAGCCTTCAAGCCAATGAGGTTGAGGTTCAAACAAAGCGTCATCCTGAGAGGGAACAGCAGTGCAGGTAAACACATCCGGAGCGATTTCACAGCGTTCCTGTGGAGCGCCACATTTTCAGCGCTCTTCCATAAAAGGCTGAGGCACCTGTATCTCCTCTCCCCATAAACAGCTCGTGTCTGAGGGTCCTGCTCTTCTGCCCGCTGTGTTTATAATCAGAGCCTCACAGGCTCTTCTTGATCATGTGCTGTCTTGCATCCTCACAGTTTCTCTTGCGCATGCGAGCAAGGTTTTACTTCCTGAGGACCTGTAAATGGGATCCTGACGCGGTACCTGGATACACGAGCCCACATTGTCCAAAGCCTTTTCTGCCCATTGCATTCATCTTCCGTCAAACCCCTCTTGCCAGAGCAGGGGTAGACATGTCTGTGTTTCACATATGGACACGCTGAAGGACTTGATTGTGTCTACCTGCTATCTGCCACCGGCACGAAACCCACACGACAAGCTGACTGGCTGCCATGCCCTACTTCTCATCGCTCTTCTTGCGTGTTTCCTACATGAAGAGGGTTCAAGCAGCTAATAAACAGTTCCTTATGCTTTAAACCTTTCAAAGCCCCACGTGACTAATTAAAGATGGCTGCACACTTTTAACACCCCCTTCAAAAGGGCAGAGGGTCTAAGGGCCGTCTCTGCACCTGGGCCAGATGCTGCGGTTTGTTTTGACCAACAGAACAAGGTGGAATTGTTACTGTAACATTCAAGACCAAGTCAACAAAGGCCAGGCACACAATCTCAGGGCTGGAGCCTTCAGGTAAAGTCTCATTTGAGGCTGCTGAGCTGCAAAGACTGAGATTAACATTCCATTCAAGGTAGCATTTCTTGCCCAGCCCAGGCCCCAGCTTTCCTAGCCAGAGGCAGAAGTGGGTGAAAATAGCTCTTTTGGACTGAGCGCGCGACATGCACACGTGCTGTCACTGGAGGATATCCTCCAGTGTCTTCCACTATCATCCACCTCTGTCACACAGGGTCTCTCATGGAAACCAGAGCTCGGTTTCATCTAGACTCAGCAAGCTCTAGCAACCCTCCCTCCCTCCCGCTTCTGCCCCTCACAGTTACAGGCTCCTACATGGTCATGCCTGAGTGTCTGCATGGGCAGTGCTGGAGCTCTGAACTCGGGTCCTCAGGCTTGTTCCCCAAATGCTCTCATCCACTAAACTGAATATCAGTAGTCTCAATCCTCGGCACACAGGGTAGAAGGATCCATGTGAATCCTATGTGGACACCTGGCCCATGCAGGAGGTCCTGATAGTTAAGAAATTGCTTGGCGTAATTTGTTGTATATAAACTACAGAAATCCAGAGGTCTCCTCTTAACCTGCTGAGCGTATCAACGCATGAGCCACAGTGGTTCCCAGTGGCTCTCATTCCTCTTAGCCCATTGTCGACCCTTCAGCATCATTTCGGCTTCCTTTGTCTCTTGCTAGTATTAAGCGAAATTGTGTGGACATTCTGAATTCTCACAGAAAATTAGGTTCCATTCAGAAACATTATGAGTCATGCAACTGGATGTGGGATCTCCACATAAATTATACTTTGTTGAACACCTCCTTGTCCCCAAGTCCCTATTTTTCTAATACCTCGTATTATCCAGGGTTCAATTCAGAGGTTTTACTCACCATGAAATCTTTCTTCACTTCCTCCGGAGAGAGCTGCCTTCTTTTTTATTTTGGAACCAGTGCTAGCCTGTCCATACTCTTCTGGCTGATTATACTGTAGCTCTCTGAGTTTTGTAGAGTAATATTTTTATTAATTGAAAATTTATTCATACATGCACACAATAAATTTTGATTATATTCTTCCCTACCTATCCCTATAACTCTTCCTAGATCCACCCCTCAAAACCCCAATCCCTCCAACTTCATATCCTTTTTTTAAAAAAAATTAAATAAATAAATCTTGGAGCCCAATTTTTGCTATCTGCCTATGCATGACTGTGGGCCATCCACTGGAGCATGGTTGACCAATCAGGACTCGCATCCTGGAGAAAACTGGCTTTCCTTTCCCCATCAGTCACCAGTGTCAATAGCTTCTCAGCTAAAAGTGGGGACTTGAGAGCCACTTCCCTGGTGGAATGTTTCTGGCTCCCTCTCATGTCACTTCTGTCCAGGAAACCACAGTTGTCTTGAGTTTCTGAGTGCATCCATCCTGTCGCACAGAGAAGATACTTGCTGTGGGACAACCCTTCTGTACGCTGTGACTATCTATTGCTTTCATTGGTTGATAATAAAAGCTGCTTTGGCCTAGAGCAAGACAGAATATAATGAGGCTGGAAAGCCAAATGGAATACAGGGAGAAAGAAGGGTGGAGTTGAGGAGCGGCCAGCCAGCCACTGGAGGAATAAGATGTGTTAGAGCACAGGTAGAGCCGTGGAACACGTGGCAAAAGTTAGATTAATAAAAATGGGTTAATTTAGGAGTAAAAACTAGTGAGTAATAAGCCTGAGTTGTTCGGCCAAGCATTTTCATAATTACTATTAACCCTCTGAGAGATTATTTAAAAGCGGCTGTGGGACAGGGCGAGACAGAGAAACCTTTGTTTACAGATACTGTTTCATAGTAGGTCGCTGTCCCCTTTGGCTCTTACAATCCTTCTGCCCCCCTCCTTGCTATGATGTTCTCTTTGAGCCTTGTGGGGAGAGGTTGATGCAGATATCCTATTAATGGCTGAGGGCTCCACAGACACATATCAGCTGCGCTTTAACTAGCAGTGTTTCTGCATTAACCACCAACACCAGCTTATCTGAGAGATTTACCATTCTACCAGAGGAGACAAGCATGCTGCTGTTTTTAAACCTGTGCCTACTATGGTATTGAAGGTGCTTAGAACCTAGCAAACCATCTTATTTGCTCTGTTGGGCACTGACTTCCTGCTGGGAGAGATCATTTTGTGCAACCATGTACTTTTTTCCCCTCTGGGCATGTATGGCCTGCCTTGTACCACTTCTTAAGTACCCATGAAAGGGACCCAAGCCACAGCTGGTACCCTTAACACCCCTGTACTGTCACAACATTGGAAACTGTTGCAGGTGGCTCAACTGTGTGGTAGAGGAAGTCTGCCTGATGCACACGATGTTGGTGTAATGGTTATTATTAATTGCCAGTTTCACAGAATCTAAAACTCCTGGGAGATGGAGCTCTGGGCCCGACTGTGGGGACATTTTCCTGATTGCATTAACTGAGGTGGGGACTTCGGCCCACTGTGGAGGTCATCATCATCATTCCTTGACTGAGCAAAGACCGGCCTTCAATACTCTCCTTCTCGAGTATGACTGCTATCTCGAGCTCCCTCCCTGGAACTCCCTGTGGCCTCCCTGGAATGATGGACGATAGATAACCTGTAATGGTGAGCCCACACCAACTCCCTCACCTTTAAGTTGTTTTCTCTCGGGGTATTTTATCACAGAAACAAGAAAAGAAACTAAGACACTAGTGATCTATAACTAGAGGTGTCTTGTCCTGCCTGGTCTTGCAGCCACTTCTAAAATAGCCACTTAGAGGCTTAATATTAATTATATACTGTTTGGCCTATTAGCTCAGGCTTATTGTTAACTAGCTTTTACAACTTAAACCAATCAATTTCTATTAGTTTATATTCTACCACGAGGCTCATGGCTTGTTACCTCCCATCTTGCTTCTCTGGAGGCTGCTTGCACCTCCCAGACTCTACCTTCTTTCTCCATACGTTCAGTTTAGCTTTCCTGACTAGCTATATTCTGCCCTGCTGTTGGTTAACAGCTTTATCTGTCAACCAATAAAAGCAACACATATCCACAGCATGCAGAAGGGCATCCCACACCAGAGAAATAAGCGTTTATTATGGTGATGCCTGAGAGTTCAGGGTTTACTAGTCACTTCAGTGTAGTCTATTGAGTCCTGACTAATCATCTAGCACAGCAATGATGTTGATGGCACACATTGCATCAGGCTAAAGAGCTGAATTATGATTCAAGTGCATTTGTTGCTGTAGCCAAGGACCTGGGTTCAGCTCTCATCACCCACATGGTGGCTCACAACTTTCTACAACTCCAATTCCAAGGACTCTGCCATCCTCCTTCGGCTTCTGTGGGCACCAGCTCTGCAAGTGATGCGCAGTCATACACTCACACATATGCATCAAATAAAATAAAAAATAAATCTTTGAAAATAGCTCATAGGTTTTCTGTCAAGTATTTTTATCTGCTTAATATCTTAAAATACCTCCCACGATTCTATATACCAGATAATATTAATGAAATTCTCATCTCAGGGTTAAGAAAATTTATACTTAGGAAAATTAGAATAGTTGTTTCTTATGAGCTGCAACCTGAACACATCCCTGTCTGAGTCTACAGTGATGACCCATGGACTTTATAGGCTAAATTCTCAGTGACTTAGAAGGATATCACTGTCCAGAGCAGAAATGCAAAATGAAGATTTTTTTTTAAAAAACTAAAACTAAAATAAATACAAACAAGCCCAAATTATATGCTGAAGAAACTTAAGTTAATTTTGTTAAAATGGTTTGAGTCCATCCTTCTTGAGTCATCTTTTGCATATGGAAACTATTATTTTCAGATGGCAAGACGATGCAGACCCAAAGCATTTATTAAGCTTAAGCCAGTGGCCTGGAAGTTGCTGAAGCGAGAGGTAGATTTCTCCTCTGGAATTGAGGCCCCAGAGTCACAGATCAAAACCAGTACATTTGGAGGATGTCTTATCTGGATGTCTGTGTCCCTTTCACGTTTACACAATGAAATCTTAACTCATAAGGTGATGGTGCTTGAAAGGGAAGCCTTTGGGGGCAACGAAGCCATGGTGACAGAGTCCACATGGATGGCATTAGCACCCTTATAAAAGAGACCAAGAAAAGAGCTCTTCACCCTTTCCACAGTGTGAAGCCACAGCCAGAAGGCTCTGGCTAAAGTAATAGACCCTTCCCTCAGCAGACACAGAAACATTAACTGTGATCGATCATAAGCTTCCAGTTTCCAGAGATGTGAGCAATTGTGGAGGCCCAAAAATGTGAGCCTGTTTCCCTATTGACCAAAGGTCAGAGAGTTGGAACTGCCCTCTAGTTCCTTCAAGGTTACTGTGCTTCTACCTCAAATAAAGGTCCCACCTAGAGGTTGACGACAGAGTTTTGCTCGCTCAAGGTTATTGTCAACAGGCAAGGCTAATAGCCAGACCTTGTACTCCAGGAATAGAGAAGTAGATTGTTCCTACCTCAAACAAGAGTCTAAGGATCTAACCAAGTTCCACTTCCCTTCCTGGAGGTAACTTGGGATTCCACCCAGGGAGTGGTTTGTCTATAGACTGTTTTGGTTTAGGGTGTAAGCATGACTTGTTTTGTTTTAGCAACAGAATGTTTAACTGTGTAAGTAGCCCCACGACCTTCGATTGGTATGTTCATTTCCTTGTATCATGTTAATGCAGTCTTTTCTCTTACTCCTACCTTTTGGGGTCAGGGATGTTCTGAGCAATTGGAAATAAATGCAGGCAATTTTCAGTTCTCACTGGAATTCCCTCCAGACACTATCCTATATGTTTCTTGGTTTTATTATTTTCATTCGTGTGTTTATACTCTTTACTATATTTCTAATCCCCGTGCCTTTACTCTGGCAAGAGGTATTTTTGTCGTGACTGGTCCCTGACAAGCAATCACATTCTGTGGTTCGCAAGGCACACAGTATGTGATAAATTCTCCCAAGGGCATGAACGGATTACAGAAGAGGAGGATTGTGATGTCTGACGTTTTCATCTGAATTTAAACCTGGTCTTTCCTTCTCTGTGTCACAGATTCCTGTGGTTCTTGTATCCTAATGAAGGGTTCTGGGTCCGAAGACATTAGTTTAACAGTTGTGTTTGAAGAAAGTAAACTTGGATTGAGGTTTCTGCCCTGCCAGGGGACACTCATCTGGAGTTCACTCTGCTGAGGGAGCCTGGCAAGGATTTCCTTGAGTCTTGCTGGCAGCCCCAGCCAAGTGTGTCCTGGTGAGGGCTGCGGCACATGGTTTATGGTAGCAATTACTGAGCCTGCTTCTTAAGAATCTGTGGTACCTCCAGTTATGGGCAAAGTTGGGGAGGTCAACAATAATAAGTGTTTGCATTTTCAGGGTCCTGAGAGTCCATAAAGAGCACTGGAGTATATTATTTCACTCCTACTCTGCCTTCTTCTCTGATTTAGAACATTCTCAACAGAGTATAAAATTAAACACAGAACACCAGCCATACTAACACAGAATGCTAGCGCAGTGGAATGAAAGGGGAATAAACCCTTGAAGATAGAATGGGATGCAAACCAGGGCCTCACCACTTTTTCTGCAGTAGATTTGGATTTTACAGCTACAGGTTTATACATAAAAAAGTATGCAAGTTTCAACCACTGAAACTGTGAGGAAAATGCACAGAAAATTTGCAAGTACAGTAAAGAACAATTAATTAGAGTAGAAGCGCTTAAGGGGAAGTTGCCGACTTTATGCTCTGTCACTTCTAAATTCTCCAGTTATATTTCACATGGAGATAATATTTGTTATTTTAACAGATGTATTTATTTTTATTTAGGGCATGAATATTTTTCCTGTATGTATGCGTGTGAACCACGTGCATGCCTACAGTCCACGAAGGTCAGAAGAAAGTATTGGAGACCCTAAAACTGGGGCTTATGGGTGGTTGTGAGCTTCCATGTGGGTGACTGGAACTGAACCTGGGCCCTCTGTAAGAGTAACAAGTGCTTTTAGCCACTCAGCCATCCCTTAGCCCCAAAGACATTATTTGTAACAACCACAATACCAGAGAGCTGGCATGTTGGCATTAAGGACCTGGTTACTATAGTCCTCAGACACACTGAAGGTTTTTGCAGCTTCCTGGTTATCCCCTCCAATAAGATGGTTCAGTTCCGGTGTCAGGGTTGTGTTTACAATTGTTTCTTTAGTCTCTCTCTACCTAAATAGGTTCTTCATCTTTCATGATTTTCCATGAAAATTACAGTCAGGTTAACTTGTGGCACATTCTTAACCCAGAGCTTGTCTGAAGTTTCTTCACATTTAGATTTGGGGTTGTTGCAAAGAGGCTTAGGTCTTCTTTACATGTCCCATATTTTTGATTTGTTCCTTTTTGGATAATTACTCGATTATCACCATTTGGTAGTATTTCACATATGTCTTCCAGGTATGAATTACATTTTCTCACATTGTACTTAAGGAGCATTTGGGGAGAATGGCTTTAAAAAGAATTTGGTGTCCAGTTCTTTGCTGAATACACTCTTTATTTACTTATGTATTTCTACAAGCATAGAATTGTGGTTTTCTCTTTTGTTCAGTAGGTTATACTCTACCACGGTGTTAGTTATTGCTATGCTAAAACAGCATGAGTGATGCTGACTTATGAAAGAGTTTGTTTCAGTCTACAGTTTCAGAGGGAGGGTCCACAATGGCAGGAGAGGCACAGCAGTGAGAACAGAGAGAAAACTGGAAGTGGAGCTAAGCTCTAAACTCTCAAAGCCCTCCCCAGTGATGGATTTCCTTCAGCAAGGTCCAAAAGTTTCCTAGCCTCTCCAAATAATGCTTCCAAGTAAGGACCAAGTGTTTAAACACACAAACCCATGAGGGCATTTTTCATTCAAACTGCCACAACCACCTTCATCATTTATGTCTGATGCACAGTTTAGATGCACAAATCATTTCCAGTTAGTGGAATCCCTTCAAGCTGGCTCATGCCCTGATTCCTCATGCTGTGCCATCATCACTCTTTGAGTGTCTTCTTGCTTTGTGGTACAGCTGTATACTACAAACTTGTTTTGTGTTCTCTCACCCTACTCTTGCATTCAGTCCTTCTTCAGGGAGTCATGGTTTATTTTAGTGAAAAGCGATATTTGGAAGTCAAGAAATGAACATTAGTCTTGCACACTGTCTCGTG
>NC_022019.1:17960979-17984850 GCF_000317375.1 Microtus ochrogaster | reverse complement strand
ATAGCTAAATTCTAAGTCAATACCATATGTTACAAATCCTTCTTTCCTTCCTTCCTTCCTTCCTTCCTTCCTTCCTTCCTTCCTTCCTTCCTTCCTTCCTCCCACCCTGCAGCTCAGGTGTTTGTGTCACTATACTCAGCCTTGGTTTGAATGCAGGAGATCTAAACTCAAGTCCTAATGCTCCTGCAGCAAGTGCTTGGCCCACTGACACATTTCACCAGTCCTATATTCTTCGTTGGTGGTTTGGTTTGGTACCTTGTAGTTGTACATATTGTGAGGTATTTTACGACACATACTCAATATGTAGCACTCAGAGTATTGGGTAACTGGCACCTTGAACACATCACTTTTTTGTGTTGAGAATACCCTAAATCTTCGCCTTTAGATGCTTTGAAATATCCAAGTATTTGCTGTCAACTGTATTTATCCAATTATCTTCAAAACGCCTGATCTAACTGCATTTCAATGAATCATGACACCCCATGATCTACTCTGCTTCTTTCCTTTTTGAATCATTTTTAATAACTTATTTGTAATTTATTTAATAACTTTTGCAGCTTATTTCTTGTTCTAGTGAGGAACTTGGCTTCTACTGCTCATAATAAACGTGTTTATATCTTCATTGCCCTTGTATGTGATCACATCCCATCCTCACAACTGTGCCTTCAACCCCACCTTGTGATTCTCTCTCTCCCTGCCTCTCTCTATATAAGAACTCTTAGTCCAGTGTCTCATATTACTGAGACAAGACTCTCCAGAGCTGCTCTGCCAGCAGACTCAAGCTCAACACCTAGCTGGCCCCAACATGTGGACTACCTGAGACTCCTTAGGATCTACTCATGGTGTGGATTCCTTCTGTTCTCTGCTTGGCTTAGGACTTACCCTGGGTCATCACCTTATATGAATTTTGTTCTCAGTATTCTCAAACTTGCGGGTCCTATACCAGTAATTTCTTCCTCTTTGCTTTATTCTGCTATCAAATTGAAGTGTTTAAGACAAAAGGTGACTGGGCTAGCTGAGGGTTAATGTTTACCTGGATTTTCATGCTTCTTTCTTGGGCTCCAGAGTAGGGATAAAGAACTTGACTGCAAGAACTTTCTGGTATGTGCTGACAGAATGAGCCAGAGCAAGGGAGAGATCTCATCCATATGGCCTCTGACCTTTTCCTTGGTTGGATTCTTACAAGAAAAAGGACCCAAGGTGTTTATGGATTGTTACTCTTGTTGCTATGCAGCATCCAAGTGAAGTCTGCTTTCACTTCAGACTCTCCTCACTTTAAACCACCCACTAGGCACTGCTGTTACATCTTTGCAGATGTGTAAATTATAAGAACATATTCCCACCATATTCAAGTCCACTGTGGGATGTTCGGAATTAGAACTTGACATTTCATATGAATTTTACTATGTTTTGTGTGACAGAGGAGACAGAGCGTATCTTAGAGACATAGTCATAAGGTGGCGCTTCATAAATGCTCAAATGATGTTTTGATAATAATGAGATCAGTGTGAAGACAACACAAAGTGCGCAGCCTGGAGGAGATGGAGCCTTGTGAGATTTCTAACTCAAGCATTTTGATGAGAGAATATCTTTACTTTTATCTTTTATTTTTGGTTTAGTGAGACTGGATTTCTTTCTAGCTTTGGAGCCTCTCCTGGAACTCGCTCTGTAAACCAGGCTGGCCTCAGACTCAGAGATCCACTTGCCTCTGCCTTCCGAGTGCTGGGATTAAAGGCATGCGCCACCACAGCCTGGCTCCCTTTACTTTTTATTCATGAGATGCAAAGACATTTATTTATTCCAGGGAGGAAACTGTCTGTGTTCCAAAGCTCAGAAGACTTCTCTTAGATTTTCAGGATGTTAGCATTTCACCACAGACCAGGCTGTCCAGTCTATAAGACATTCTCTAGGTACCCGATCTCTATTCACATGCCAGTTATTTAGCCACCATGATGACACAGGGAACATTATTTTCCCCTGGTCATAGGTGAGAACTTAAGACAGAGAGTTGGAGTAATATGCTACATTCTAGAACTAGGAAAAAAAAGGATTAAAGGATAAAAATCTTTTGAACCAGGCAGACCGTTGGTTCTACTGATTCACAGACTCCTCAATGACTGGTAATATCATTTATAGCTGAATGCAATTTTTCATGAAGCTGTTGTCATTAAGCCAATAGATACATGATCGCTTCTCAAGGCATAGACATTTCCCATGTTCATGCTCCATCATCACTGTACATTGGGTACTTGTTCTTTCCCTGTACCCCTCCCCCTGCATGCCAACATTCATTCAGAGACGGTGAGATGGAATACCCAGATATGGGGATGTACTGAACGCCACCAGACAGGTGTAATAGTGGGAGGAATGACTTGAATGAGCTAATAATCCACAGAGAGTTGACCAAGTGGACTAGCCTTGAAAGGGCCTGTAAAAATGACTGCGACAAAGGTAAGTAAAACATCTTATAGGAACAAAAGGAAGGATGTAAAAATGTCCTTTGAATGCCCAGCAAATGTCTACGAGTTTGAGGCCAACCTGGTCTACATAGTGAGTTCCAAGATGGCCAAGGCTATATAGTGAGATTCTTTTTCTTTTTTTGTCTTTTACTTCTCCCTCCCTTCTTTCTTTCCTTCCTTCCTTTCTGTATTTTTTAATGGGAACAGTGTGAATTCCATCCCCCACTACCACAAATCATGCAGTGGAATTTCTCATGTTTAGGGAAATCTCAAGGGGCACATCCAGAGTGTAATGGTCTTGCCCTGGGAAAACCACCTTTGTGATCCTGGTATTGTCCCTGCCCTATAAACCTGACCGTGTCTTTGGAAAAAAAAATAGTGCCCAAGAAGGGCATCAGAGGTCAGTGTCTTGGCAGAACCTCAGTTTCATTGCACATGGTTCAGCTAAGTGAGCTTTCCTGACACTTAGGGAGGCCTGAGCAAGGCTGGAAAGACAAAGGGAGATGCAGAGGCCCTTAGCCGCTAGCAATCATGGTAAGCTCCTTACACTCTAGAGTTCAACAGTCAGGGAAGAGAAATGGTTTTCCCAGAACTGAGTAGGAATGACTGCCTCTGATGGGGTATCTCAGAGCAGACAACACTCCAATTATTTTTTACTTCTAGCCTCTCGCCTCCCACCCGATCCTTCCACAAGGAAGACCCAAATGAAAGACAGCTGTCAAAGGACCTATGTATCATTCTATAGGAGTCAGCCACTAGAACACAATTCAGAGCAGACGGTTAGAAACAGATATGGAGGGAGGGGGCAGCTGAAGAATAGCTCACTTATCATGGACGGCTTCCTGGAAGAACTATATTTGAATTGACACTGGAGTGAAACTGCATTGCTGAGGAGTAATCCTTCTGAACACTGAAAATGCACTGCTTACATTGTTACTGGGGAGCCGATTGGTTAATGGTTAGGCGGGATTGGGGGGGGGGGGCAGAGAGAATTCTGGAAAGTAGAAAAGCCAAGCCAGAGGCGATGCCATGAGATGCAGACTCAGCAGGATGGGAAGTACATTCATGAGGTAAAGGAGCCTTGGGGCAGCATGTAGATTAATAGAAATGGGTAATTTAAGTTATAAAAGCTAGCTAAAACCACGCTTAAGCTATCGGACGATCATTTACAATTAATATTAAGTCTGTGTGTGGTTATTTGGGGAGTGACTGGAGGGACAGAAAACTTCACTTACACTGTGTCATCTGGGTATGAGTGGAAGGGAAGAAGGAGAAGAGAGACCAGGCAGGCAGAGTGTTAACTGTTTAAAAAGCATGGCTGAGAGGGAAAAGAACAACTTGTTCATGATCAATGGGCTGTGAACTGTGGTGAACACAGGGGAAAGAGACTTTTGCAGCACAACTGTATCTTTTCACCAGCCTTCTTACTCAGTTTGACAAGTATATAAATGGGGACTGGGAAAATGGTGCAGTGGGCAACACACTTTCTGTGAGAGTGTGAGGCTGGATGCCTTACTAGCTGGTTGTGGGGCACACCTGTAATCCTCCTGCTTGGGAGGAAGGACAAGGGGAAGGCAGAGACAGACAGATGCTGGAGACTCTCTGGCCAGCCAAGCTAGCCAAAAATTAAAAAGGTAAGCTTCAAATTTAGGGAGCTAGCCAATCTCAAAAGGAAAGTTGGAAAGCCAAAAGAGGGAGACAGCTGGCATGAAACTTAGACCTACACATATGCATATATGCACACACACACACACACACACACACACACACACACACACACACACGCACACACACGCACACACTCACATATGCTCACACAAGCCAGACTTAACTATTGTGTTTATTACTTCTGTTAAGGAAGAAACATTTTATTTTGTGTTCATGGTTTTGGAGGGCTTAGTCCATTGTGGCAAGGAACACATGATATGACTGCTTATTTCATGGCAGTGGGAATGTGTAGGAAAGGCCTTTCAGGTCAGAGAAGACAAGAAAGCAAGCAAGCAATGGGGGAAAACCAGGAGCCAGGTATCACCTTGAAAGGACTTCTCTTAGTCAACTAATTCTATAATTTAGGCTTTGCCACCTAAAGTTTGACAGATTCCCAAAAGAGTTCTACCATATTGGGGTCAAGTATTCCAACATGGACCTTCTAGGGACAGCTTAGATTCAAACCACAACAATTCTCAAAGGGATCTTCAGAGGCATGGGTCCTGGGTCAGGTTGTTGATTTTCTAAGAGACAACATCGTGGGGTTCAACCTACAATCCAACTACTCACTGAGTTCTCCCTCATATTCCAAAGCATGCAGTCACGCCATCTAGTCTGCTGTCTGAGTCAACTGAGGATAAAGCAATGGACTATCATGGACTGGGTAGTCCTTAACAGCAAACATATGTTCTGGAAACTAAGCAGTTCATGATCAAGGATACAGCTGATTTGGTGTCTAGAGAGGATATAGTCTGTTTCCCAGATGTTTCATTCTTCTAGGTCCTCACATGGTAGAAGGGGTCAGGGAGCTATCGAGATTAATCCCACTTATGAGGGTCCCAGTTTCATGACCCAATCATACCCCACAGGCCAAGTTTCTTAACACTGCTGTGTTGGGGTTTAGGATTTCAACCTATGAAGTTTTGACAGACACATATACATTATGCCCTTCAGCCTCTTTTCTAGGATCTTAAGTGACAATATTGTAGAAAGTCAAAGTCTTCTGATAAAGTCAAACTAAACTCCTTATAAGGGTTATTCTGAGTCCAAATATTCCAGAGCTCTGCCTGGACATGGTAGCACACACTCTTAATCCTAATTATGGAGACAGAGGCAGGGGTATCTCTGTGAGTTCAGGCCACCCTGGTCTATTTAATGAGTTCCCGGTCAGGAAAGGCAGTGAAACCCTGTCTCAAAAAATGCCAAATCAAACCAAACGCAAACAAAAATGAATAAAATGGATTCTATAGCTTTGCATAGTTCTACTATAACATACATTAAATTTTTTTTACCTTATAAACACCAACTGTAGTTCTATCATTCCACGTCCATGGTGAGATCTAATATAGATCATGCCTAGTACAGTGTGCATGTTGTTCAGCAGAGAAATAACAATTTCCCTTTTTTTTCCTACCTGTTCCTCCATTCCAGTGGTTCTCAACCTGGGAGTCATGGCCCCTTTGAGGGTTGTCCAAGACTGCTGTGGGACAATGGTTTTACCCTGTAAAGATTTGCTTCTTGTACTTGTTTAAGAAAATGCTGATTGGCCAGTAGCCAGGCAGTAAGCCTAGGTAGGGTGACCAAGCAAGGAGTAGAGGCAGGGCAAGGAGAACAGAAGAATTCTGGGGAGAGGAAAGATGCAGTCTGTAGTCATCACCTAGATGCAGAGGACACAAGATGAGAACATCTTGCTGATAAAGGTACCAAGCCACACGGCTAACACAGATGAGAATTATGGGTTACTGTAAGATGTAAGAATTAGTTAATAAGGAGCCTGAGTTACTAGGCCAGCTGGTTTAAGATTAATGTAGACCTCTGTGTGCTTTGTTAAGACTGAATGGCTGTGGCACAGGGTGTGAGAGAAACCTCTGTCAATACAAGACCTTCAGAAAACACAGATATTTCTATTATTGATTCATAAAAGAAGCAAATTCACAGTTATAAAGTAGAAACAAGAATAACTTTATGATTGGGGGTCATGGCAACATGAGGAACTCTATTGGATGGTCACAGCATTAGGAAGGTTAAGGACAACTGCTCTATCCTTTCTGAGCCTGCTTTACCAATGGTCTTATTGTTACTTGCCTTCTAGAATTGTTAATGACTCTTCAATTACCATTAACAATTTCAAGCACATTGAAAATGTTAATTATGTAACCATCACAACATACCCTTAAGAAAAAGATGCTTTCACTATTACCAGTATACTTCTGTGGGTGTCTTATCCCTAGGAATTATATGATGTGGGATTTCTCTCTGCATGCTGTGATTACCATTGATAAATAAAGGAACTGCTTTGGGCCTATAGCAGAGCTATAGGGGAACAGAGCTAGGCAGTGAAAACTAAGCTGAATGTTGGGGGAAAGGAGGCAGAGTCAAGGAGAAGCCATGGAGCCGCTGCCAGAGACAGATGTGCTGAAATTTTGCTGGTAGGCCATGACCTCATGGTGATGCACAGATTAATGGAGATGGGTTAAATTAATATGTAAGAGCTAGCCAATAAGAAGCTAGAACTAATGGTCCAAACAGTGATTTAAATAATACAGTTTCTGTGTGATTATTTCAGGGCTAAGTGGCCGGGAACTAACTAGAACCCTCCTTGCTAATAGAGCCAGCATTCAATATCATTCTGACACAAATTATTCATTGTTCACATTTTATACTGCTATCTTGCCCTGTTTTCCACATGTGGCCACTTCACTGACTAATCTGCTTTTTCCTTCTAGAATTTTCTTCCCATTTAAGATTGCTTTATCTCCTTTCTAAATTATTTAGTACTTCTTTCTCAGGGCAAATTTTCTAAAGCCCAGATACTTCTTGAATCTCATTATTCTGAGTTCTGACTTTGTTATTGGTAGACATCTTTCTGTAGCTCCAGTTCCTGCTGCCACAAGTCTCATGTCATATTCTTGTTATTGATCTTTCCTGAGTGTCTTCCTTTATCCTTTCTGAACTAGCCACACTGCTGGTCTATTGTTGGGCTGGTTAGGGGTTCCTACCCTGAAGTCCTACCCCTAATTCAACAGGATGGAGTACAGACAAAGTTCCCCAGAATTAGGCTCTTCTGATCTTTCTTCCACTTTCTTCTTAAATTGTTTGGGACCTTTGACACCAGCGCATATCCAGCTAAATGGGGTGGTCACCACTCTGTTTGCTCAGAACTTTTTAAGTAATACCTGCTTATATACTACTATGGGGAGTGGTACCCTTTATTGTGTGTAATCATGTCTAAGTAGAGAGGATAACTTCCATGTTCATTCTTCCTGTATGATTATCTGCATTTAATAGGATCCCTGTGACACTGTGAGAGGACCCAAGATTCCAGACAATAGAATGTGGATTGAAAATTGGTATCTACATTGGTGTAAAAACACCGATAAATACCTGATTTTTGACAAAGAAGCCAAAATTGAACAAAGAAAAAAAAACTCATCTGCAACAAATGGTGCTAACATAATTGGATGTTGACATGTAGAAGAATGCAACTAGATACATATCTATCACCTTGCCCAAAACTCAAGTTCAAGTGGATCAAAGACTTCAACATAAATCCAGTTACACTGAACCTGATAGAAGAGAAAGTGGTAAGTATCCTTGGAATGCATTAGCACAGGAAACTACTTCCTAAATATAATACCAGTAACACAGACACTGAAAGCAACAATCAATAAATGGTATCTCATGAAACTGAAAAACTTCTGTAAGGCAAAGGACATGGTAAATAAGACAAAATGGCAGCCAACAAAATGGGATGCTTACACCTGTAAGAGAAACAAAGATCAAAAACACTGGAGACAGTTTATGTTGGAGAGGATGTGGAATAAGGGGAACATTCCTCCACTGCTTGTGGGATTACATCAAAATGACAAATAATCCAATTAAAAATTGGTTACAAATCTAAACAGAGATTTCTCAACAGAAGTATCTCAAATGGCTGAAAGACACTTAAGGAATTGTTCAACATCCTTAGATATCAGGGAAATTCAAATCAAAATGACTAAGATACCATCTTACACTTGTAAGAATAGCAAAGATCAAAAACACTGGTGACAGTTTATGTTGGAGAGGATGTGGAGCAAGGGAAACATTCCTCTACTGCTGGTGGAAGTACAAACTTGAACAACTACTTTGGAAACCAGAATGGCAGTTTGTCAGAAAATTGGGAATCAATCTACCTCAATATCCAGCATTACAACTCATGGTCATATACTCAAAGGATGCACAATCATACCATAAAAAAAACTTACTCAGCTATGTTCACAGCAGCATTATTCATAATAGCCAGAACATGGAAACAACCTAGATGCTCCTCAACCAAATAGTAGATAAAGAAAACATAGTATGTTAGTACAATGGGGTATTACTTGGCTGTAAAAAACATTGACATCATGAAATTTGCAGGCAAATGGATGGAACTAGAAAAAAAAAATCATCCTGAGTGTGATAACTCAGACCCAAAAAGACAAACAAGATATGTACTCACTCATAAGTGGATTCTAGATGTAAACAAAGGATAACTGGACTACAATCCACAGCCCCAGAGAAGCAAGGAGACAAGGAGAATCTTAAGAGGGACACAAGGATTGCCCTAGAAAGGAAAAATAGATAAGATCTTTTGGGTAAATGGAGGCAAGCTAGAGGGAAAGGGATGGGGGATGAGAATATGAGGGAATGGGATGGTTAAGTTGGGGAAGGGACAAACAGAGAAAAAGAGCAATAAAAGAGATATCTTGAAAGAGGGAGTCATTATGTGGTTAGAGCAAAACCTGGTACTAGAGAAATTCGTAGGAATTCACAAGGATGACCCCAGCTAAGACTTCTAGCAATAGTGGAAAGGGTGCCTGAACTGGCCTCCTCTTGTAATTGGATTGGTGAATGCCCTAATTGTCATCCTAGAACCTCCATTCAGTAATTGATGGAAGCAGATGCAGAGATCCACAGCCAAGCACAGGGCAGATAGAGCTCTGGAAGTCCAATCAAAGAGAGAGAGAGGAGGGATTATGTGAGCAAAGGGTGTCAAGATCATGATGGGGAAACCACAGAGATAGCCAACATGAGCTAGGAGCTAGTGGGAACTCATGGACTCTGAACTAACAGCTGGGGAGTGAAGAACCAAAGTTCCTCCATTTTGTTCACCTCCATCTTGAGTCTTGTGTAAGCTATTTCCTGTAAAACATTCCAGTCCTCAGAAATGGCTAAGGGCAAAAGTAACAGGTTAGCTATCTGGAAAGTGCAGATAACTGCAGAATGTCCCCACCTGAGGGTCAGGGGAAAAGAAAACTTGACAAGCAATAGAGGATAGAGGAGGTTCCAAAATACAATTTCTGAAAAGTCCCTAAACACAAGCCAATCAGGATTGGATCCGTTACCTCACACCCTGCTAAAGTTACCTTTCTGGTTTTTGCCTTTAAATAATGCCCTTTAGAAAGGGGGTTACCTCCTCTTATCTCTGCTGTGCCAGTTGCTTAGATGGAGTCCCTGCCAGCTTGTATTGTGCACACAATAAACCTTGCTTTTACATTTCAATGAGTCAGTCTTCCTGGGGGTCTTTCGGGGAGCCCATGGACTGGGCATAGGAGGGAGTTTGTTTGGAATGAACTAGCCCTTTGCATGAAGGTAATAGTTGTGTAAGTTTGGTCTGTTTGTAGGTCCCCTGGCAGTGGGACCAGGAGTTGGCTTTTTGGAGCCCATTCTTTATGATAGAATGCCTTGCTCAGCTTTGTCACAGAGGGAGGGGCTTGGCCCTGCCTTAAGGCTTTGTTGACTCCCCATGGGAGGCCTTACCCTTTCTGAAGATTGTACATGGGGGGTAGGAGAAGGTGGGTGGGGCAGGAGGAAGGAAGGGAGAGGAACAGTGATTGGTATGCAAAATACATAAGAAATTTAAAAATATATAAAAAAGAAAAGAAAGTTACCTACAATAGTATTATGGGTCTGACTGTTCTTAAAATACAGAGTGAAGGCAATAGCTTTCATCTCACCTTTAAAAATCATCTTTAGCTAATGTTATTAAAGACTTACCCAACTGAATGTCATTTGCTTTTGTTGTTGCTATGACCTGACAACTTCAGCCAGGAAGAGTTAATTTTGGTTCCCAGTTTGAGGTTATACAGCCATCATTGAGGGACATCTCGAGGCAGCAGGCAGTGCCACAATGGTTAGGTATGCAGCTGCTCTCTTTAAACAGGGGCCAGTCAGGAAATAAGAACGGGCTGTGAAACCCCAAGGCTGGTCCCCAGTTACTCATTTCCTCCAGCAAAGCTCCACCTCCAAAATGTTCCACAGCCTTTCAAACAGCATCCATTGTTGAAATACATGTGAACAACATCCATTGTTGAAATACATGAGGCCACAGGTAACATGTTCAAACGTCCTGGGACTTGGTTGTAAATTGATAAAGTTACAGTACTAGAACAACTAACCTCCCACTACTGGAAGTACCTTCTCTTGGTAGAGGAGGAATAACAGATGGAGCTATACCGCCTCCTTGAACCCATCCATCCTCCTTGAAGCCACCTCTCTTCATGTGAAAGACCCATGCAAAGCATCCTCTAGGCTTAACAGCGCAGCTACTTTGGGCTGGACCAGGAAACGCCCTAGGACGAGGCTCAGAGGAAGGAATCCCTTGACTTAGCAGAGCTGCAGGCTGTGTCATTTGAGTCTGCAGCTGCAGTTGGCTCTTTGATGAAATTCTTCAACCTCTCACCTCATAAAGAGCTCACTCGGAGGCCTGCCCAGCAATCCAGGGCAAAGCTTTGGGGGGCACAAGGCCAGGATACAGAACCAAGAGGGTCCTGCTGGGTAAGTATTATAGAGATGTGTGTCATAGAGGGGCCTCTTGGCCTGGTTTGCTGACTTTTCTCCCAGTAGATCTTAAAATAATAATAATAATAATAATTCTCGCGATTTCCCGTTACTAGGTCTTCTAGGTGAACAGACTGGAAGGAACAGCGAATAAAAACTGTGAGCCATACATCATTAAGTTTCTGGGAGAGAAAGTTAAAAAGAAAAAAAAAAACACTTCTCTCTGAACTGATTTTAAAGGTCAAATGTCCTTGGTGTATTGGTCTTGTTGCTGATGATTATGAATATAAAATGTTGCTTTGAGGGAGTAGAGATGGGCACAGCCAATAGGCATAGAGTCATTGAAAAGAATACTGCCTCAGGTCTAGGAAGGAGATGGAAGAACAGAAGCAGAGATGAAAAAGTGGCTGTAAGGTGGCCTGAAGGAGAAAGAAGTGGAATCTGGGAAAGCAGGTGAGCAGCCCATAGAGACAGAAGAGGAAGAATCCACATGCTCAGCTGAGCATGGCTCAGGCCTGACTTGACCTGGGGATGGAGAGGCTGAGCTCTAAAGGGTGCAAGGAACACCAGAGACCCATCATGAAGACACTGGCATTGACCTCTGGTACACTACCCTGTCCTCAGGAGTCTTAGGCTTGTGATGGCACAAGGGCAGAGAGGACGAGCTTGGCTGCTATGTTGTTGATGGGTCGGGGGCATGAGCTTGACCATTATGTAGTTGATGGGTGGGTGAGTGCTTCTAAGGACTGGGCTTGAATTTTCTTTCCAAGAGCTTTTCCACACAGAGCCTCTTTACATTGGAGTCTTTGCCAACCAATGCTGGACCAGGGAGTTCTCAGCGCAACACAGGCATAGCAGATAGGAAACATTTAAGCACGCAGAGGGCACTGGAAAAGCCGCTCAAACTCAAGTGACTTTAAATGTGATACCCTGATTATCTACTAGAGGGAATTATAAGAAGTAAATGGCAAGGCATATAGGGGAGTTTGAAATGGGGAATCTTCAGAAAGCCCCATTAAGCCTGAGAGGGCTTATTAGAGATGCTACCCAATGCTTGGATTCAAAGCAACATTTAACCCGGATTCTTTCACTCTTCTTTTGAGTTTTCTGTTGAGCCCCGGAGCAGAGGAGGAGGAATTTCATAGCAGGATAGACTTGTATTTGCTAATTCCTGAGGATTAGCAGAAAGCGTATTAATGAGATCTCTATCAGGGCCTGCTGTGGTTGTAGGGAGCCTGGTGTGGATTCCTTTGCCCTTTTTGATATTTCTTAAGACTTGTGAAGCTATTCAATTTAAAAAAAAAATATGTGCATATATACGGTATTTACTCTAGGGCCAGGGTGGGCTTAGAATGTTATACTCAAGACATGGTTTAGAAAGGCAGAGTTAAATGGAAAGGTCTGTTTAGATAGCACTACCTTCAGAGATAAAGAGGGCTAGCTTTGGCCCTGCTGCCTATTCAGAGAACCCAGAGCCCAGATAGGATACTCACAGCCCTGGTTCTCATTTCTGCCATTTTTCCCTCTCTGGATTTCCATACCCTTCTGAAACATGCACACATGCATGCACATGTCTGCACACATATGAGGGGTAGGTAGGGAGAGAATGCTCTTGGTGTATAGGAAGGAAAGGTTTCAAGAGCCCTAGTGAATACCAAAGTCTTCAAATGCTCTAGTTCTTTGATGGGATTGCCCGGTGTTAGTATATAGTCTACAAGATCCCCCCATAGCTTTTAAATCACCTCTAAATTATTTACAATTCCCAATACAACGTAAATACTGCAAAACACAATTGTTGCATTGTTTATGGAATAATTACCAGAGGGAAGTCTAGATGTTTATCATAGGTGCAGTTTTCTTCCAAATACATTTAGCCCACAGTTGGTTAAGTCTGTGAAAGCAGAACTAGGGTTATAGCACAACCTCCATACAATGTTTTAGGCGGTGTATATGATGGACATCTAGTGACATTGTAGCTGTCTTAGTTTGTGTGCGTGAGTACAATCTGATGTTTAAAAATGTCTAATAACACATTTATCAGAATGTATTAATCCCATTGTTAAGAGACAGAGAGAGACAGACAGACAGAGAGAGAGAGAGAGAGAGAGAGAGAGAGAGAGAGAGAGTGTGTTTAGAGGTTGGGAAGATATATAAGGAAACACTCACACTTGCCTTAGGACCTCATAGCTTAGAGTCAGGTGTTAGTATGAAAATTGCCACTGTTTATTAGTTAGTGTAGCATTTTTTTCTCAGAATCACAGGAGCCTGGTACTGACATGACAGTGATGAGCTGTGGGTGACCCTCACTCATGTTAGATACAAGTTCAGTGCTCTGATCCATCAATGATTTCACCATGCACAGATTGAGCCACCTGAATGTGTCTACATGTTGGTGTGCAGCCTTCCATATTTTGCCCATAGTTATAACTGTAGGCTACAGGACCTAAGAGCCATGAGATGTGAGCCAGTAAGAGAGAAGTTTAACTGGAGGCAGTCATGTTACATTTTAATATGCTTAGAGATCATGTCCAAACCCAGAGATAAATGAGAAATGAGAGCTTGGCTACGGCCCTGAGTCAGAGTAACCCCTGTGTGGGCATCTGAGAGGTAATGAAATACTGTGGCAGTTTGGACCAGGCATGAAAGTTAACCATTGGTGAAGAACCAGGGCCACCCTACTGGGCTAGATGTTACATTTATAGGAACAAGATATGGTCTCTGGGAAGATTAGAGAAATAGAATAGTGTTTTATCATTGGAAAGCATGGCAGTGGGGCCTCAAAAATAAGAGAAAACGCAGGACAGACAATTACTGGGAATAAGTACCTGGTGCAATTTCCAGTCTTGATCTTCATAATTATTTGATGAATAGTTGTGTTAAACCATGGTCATGGGGTTTCTAAACCTCCCCTCGAGTGAAACTATCCAGACTTGAGGCTGTGTTAGCTACTAGTGTAGGGATGGATGCCTGTCTGAGCAGAGTATTGACTGTGTCGCTTCCTCTGAAGCTTTAAGCCCCGAGAGTCCTGCTACTGCCCATGGTCCTTCAGCCAAGTGTACTTTATATGGCTCATGCCAGAGTACCAGACTTCATGGAAGAAGATGAGCCTTGGGATCTTGGGATCAGTGGCTCCAGAAGCACATTGAGGTTTTGTCTGACTTCTCTCTGGACCTCAGTTGACTTGTCTAATAAAGTACCCTTCAAGTACGTGAGTGAACAAGGGTATAAAGAATGCTTTTTTATCTGTAAGCATTCCCTCTCTCCACATGTGAGTTACTCTTACTTCTCTTAATCTCTTCTTCCTCCCTTTTTGGGCATGTTTCAGGTTTGGGATCTAGGGAGGATCTCTCCAGAGCCCTCTCTCTTCAGCTTCTAACCTTCTTCAGTTAGATCAGTGGAGTACTTGACCCTGAACACTCACTCATATGTGAGCCCCTTGATTTCCTGTTTCCTTTAATGTTTTCAAAGATCTGGAAGGTTTCCTTCCCTTCTGAATACAGCTCTGAAGCTAGCAAAGAACAGCACAGCAAGCAGAAGTTAGGACAAATTAGAACACCAGCTAACCTGAAGAGCAGGTTCCACCAGCACAGAAGAGAGTCCCTTGCTATTTGGAGATCAGCAATTTGGTGAGAGAGTAGGGCTACTCTGAAAATTCCTTGAGGGTATGGATTGAGGTTTCACAACTTCTTAAGGAAAATGCAGTGAAATGATTTTCTAGCAACAATGAGACAGCCATGCATAACTCCCACCTCATCGGGTGTCAACTCTTGGGTATCATTGACAAGTCCTCCAGGTGCCAGGAGAGAGTAGAAGTGGGCCACTGGGGATTGCATGAGTCTTTGAGATGGATATAGGGTCCTTTTGAGCATCTTGCAATGAGATGGATACCCCCTGGTAGCTTGAGAAGACCTGTGTCTGGCTCTTTTGAGAGCCGTACATTTTCCCATCACACATGATAGACATGAAAGAGATATGAAAGAAGAATTGGTGAGGAGGCTTGTTTTACACTCTCTTCATTCTTTCTGAAGAGCTGTGAACTACATGTGTTTCCACTGTAAAGATCTTCTTGTTTTTGTTTTTGTTTTTCACAGCAGGATTTCTCTGTAGCTTTGGTGCCTGTCCTGGAATTCACTTTGTAGACCAGGCTGGCTTCGAACTCACAGAGATCTACTTGTGTCTGCCTCCCAAGTGCTGGGATTAAAGGCATTATACCACCAACGCCCAGCTTCCACTGTATAAATCTTTAGTCTTTAACCTGAGCATAAAGTGACAACTCATTTGACATAAGCATCCCCACTAAATACATTATTCTTCAGTCCTTTCCTGTGTTAGCCTTTGGGAATATGAGCATCTCCCACAAACCTTTGCCTAAAACTGTAATATAACAAAGATAAATATTTTGCATGATTTATACTTACTAAAAAGGAATAAAACAAACAAGTGAAAAACTCAAAACAAAACAAAAAGCAAATGACAAACAAGCCTGAAAGTGAAAAACAAAACAAAACAAAACAAAACAAAACAAAACAAAACAAAACACACAGTGTGCTCAGGATGCATCATGGTATTTTATTTCCATAGAAGACACATAAGAGGAGAGGCCACCTTGCTGACGTTTATAGTCTGCCATGCTCAATCTAAGTACAAAGAAGCAGACAGAACCTCCAGCCCCAACCCCACTTTCTACTCAGCCCTCTTCTACCACAGTGAGAAGCAGGAAAAGCAAGGTGGGCCCCAACAAAAGGCAGTTTGTCTGCCCATACACCACAGTAGGTGGACAGGCTTCCTTCTCTAGGGTCTCATTTCCTGGAGCTCTGTGCTGCTAATGAATCCGCAGGAGAGCTTTGGAAGCCAAGTTCCCAGAGGTCAGGGAGAGTTGAGAACTCCAGGGAAGATGATGAGCAGCACAGATGTGGGAGTAAGGACCAGAGCTCTCCTAAACATGAAGTAGGGCAGGAGAAAGGTCACAAGGGCTTAAAGACAGTGCCCCTCAGTATCCGTCACACGTGGGTGGAAAGGCTGTCTTCCCCTCCCCCATTCCTCACAAATTACAAGCTGCCTGACAGATTGCTACTGCTTCATCTCCACTGATATTTTATCTAAGTGCCTCTTCAATCCATTTGTTTTGTGACTGAAGAGACAAAAAAAAATCTTTAGAGAAGTTCAATAACTTCATAAATTTCCATCTATAGAGAAAGCAATGTATGAAGAGCCTTTCCAATTGTGCTTGTAAAACATTTCTCTGCACTGAAGCTTATCCATTTCACTTTGTGGTCCCAGAAACATGTCATTAGCAATTGTTTCCTGACTCCGGACACTTCCCACTCCCTCCACTCAAAAAAATCTTGTACACGTTTTCATTATAGACACACAATTCTTTTACTATATTGGATATAAGTAACTTTTTGAAGATCACTCCAGTATATTGTAGGGTGATATTGGAAAAATAACCCAAGAAGAGAAAGAGTCTGTTTCTTAGCATCTATGCAAAGGAATAATCTATATACCACAAATTCACATAAAGATATTTGTTATGTTGTTATATACATTAAAATAACTGTAAACGACTTTTTAAAAATTTAAGTAAACAACTTAAATGTCGGACAGTAAAGCTTGTTTATACAAACTGGCAAACCCACTGAACAAGGAACAAGTTATGTACCAAGTCGAATGATGCTGGAGAACACTGCAACAAAAGTATGTAAAGAAACAAGTGGTGGTGTCATTTAATCTACAGTAGTCTAGGTATACAATTGCTTACCTATATGTATATGGCTATATAAAATATGCATATAAAAAAGTGGGAGGGACCGTACCACTTTACTAACGGTGATTGGGTTTAGATGCTTATGTAATAGATGCTCTATTTGTTTTTTTTTCTTTCTATTCTTGGGTTATTTTTCCCCCAAAGCTTTTATCATTGCTATAACCACATTTAATTGGGGGGAAAAAACCAAATTCACACATTTCTCAGTGTGCTGAGAACTCTTTTGCAGGCTTCTAGATTTTTATGCTGAATGCCTAAGAGTCACTGGCTTAGTGGTAGAGATGGGTCCAAGTCCTGACATTTAACAATGAACGGTGTGACATTAAGTCATCTTTTTTACCTCTGTTTTATTCTGTCCCATCTATAAATTGAAAGCTTTGTTCTAGAAGTAACTGTGGTACCCAGGAGCACTTTAATTTTATGCCACGTAGAAACAGAACAGATGGAGATTGGAGATTGTAAGTGATGTGGGATTTAGTTAGATGGAACTTCTGTAAATCCAGTGATTTGATGTTGCATGGTGCTAACCATGCTATTCTTTACACATTACATTACATTTTCATATTGGTGATTGATAGATTACTTAATGAGTGTGTGTGTGTGTATGTGTGTGTGTGTGTGTGTGTGTGTGCATGTGTGATGTGCATACATGAAAAAAGATGAAAGCCAGAAGATGACTTTGAATATCATTCCTTAGGATCAACCTACCTTGTTTTTGTAATACTTGGCCTCTTTCTTAATGGCTTAAAATTCAACAAATACACTAGGTTTTGTGGCCAATGAGACCTAAAGAGCCACATGTTTCCATCTCTCCAGAAGGGTATATCAACACGTGTCATCAAAGTCAGGCTTTTACAGCAAGTACTTTAATAACAGAGCTATCTTACCAGCCCAGTAATGGACTTCTATGGCCATCAGAACTTCACACATATAGATTCATGCATACACACACACACACACACACACACACACACACACACACACACACCTCTCAACCTTCATGCATTCAACAAATGTCTCTGTCTCTTGAGCAGAGCACTCAGGGTTTCTTATTTGATCATGGAACTGAGGTTGTCTATATATGCCATTGAGATTACACCCAGGGAGGTTAAAAACACATGCTTCAAGTTACAAGAGGACACTAAACCATAATCCACCACTGCATGCTGAAAGGTCTTTGAAATCCCAGATCCTGCATATTTCTAATGAAGGTAAAGCCACATAGGCTGAAACAATCCAGGTCCAATATATCTGAGGATCAGGAGATCTCATGCTAGCATATTCAAACATTGCCAGACATCCAACGGGACCTGGATTTAACACTTTGGTCATGAATCACTCCTTGTGTGTGCTCTCTAGAAGAATATTAATATTCCTGTTTGACAGTTATAGAAGCTGGAATGCCAGAAACATTATAGGTACTGAAGAAAGCAAGCCTGGACCACTAACCCTTCCTTATTAACTAGGCCAGTTCAGGTTTTTCCCTTAGACTGTGGGCAGTAAGAACTCATGGCACAGAGGGAAGGTATGGGCCTTCCAAAAAAGGACCAGCGCTATCACTACAGAATCCATCAATCTTTCCATCCTGTGAGGACCAGACTTGCAGTCTCCCACCCTGCCTCAAAAATATGTTTTATGTTGTCTGTAATAGAGGACTCGTGTCTTATTGATCCTGGACTGCATGCTGGCCCTGCAGCATTCAGACTCAGATGAGAAAGAGAAGAAATCAATTCACATCCCTGGGTGCAGTGCTGTTTCCAAGTTTACTGGATTATCTCACCCCCCTCCCTTTAAACTGTAGAAGAACTGCCCGGTGTCTTTCCTTTGAATAAAGGCCATGTGGTCACAGCAGCACTTCTGGGGTTGGTAGCTATGCCACTCAACAAGGAAGCCCATCTTCTCTCCTTGATCAGCTAGCACAGGGAGCCTGTAGTCAACTGGATCGAATACTCATGTCATTGGGTAGGGGGTGTAATTGATGCCAATGACATACCTTCTGTGCAAATTGTCTTTTGGTTTAAATGCTTCTTCCAGGTGCTAGAAACTCCATGCCCATATTTTTACCACAGAATCCATCAATCCATCACTGATTCAGAAACTAGTTCTGCTCCCGTCCAGTGTTCTTCACTGTGTGTGGTGTATTGCACATATTTATAAACCAATGGCTTAGGAGATAGAGACAGAGACCCACACTGGAACACTGGACTGAGCTCCCAAAGTACCAATGAGGAACAGAAGGAGGGAGAAGATGAGCAAGGAAGTCAGGACCAAGAGGGGTGCACCCACCCACGGAGACAGTGGGGCTGATCTATTGGGAGCTCACCAAGGCCAGCTGGATTGTGACTGAAAAAGCAGGGGATAAACCCGGACTCTCTGAATATGGCGGACAATGAGGGTTGCTGAGAAGCCAAGGACAATGGCACTGGGTTTTGATCCTACTTCTTGTTCTGGCTTTGTGGGGGCCTAGCCAGTTTGGATGTTCACCTTCCTAGACCAGGATGGAGGAGGGAGGACTTAGGACTTTCCACAGGGCAGGGAACCCTGACTGCTCTTCAGACTCGAGAGGGAGGGGGAGAGGAGTGGGGGGAGGGTGGGAGGAGTGGGAGGCTGGGAGGAGGTGGAAATTTTTTTTTCTCAATAAAAAAATTAATAAATAAAAAAAAGAAAAAATAAACCAATGGCTTTCACAGAACCACATATAAAATAATTAGGAGTTGCTACAGTATATGGTTTATTAGATGAAGTAGAATCAACATGGAATTTTCTAGAAGGTCAGAAAGAGATAGTTCAACAGAAGATTAAATAAAGAAAATAATCTAGGCCAGGCTTGAATTTTGATGAATAGCATTTAGAGAGAGCAAGGGAGCTGTGATGTGTTAGTCCCTAAATTTCTTTATGCAGTTCAGGGTTTTCATTCACAGATTCTTCAAGTTAAGCTTTGATACTTACTTATTATTCTAAATTATAGAGGTATGTTTGGTCATTTATAGAGCACCCATCTGGACCAGGCACAGACACAGAAATTAATAAGACACAACTTTTGGTACAGGGAGATGTTGTACCAATACCAGAAAATGGAAATCGTGCCCTGTGCTGTAGTTATTGATGACTGAGCCTAACTTCTTCTATAATTGGTGAACACAAAAAGTGCTAATGAGATCACAGTGTCATAATGAAGCTCTTTATTTTGTATAATTAATGTATGATAAAACACAATAAACATGCAACTATGAACAACTATTTTTTGGAAGGGGAATTGAATCAGAAAAAAAAAAAACCATGACGAGGAGAGAACATTGAAACTTGGATCTGAAAGACACATCACCATTCGGTGTGGGGAAAAAAAATCATTCCAGCAGAAGAACTGAGCCAAACCAGAGAGTTTGCTGAAAGCACTTGGTAGAATGAGGGCGTAGGAAAGAGCACGTACAGCAGGGCTCAGGAGGGTTTGGGAGGTATGGGCTAAATGCAAGCCTAGAAATAGCACATGGAACCAATACCAGAGAAGGAGGGGTTTTATTTAAATAAGAGGTGGCGAGAGCTTCTGAGCATCGAGCCAGGAGAAGGCTACTGGAGGTGGAAACTAGTGGTCACACTAAACTCATGTTTAGCAGGCTAATCATCATCAGCCTTGAAGATTAATTATACAGCATTGAACGGGGTCTTGGTTCTTTGCCCAGATTCCCCTGGGTTGGCAGATGCAGCCACTTCCTGATGATGGGAGTATTAGTCGCTAAATCCTTATAGTGACCTCCTTTTGGGAAAGCTGTTCCATTTAACATATCATACTACGTTCCCCACTGGAGGCTGACTGGATAAAAGTACAAAGATGACTTACTGGCTCCTAGGAACAGTTGGCATAGCAGTGTTGTCTGTAGTTCGAGCTCCCCGTGGGACCAGAGTGAAGCTGTTCCCCTGCTCAGACTGTAGCTTTGCTCATCCCCTTCCTTTCCACTCTTCCTCCTTCTATTCTCTTTTCCCAAGATCATTTTGCAGAACTCTCATCTGGCATCTCAGGCTCCACTTTTAGGCATTCCAGCTTCCGACAGAACTGAGGAAGAGGTAATGAATGAAATACGATCTCTGGGTTTCCTTTTAGGTAAAGGTTGCAGGAGATGCAGAACACTGCGTATATAAGCATTACAGATTGGAGACTTTCTTTCCTCAAAGGACAGGTGGAACATCTGGGAGACAGATGTGAATCTGTAGATCCCAGCCTGGGGAGAAAACTCTGAACATCACCATAACATGTGACTTCATGACATTTATATTGTCTGTGTTACTATGACACCATTCTGAGGCTGGACACTGTAAATGAAAGTTTCATGTTTCAGAGACTAAAACTATAAGGTTGGGGTCCCATGGTTTCTGCTTTTGATGAGGGACCCTCTGTTCAAACCCAGACAAAGCAGAAGAGTGAGAGAGAACGGTCCAGAGGTCAGGCTCACTTTTTAAAGATAACCCACTCACTTAGATACTAAACATAGTCCTAGAAGAACTGCCTTGGTTTTCTTCCAGGGTCATACCCTAAATGACCTAGTTCCCTGCTGTTAGTCTCCACCTCTTAAAGGATCCATCAACATTGCCACAAAGGAGACCAAGCCTCAAGAACAAGGACTTTTGTTGGATAAACCACAGTCAAACCATATCAATATCAATACTCCGAGATTGCCTAGGTGGAGGGCATAGAGAAGGAAAATTAAAGACAGCCCGGGATGAGCTCTGAGGAATGTGAATGTTACACACTGAGCAGAAATTTGGCAAGTTGCAAAGGAGAATTGTTCTTGTTGTTACTCTAGCATCTTCAGTTAAATTGTGTTTTCATTTCTTGTTATCATTTTTCTGACATAGAAGCATTCATGTTGTGAGGCAGTACGTGTGTGTGTGTGTGTGTGTGTGTGTGTGTGTATGTTGTTTTGAGCGTGCCTACATGCATGTGATTAAAAATGTTATAGAAAATCAAATGACTCTCACTGTGTACTATAGATGATGAAATGAATATTTTTTTATTCTTTTCTGTCCTGAGGAAAATGCTGATGTACAGTCTTACAAGCTGGATGTTTTTAGCCACTGATTAGTTATGACATTCAAATAAAAACAGTTCATATAGTGGTTTGTAAGCTGGAAATATTGATGTCTTTGGTCTTCTCTCTCCCAGATGAAAAGTTGTCAGGATAAAAAAATAAATAACTTCCCTTTTTATCTTGCCTCAGAAGTTAGAACATTTCATTTCCTTTTATGAAATTTTATCTATTCATTTGTTTATTCTTGTGTGCTCATGATGGCTATGTGTGCTTGTCCTGTGTTCAGGGAGGGGGCATGACTGCTTTGGCACATGCCTGGAGGCCAGTGAACAACTTTCTTGAGTCAATCTCTCCTCTCCCTTCCCCTGTGTGGTCTGGGGATTAACTCAGGTTGCCAGGCTAGCATGCCAATTGCCTTTACCTACTGAGCAATCTCACAGGTCTGTATTTCCTTCTATGTATTCACCCATTACACTTTGTTCTTAAATTATTAGAACCAAATATGTTTTTCTCATATGCCATTAGAGTTGTTTTTGCTAGTCTCAATAACTGCAATAGTTTTACCAACAGAAAGAGCAATTTTGTAATACATATGTATATATCCGTGTGTCTGTATGTTCAGAAGTCTGTATGCAAAGGGAAAGAAAGAGGGACACAAAATCTTAAAATCAGTCATCCTTGTGACCTAGCTTCTCTGGGGTAGTGGACTACAGGCTAGTTATCCTTTGTCTTATGTCTAATATCTACTTATGAATGAGTATATACTGTGTTTTTCTCTCTGGGTCTGGATTACCTCACCCAGGATGGTGTTTTCTAGTTCCATCCATTTGCATGCAAATTTCAAAATGTCATTGTTTTTTCACTCTGCATAGTACTCCATTGTGCAAATGTACCACATTTTCTTTATTAATTTTTCAGTTGAGGGGCATCTAGGTTGTTTCCAGGTTCTGACTATTAGGAATAATGCTGCTATGAACATTGCTTAGTAAATGTCTTTATGGCATGGATGTTCATCCTTTAGGTATATGCTCAAGAGTGGTATTGCTGGGTCTTGAGGTAGATTGATTTTCAATTTTCTGAGGAACTACCATATTGATTTCAAAAGTGACTGTACAAGTTTGCACTCCTACCAGCAATGGAGGAGAGTTTCCCCTACTCTGCATCCTCTCCAGCATAAGATATAGTCAGTGTTTTTGATCTTAGCCATTCTGACTGGTGTAAGATGATATCTCAAGGTCATTCCCTTATAGCTAAAGATGTCGAGTAATTACTTAAATGTCTTTCTGCCATTTGAGATTCTTCTATTGAGAATTCTCTATTTAGATCTATACCCCATTTTTTATTGGATTATTTAGTATCTTGATGTCTAATTTCTTGAGTTATTTATAAATTTTGGAGATCAGTCCTCTGTCCAATGTGGGGTTGGTGAGGATTTTCCCCATTCTTTAAGCTGACATTTGACATGTGGCTTGGGCAGTCTGTGGGGCCACTGGCAGTGGAACCAGAATTTATCCCTAGTGCCTGAACTGGCTTCTTAGAGGCCATTCTTTTTGGAGGGATATCTTGCTCAGCCTAAATATAGAGGGGAGAGACTTGGTCCTGCCTCAAAGTGATGTATCAGACTTTCTTGACTCCCCTTGGGCAGCCTGACTTTCTTGAGAAGTGGATGGGGATAAGGTGAGATGGGGAGAGGTGGAGGGGAGAAACAAGAAGGAAGGGAGTAGAAACTGGAATTGGTATGTAAAATGAGAAAAGATCGTTTAAAAAATAAATTAAAAAATTCAAAGTATTCTAATTTTTGTTCAGCTTTCCTATAATATTTCTACTTTACATAAAGAACATTGTTCATTTTAACCAGGACTAAAGACACAGTCGAAAACTTATAGGCAACATTATCCACTTTTAGTTTCATTGCATAATTTCTTTTAATATTTTGCAATTTATATACATTTATCAATAATTCTGTTTTACTTGGTTATATATTCCTCATATTAAATTTTATGAACTTCTTATCTAGAAATCCTATGTCTCCCTCCTTTTTGTTTCAGTGATAAAATTGTAAACACTTTGCATTTTTTGTATGAGCTGTATTTGAATGTTATATATATAT
>NC_022019.1:17956588-17960879 GCF_000317375.1 Microtus ochrogaster | reverse complement strand
TATATATATATATATATATATATGCTTGTAGAGGCCTGGTGATGGATGACTTTGAGTGTATTCACTTCACTGTATCTTTTTTAAAAAATAAATGTATTTAGTTATTTATTTTATATCCCTGCCACAATTTCCCCTCCCTTCTCTTCTCCAGGTCTATCTCCCCTATTCACTGTGTTCACCCCCACCCCTGCATTCACTCCTCTTTCTGTTTGAGAAAGGTAAGTCTCATGAATATCAATAAAACATGGCATATCAATCACAGTAAGACTAAGCACCTCCCATGTATTAAGGCTGGGCAAGATGACCCAGTATGAGATGGGGTCCTAAACGTCTATAAATGAGTCAGAAAGTTTTTGTTTCCACTGTTAGGTATGCTGCAAGAGGACCTAACGACAGAACTGTAGCATCTATACAGAGTGCCTAGGTCAGTCCCATGCAAGCTTCCCTGTTTATCAGTTCAGTCGCTGTGAGCCCCTATGAGCCCAGGTTAGTAGATTCTGTGAGTTTTCTTATAGTGTCCTTGATCCCTCTGCTTCCTACAATCCTTTCTCCATTTTCTTCTGCAGGATTCCCTGAACTCTGCCTGATGTTTGGTTGTGGCACTGCATCTGTTTTCATCAGTTGCTGGATGAAACCTCTCTGATGAATCTTGGACCAGTTGGTCACAGGAGATGGCCAGTTCAGGCTACGTGTCTTTTATTGCTAAAAGTCTAAGCTTGGGTCTTTCTTTCGATTCCTGGAGATTCACTTGTGCAAGGTTTTTGCTTGTCCCCCAAATGTCCCCCTTTACAGTAGTTTCTTTCAGTACTCTTCCTCCCTCCCCCCATCCTCTTCGGCTCCCCCTCCAACCTGATCACTCATGTTACCATTCCCACCAGGTCTCAGTCCACTCACAAAATCTCTCCTATGTCCCCTTCCCAGGGAGATATGGATGTCCCCTGCCATGAACCTTCCTTGTTACCTAGTCTCTCTAGGACTGTGGGTTATAGCAAGGTTATCCTTTATGCTATGACTAATATCCACTTATGAGTGAGTACAGGCCATGTTTGTCTTGCCTGACTCAGGATTTCTAGTTCCACCATTTGCCTTCGAATTTTCTGATGTCTTTGTTTTTAATAGCTGAGTTATACTCTGTTTTGTAAATGTACCACATGTTCTTTATCAGTTTCTTGTTTGAGGGGCATCCAGGTTGTTTCTAGGTTCTGGCTATTACAATTAAAGTTGCTATGAACATAGCTGAGCAAGTGTACTTGTGGTATGGTTGAGCATTCTTGGGTATATTCCAAGAGCAGTATAACTTGGTCTTGTGGTAGGTTGATTCCAAGTTTTCTGAGGAACTACCCCACTGATTTCCAAAGTGGCTGTATAAATTTGCACTTTGATCAGCAAGGGAGGAATGTTCTTCTTGCTCCACATCCTCTACAGCATGACCTGTCTCTTGTAGTTTTGATCTTAGACGTTCTGACAGGTTAGATGGAATCTCAGAGGCATTTTGATTCACATTTCCCTGATGGCTAAGGATGTTGAACGTGTAAGTATTTCTTGGCCATTTGAAATTCTTCTGTTGAGAATTCTCTGTTTAGATCTGTACCACATTTTAATTGGATTATTTGGTTTATTGATATCTAGTTTCTTGAGTTCTTTATATATTCTGGAAAGCAGAAATCTGCCAAACATGGGGTTAGTGAAGATTTTCCCATTCTGTAGGCTGCTGTTTTGTCCTACTGATGATATCATTTGCCTTATAGAAACTTTTCAATTTCATCAGGTCTTATTTATTAATTGTCAATCTTAGTGCCTATGTTATTGGTGTTCTGTTCAGGAAGTTTTCTTCTGTGCAAATGTGTTAGAGATTATTTCTCATTTTCTGACAGGATCAGTGTAACTAGAATTATGTTGAGGTCCTTGATTCACTTGGCTTGCATCTGGTGCTGGGGATAGATATAGATTGATTTATATTCTTCTACATACCAACATCCAGATAGGCCATTACCATTTGTTGAAGATGCTTTCTTTCTTCCCTTGTATAATTTTGGCTTCTTTGTTGAAAAGCTGGTGTCCATAGAAATTCAATTCCATTGATCCACCTGTTTGATTTTAGGCCAATGCCATGAAGTTTTTACTATAGCTCTGCAGTACAGCTTGAAATCACACATGATGATGCCCCCAGAAGTACTTTTATCATACAGAATTGTTTTAGCTGTCATGGATTTTTTATGTTTTTATATAAAATTGAGTATTATTCTTTTAAGGTCTAGAAAGAATTGTGTTGGGATTTTAATTGGGATTGCTTTCAATCTGTAGATTGCTTTTGGTAAGATGGTTTACTATGTTAAACTTACTGACCTATGAACATGAAAGATCATTCCCTCTTCTGATATCTTCTACAATTTCTTTGTTCAAAGACTTAAACTTCTTTCACTTGCTTGGTTAGAGTCACAGCAAGATATTTTTATAGTATTTGAGGCCCTTGTAAAGGATATTGATTCTCTGATTTCTTTCTCAACCTGTTTATAATTTGTGCATAGGAGGGTTACTAATTTTTTGAGTTTATCTTGTATCCAGCCATTGACTAAAGGTGTTTACCAACTATAGGAGTCCCCTGGTAAAATTTTTGGGGTCACTTATATACAATATCATATCATCTGTGAATCATGATAGTTTGATGCCTTTCCTTTCCAATTTATTATATCCTCTTGATCTCCTTTTGTTGTCATATTGCTCCAGCTAGAACTTCAAGTGCTATAGTAGTTGAGTGGGTATGGAGAGAGTGGACAACCTGGTTTTGTTCATGATTTTTGTGAAATTGCTTTGAGTTTCTTTTCATTTAATTTGATGTTGGTAATCAGCTTGCCATATATTTCTTTTATGATGTTTAGCTATGTCCTTTGTATCTCTGATCTCCAAGTCTTTTATCCTGAAAGAATGTTGGATTTTGTCAAGGGCTTTTTCAGTATCTATTGAGAGATCGTGTGTGTGTGTGTGTGTGTGTGTGTGTGTGTGTTTGTGTGTTTAATTTAGTTTGTTTATATGGTGGATTACATCAACAGATTTTCATATGTTGAACTATTCTTGCATTTCTGGTATGAAGTCTACTTAGTCATGGTGAATCACCTTTTTGATGTGTTGTTGGATTTAGTTTGCCAGTCTTTTATTGAGTATTTTTGCATCAGTGTTCATGACTGAAACTGGTCTATAATTCTGTTTTTTTTTTTTGTTGAGTCTTTATATGATTTCGGTAACAAGGTGACTGTGGCCTCATGAAAAGAATTTGGTAATGTTCCTCCTGTTTTTATTGTGTGGAATAATTTGAAGAGTATTGGTATTAGCTCTTCTTTTAAAATCTGGTTCAATTCTGCATTAATACTGTCTGTAACTGGGGTTTTTGGTACGGAAACTTTTAATAACTGCTTCTATTTTCTTAGTGATTATCAGTCTATTTAAATTGTTTATCTGACCTTGATTTAAATTTGTTAAGTGGTCTCTATCAAGAGATTTGTCTATTTCTTTTAGATGTTTTAATTTTGTGGAGTACAGGTTTTTGAAGTGTAACCTAATTCTCTGTATTACATTGGAGTCTGTTATTATGTCCCCATTTTTGCTTCTAATTTTGTTGACTGGGATATTGTTTCTCTCTACCTTTAATTAGTTTGGATATGGCTTTATCTATTTTGTTAATTTTCTCAAAGAACCAACTCTTTGTTTCATTGATTCTTTGTATTATTCTCTTTGTTTCTATTTTATTGATTTCATTCTTCAGTTTGACTGTTTACTGCCAACTATTCCTTTAGGTGTGTCTGCTTCTTTTTGTTCCAGATCCTCCAAGTGTGTTGTCAAATTGCTAGTATGAGATCTCTCTAAATTCTTTATGAAGGCACTTACTGCTATGAATTTTCCTCTTAGCACTGCTTTCATGCTTTCATTTTGTCCAATAAGTTTGGGTATATTATTCATTCATTTTGGTTGAATTCTAGGAAGTCTTAAACTTCTTTCTTATTTCTTCTTTCACCAAGTGGTAATTCAGTAGAGAGTTGTTTAGTTACCATGAGTTTGTAGGCTTCTGTTGTTTCTTTTGTTGAAATCCAACTTTAATACATGGTGATCTGATAAGACACAGAAAATTATTTCAATTTGTTTTTTGTATCTGTTGATTTTTTTTGTGGTAGAGTATATGATCAATTTTAGAGAAGGTTTCATGCCAGGCTGAGAAGAAGATGTGTTTTTTCATTTGGATAAAATGTTCTATAGATATTTGTTAGGTCCATTTGAGTTATAAGGTCTGTTAGTTATG
>NC_022019.1:17954273-17955024 GCF_000317375.1 Microtus ochrogaster | reverse complement strand
TATAATATAATAATAATAATTATTATTATATAATTATATTAGGCCTTGGTGTGTTTCTTTGGGATTGAATGGCTGTGGGACCAGGCAGGACAGAGACCTCAGTCAACACAGCATGGCCTCCCATAAGGCTACTGGGGCTATGGACCCTAGTATGGAGCCCAGGGGAAGGGGTGCAGTCTGGGGTTTGTGGGTGGATTTTAAGGAGTGTTAGTAGGCAGTGGGGCAGTGTCTTACCTGGGAACCTCTGCTAAAGCAGAAGTCTTTAGCAGAAGTTGTAGATCAAGATATGGAACCCTAGGTGGGGGAATGGGGTGGGTTGGGGCGGTTTGTGCAGTATGGGATTGTTAGGAAGAATTAAAAGGGTTTTGTGAGCAGTGGACAGTGTCCAACCTGATGTTCCTAGTGTCTCCTGTATTTTTATGACTATCTCTCAATGAACCTTGCTCATCAATTGGCTAGAGTGGTTGGCTAGTAAGCTGTGTGGATCCACCCATCCCTTGGCTCCCTCTGATACAGATACAGATGTTGGAAATCCATATGCAGCATTTTATATGGGTTTGATCACACAAAACTAATCCCGTGGTTGCTGTTTATAGACTGAATTTGAGTTGAGATAAAAAAATACTGTTTGTTTATTTTTCTGTATATTACTGAAATCTTAAGATCTGGGTTCCATCAGCTACTTTTTACCTCAAAGGATACACTTAGCATTCACATTAGGAATAAGGATGGTTGATGTTCATTTGCATAA
>NC_022019.1:17943120-17954050 GCF_000317375.1 Microtus ochrogaster | reverse complement strand
GGGGCACTAGGCTCTGTATCTACAGTGACATTAGTAAGTGACTAAGAAAATCTCATTATTTCTTGAATCTTTACTTTCTGTGAACTTTATGGAGATAACTTTATTCCCCTCCCACCACTTTTTTTTTTCAGTGTCCCCTCATGAGAAGTGTCACACTGACTTGGGTTTAAAGTGTGAGAGTCTCCACCATTATCTGTGGTGCTAAATGCTGACACTCTTTTCCTGTTATGTGGCTGGTCAACAAGCTGATTAGAACAGTTAAAAGCCAGACTTGAAATTTCAAAGAATTTGTGTTTCTGTGTCAGAGTATCTTGGTACACAAGCATGGAAAGTGGAGCCTTAAACTCTAGTACCCCAATATAAGAGTGTTGACACTTTTCAAGAGAAATTGTGAATTGAGTGAAAAGTATATCCAGCTATTTGCCTCATCTCATTCTGATAAGCTGCTAAAATTATAACCCTAAGACCTAGCACCCTTGGGGAGTGTGTTGGAGCATGACAGTACTACATGGGAAGCTGGGATCTTATCACAGGTCTTTTTCTTGTTGGATAAAAATTGAGAAGACAATGTAGGGGAAGGAAAAAGTGGCCAAAAGGGCCTAGAACAGTGATTCTCAACCTTCCTAATGTTGCAACCCTTTAATAAAGTCCCTTGTGTTTTGGTGACCGACCCCCAACCATAAAGTTATTTTGATGCTACTTCATAGCTGTAATTTTGCTACCATTATGAATCATAATGGTAGCATATATTTGGAGATAGAAGTTTGCTGGAGGGTAGTGCCCCCAAAGTTCAAGCAACACTGAGCTAGAACAAGGTTTTGAATATATTTATATCATTCACCTAATAAAAACTCTATTAATAATAAACTACTTATAAAAACCTCTTATCATCCAGCTGGCTGCTTTACTGACTGAGTCTTCTAAGGCACAGGTGTGTGTGTGTGTGTGTGTGTGTGTGTGTGTGTATTCCGTGTATGCAAGGAAGTATGAAAGAAATGGCCTGACTAATGGTATAAACTGGGAAATGGTGTTTTCAGAACCTAGAGCAAACTTAACCCAGACCTGATTTTAATTGAAGTGTGAATTTTAAATATGTCAATGTTTGTGCCAAGAGGAACCCGTTTAATTGACCCTCCTGAAAGTGGGAATGAATTTCTGGTTAAGGTGATGGTCTAGTCTCGTGGGTCAAATGAAATAGGAATGTAGGGGAAATGAAGTATTTTGAGTAAACAGACATGATAGCAGGGAGATGCTCTGAAGCCTGAGGCACTGCTCCCTCTAAGAGAAATGTAGTAACTGGATAAGGGACCAAGTTGAAGGGAAGTGGAATGGGAGCATCCTGTGGGGCTGTGGGTGAAGGAGATAACATGTTCCTTATTGCTTATTTGTTTTCAGAAGGCACAACACAAGATTGGGAAGTGCTTCATTAGCCAGGATAGAATCAAAATGAAAGGTATCCTTACTGGGAATAGCCTCTCAAATTGCCACACTCTCCACAGTTTCTCTATACCTGTGTGCACCGAGTAAGCCTGAGAGAGTGGAAGACCTCATTTCACAGACAAGTAAACTGAGGTATGGATAGATTAAAACATGCCCTCAAAATGATCCTGTCTACAGCATGCAGCTAATAACTGTGACTCCAGCTTGGTAATAGTGACTTGAGATTTTCAAATTTCAAAATAAGTGCTTCTTTTATTACACTATTTATACCACCATAAACATAAAGTAAAGGTTTGCTCTGTCTAAATTCCCCTTGAAATGTGTGATTCCTGGGGATTAAATGCAGGGTCTTGACCATGCTGGGCAAGATTTCTATGACTGAATCATAGAAAGATTGAATATGACCGAATCATAGCCTTTTATTTACTTCTCAATTCACTCTTACTAAGTTGCCTCTGTTGGCCTTGAATTCACTCATTAGTCCAGGTGGGCCTTGGACCTTTGATTCTAATGCTTGACTCTTACTGGCAGCTGAGGTGATAGGCTTGCTCCACTCATGCCTGGGACTGAAGGCTTCTTTTAATGACGAGGACAAACAAATAACAAATATGTGACTTATTAATTCAATAATGACCAAGAAGGAGTAATTTCAGAAGTTTTTCAGTTCATCTATTTCTTTCATCTCGTACCCAGTCATGGACCCGGTAACGATTAATCTTAGTAAGCGGTTTCTTCTGAATCAGGCACCATGGAAGGTATATCTGAAGTATCACTCTCTTGAGTCTTTATAATAACTTCACATGGAGACACTTAATGAGGAGACAGAACTGATCAAGGGGGAAAATCGCTAGAAACAGTATTCACAATATTTGTCGAGTGTTTGCAGCCTAGCAAGCATTAATCAAAGCACACTGTAAATACCCCACAAACAGGGCATTTGGTTTTGCCTAAGAGAGCCCTTGTTCATTCCTGTTGGAACAATATAATTATCACTAGTGCCCACTTGCAGCTTCAAAAGCGTTCTTGTTTAAAGGATAAAAGTATTTGGCCATCCCACCTATGGCATGAGTACTCTTATCATAATATTTTTCCATGGTAGATGAGCAATAAGGCATAGTTCTCCATGGCAGAGATTATTGCCCCCTACTACCTAGCTAAAGACAAGCCAAGTTAGAACTCATATCCTAATTGCTTTTCCCTGTAACTCCAAGTCCTGTGACTATTGGATACTTGCCTTCCATTTTTAGCACTGTGTGCAATAGCTAGTTCCCCTACTGGAACGTTCTTTTTGGACTCAATATATTCAGGGGTCCCTTTCTCAGTGTCTATCTCTTTTTCTTCCAAAACCACTCTCTAAGTTTCATTCCTTCATTGTTTTTTTGGAGAGGGAGAGGTAAACAAAACCAGATGTACTGAACAAATTTTCTAAATTCTTTATATGTATTATTTTATATTATTTAATGTTTAAAAATGCCCATGGGTTATTCAACCTTATTTTTGTTACAGAACAAGACAGTAAAGCATCAGAGAGGTTAAGTAATATGCCTAAAACCTCATAGCTGGGAAATGGGGATCCCTGATATACTCACTCCTCTGTGCTTTCATCATGAACCCACCTTGCACCCCAGAGTGCCATCCAAGGTCTTGTCTGGCCTCATAGCCCGTATCTCTTCCAACTCAATAATAAGATTCTATACAACTTGAAGGTCTCGTCATCCTTCTAAGCTTGTAAGGATAACTTATTTGCTTTTAAGCTAGGGGACTGTGGTGCCCTTACCATGTGATAATTTCAGGCATCATGACACTCTCAACAATGCGGAAGACCCTTCACAATGTGATAAAATCCTGTCTCTGAGGTAACTGCAAGGAACCCTAAGGTAGATCTAGGTAGTGAGCTCTCTTTCCCATTTTTTATCTCTTTAAATTCCAACTCTGACAGCTTCACTGCATCTCTACTGGTTTGGTATGCAGGACTTGGGTACCAACTGCTGTGCTGATAGCAAGGGATTGGACGTCTCCCATTTCATACTTCATTAGGGAAGGATTAGGCAGGCCAAGCTTACAAATGATGACAGTCATGGAGCACTACTTATCCATTTTTACTTCCCATGTGCTGTTTCTTTCTGGACCTCCTAAGCAAATTCCAGAAGGTTCTGACATGGTAGACATTCTTTGACTACATTGGGCTTCCTCCAGGCAGCAAAATGGTTGAGCCAAACCATCTTCTGAGAAGATGCAGAGAATTCATTGTGTAGCCATCTGCTCTGACTCTCCCTTCGGGAAGTGGGGTTCCAAGCCTCCCTCTGTGTTCCATACTGAGACAGCCATGCTGAGGGAGTGATCTGTGCAGGGAGTACTGAAGCATAAAAGATACCAAGTGGGTGGCTTGAGGGGAAAATGAAAGGTTTTTTTCTCCTTTGTGCTCTGGCAGCTAATGAAATCAGAAAGAGAAACAGAACCTACCCAGTGTTGACACAGTAAGGAAGAATACTTAGTTTAAATTTTTGAAAAATGAGAGTAGCTCACTGAAATGTCAAAATACTTTTCATTCCAGTTAAACAAAGAGAAAGGATAATGTGGGTTCAGTTGTGTTTGTTGGCCAAAATCTTGAAGCTGTGTGTATCTCATCTATAATTTTTAGAGCAATTTTGCCATTCAAATTGCCTCTGAAAACTCACATCTTGGTAAGGCTGAATATAGAGGCACACTTGTGTATGGAGGGGCTCACATCTGGGTAAGACTGAACATAGACACAACACTTGTGTATGAAGGAGAACCGGAGTCTGTGTTGTGCAGAGCTGCGTCCACATAGATTCATGAATTACATCTGGAAGGCTGTGCTTTGTTGGTGAATGGACACAGGCTTCTTCTTGTGCAAGGACAAACACTTTGCAAAGCTGTGAATTGCTTCTCTGGCTCACGGAGGTATAGGCTGAGAGAAGGGAAATTCAGAAATGAGGCCACCAGCTACGCATCTAGACAGTTCATAAGCTCCCAGCAATGAAACAGTTTATGGCAGGCAGATTCCCATCTGAATGCGTGAATCGAAGCTATTTCTATCTATACACCTTCCCCGGCCTTCCCCCTCTTTTTTCTTTGCTCTGGTTAGGACAGCATTTCCTTTCTCTCCTCTCTGTTACTGCACACTTCCTCCCTCTTGGATTCACTTTTTTTTTTTTTTAAATCTGACCTCTATCTAAACATTTCCTGTGGTGCCTTTTGGACCTCTGCTCCATTATATGCAAATTTTGAAACACTTTCAACATCTCTTAAAATAAAATCATTTGCCCTCCTGAACGGGACCATTGTTCTTGTGGCCTCGCAAGCAAAGCGTGTGCTTCCTATCAAGACCACAAGCAGTTTTGGAGGTGTCTCCCTGACCTTCCAATCACTTGTCAAGCTTCACCCCTGCACCCATCTGCTATCTCTGCCTCTGGAGATGCCTGATTTTATCCACCATCTGCCGTACCTTCCCTCACCACCGCATTCCATCAGCCCTTGCATTTAATCTCTCATATTTTTCAACGGTAGGGACACCTGTCGAGAAGTCCTGAATGGTACCTACACTGGTAATTTCCTGATCTCAGCTCAGGGACTGACATCCCAATCTTGAGTCACGGTTCCCTCCCAAGGGGCACAGACAGATAAACTCTGTTTTTCAACCATGAAAGTGAGATCCCCCCACCTTCACTCACAGCTTCCTTCCCTCCAGTCCAGTCCTGGGTTAAGCACGGCTTTATCGCTTTGCTTAGACATCAGCCACTGTGCTCTGAAGAACACCTGGGAAAGATCCCCTGAGTCTCCTCCCCAGCTGTCAAATTCTCTTCTTTTTTTTTTGTTTTACTTGATTTCCCATTTTGACCAATAGGGTCACAACATCTCTAACAGAAAGGGTCTTCTCTTCTCACCTCTAATACTTCTTATATCTTCTAGTCTTCCACTGCTGTGGAAAGCAGTGCTTTATGGCCTGTAGTTATAGCTCAGTGGTTTGGAGGACCCAAGTTCAGCAATCAGCACACACAGAAGGCAATTCACACACCTATTCTACATACACTGTTCTTATCACTCTGTGCACCTGCACACACATGGCAGTAAAGACAGACAGACAGACAGAAACACATACACAGAGAGAGAGAGAGAGAGAGAGAGAGAGAGAGAGAGAGAGAGAAAGAGAGAGAGAGAAGCTTTTATCCTAAGAAATTTCTTTTCTTCATGATTACAACTTTCTCTAGAAAGACTTTTCTCTTGAGTTCCCATGCATCCCATCCCATAGCCCATTATCCCCTGAATCAAAAGTTCCCCAAATAGACAACATTAAGAACATGGCTTTGTGTAGTCTACATAGAATATGTTGCATTTGTAAATGCCCAATCTCTTTCCTTCCAGTATATGTTCCTCCGATGCAAGGCAACAGCATCAGCTCAGTTACTTGTGTCTGAGACATGAGTATGTCTCATTTCTTATCTCATCTCTGGCAACTCAAGAGTGAGTTATTGGGGTGTAAATATACTAATTGCCAATTCTCACAGGGTTCTCAGACTCTCTTTCTCTCCTTTGCTGATGCTGCTGCCACTCCGGGTCCAGCTCTCACCATCTTTCTCCTAGGTATCACAGCAGACTTCTAACTGGGCTTAAGCCACACCCTGTCCTGTCACTGGTCAATGCTTGAAGTACAAATTCACTTGTGAAATTTCGAGTGAAAGACATTTTTCCTATTACCCCAACATCTAACTTCACGATATGTATATTTAGACCTCTCATGATCGTCTGCCTGATTGGCAGTCTCAGTTTCCAACTGCAGTAAGTATTGCAAAGACGGTAGAATGCTGATGCCAAAACATGACATGGAATCTCACATACACACCCACCTTTGTCCTCCCAGCTCTCTTATTTTGAAACTATCTTCCCTCCTTGTCATATGAATAAAACTGCATTTGTCATTCAAGATCCAAAAAAAAAAACCAAAAAACAAATGAACTGAACATTGTGAATGTAATTCTTACCTGATAATTGTTCTTATTGTATAGTTTTACTATGTTAGAGTTAAACCTTTCTTTTTTTACTTAAAAGGGGGAAATGTTGTGGGATATCTGTACACTGTGTGAAGATATATTGCAAAAATTTATTAAATTTAATAAAAAAAAGATCCAATCAAATAACCTAAGCTGTCAATGTCCCTTTCCAGCCTCACCTAGCACAGTTCTCCCACTCACGACCTCAACGTCTATCAATAGTAGAATTTCTCTATTTCTCCAAAATTAGTCACATCCCCTTGGCCTGCCTTTGCTGTTTCTTGTTTGTATTCCTCTTCTCTAGTTGCCTAAATTGATATTCACGCCTCATATTCTATCCTAGATTCTATTTCTTTTGATAGAACTTTCTGTCTAATCCATACTTTCCCCAGTGTAAATTAAATTCACATGTTTCACAGTTCATTATAGCTATGTTTTCTTTCTGGAAACAAAATACGTATATAATCACTCCTTTAATATTTGAATTCTGCAAGGCTGGTATATTCGGGGAATAGGACCCTTGTCTTTATTTGTCTTATTGCTCCATTTTCAGAATTTAGCACACAGCTTAGGATGTGTTAGAAATGTAATAAGTACTTGCTGAGTCTTGAGAGAATTAAACTTACTGGTGATGGCTGCGTGGAATTGGCAGCAGTCTCTTTTGAATCCCCCAGAACTGTATTTTCACATACCTGTTCACTTTATACACTGGCAATATCAGAATTCCTCTTAAGGACTGAGGCTCACAGCACACCTTTCAGTGGGACTGGGTGTCTTGGAACTTAGATTGGGGCCAAGCCTACCCATCCATATGAAACCAGAAAGCTCCCAAAACAGACCTAGACTGGACATGGAATTGGAATTTTAAGCAATAATCCATCTTAATCATCAGTCTAAACTGTGGCAGCACTCACGGGGATGGGAATCAAGGCATGAGAAATGACCACAAGCACACCAGGTAGGCTGCTGTGCTTCCTCAAGGCTGGGGAAAGCCACAAGATGCATTTGAGGTCTAAGCAGGCTTTGTGGTTTTGCTGTAAAGATGTTGGTAGTAAGTAATTGCAGTCAATTTGTCTTTGTTGACCTTTTCCTCTAGATTCCAGCCCTGTGAACAGGGAACTTTATTTTAATCACTTTTGTATCTTGCTTCTCCATACATTCTTCGTACCTTAAGCAAACATTTGCAGGGGGAAGATATGCAAAGTTGTTCTTCTTATCTGAGAGCTGACTGCGGGTTTTATTTACAAATAAAAGATTAGTTCTTATGCCTTGATTAGAAGGGTTTGTAGGAGAAGGTGTTGAACTTGACATATTGTTTTGAAATGCAGGCTTTGTGAAATTCAATTTATGAAATGCAAACACAACCTCGGCCTATTAAGTGGCTTGTAATCAAGAAATAACCTGCTAGTTAAATAAACCATTAACTTTGAAAATTGAAGCACAAACAAATGAACCTGCTTTGTGTGTTTTCCCATTGTAGCTATTAGCCCAGGAATTAGCCAGGAAAGTCTTTATTCAGTAATCTGGAATGAACTGATATGATTTCAAATGGAAGTTCTTAAGAGAAGCATGGTTATGCCTGTAGGGTACCAGGTGTAGCTCAGCTGTCTTGTGTGGTAGGGGTGGGTGATGGTAGAAACCCACTTTGCTTGATTGTCTAACTAATTTATAGGAGGCAGTACATTGGTCTTCAACTGAGTACAGACAGTAATAGGGCATATTTTCTGTATGGAATTTAAAAATCAATGATGAAGCATTCATCCACATTTTATTAACACAGCGAATTGGGGATTCATAACTTTGTTATAAACTGTTCTTTCTACCAATGATTTTCATTGACCTGCTTTCTAGATGATGTTTCTGCTGACTTCTAATTGTGTAGATAGGAATTTCTACAAATATAAATATGTTGACTAGAGGTGGAAAAAGTAAATCCTTTGCCTAGTTTCCAATTTTACAGGAGAAATTTTTAATTGCTCATCAAATTGTCCACTTTGCCAAAAGGAAGTGGTCAACCTAATTTCTCAAGCATTCCCCATCTTTGGCTTAGAGGTCACCCAGACCTAGGGATACTCCCTTTGGGAACTAAACTTGGCAGAGAAGCAGCGTACGGCCACAGAAGAAGCTCTCCCACGTTAGAACAACTGCACATGTCTGTATTTTCCAGTGCATTTTGATGACAAACAGTTGTTCTGTTCTTGTGGCACAAGAATGGATGACTACAATGTGCTGGAACATTTGTTTTAATTTTTGTTTCAGATTTTTTCCATAATAGGGAAAATAAATTAAGAAGTCAAAAGTGCTTTCCCACAACTCTTATTACAACCCTCTGTGGGAACGGATGTGAGTGTGTGTGTGTGTGTGTGTGTGTGGGTGTGTGTGCTTGTAAGCCTGTTACATATGCATGTGTTTGTGGGCTATGACTGCACCTCCAAATGTTTATTAAAATTTAAGTGTATGAAAGGAAATGATTCGTCTCTTCCATAATCTTCTCCTAAATGCATGCACACACGTACGTACACGACACACACACACACACACACAGTTGGCTATTTTGGCCAGCCTTAGATCCCTTGGTGGATCAAGACAGAGCAGACTGGGTGTAAAGGGATACAATGCAGAAGATGAGCACACTCCAGCCTTCATCTGGGAAAAGCCAAGTTTCTTATGTGAAGAGTTGATTTCTGACCTCCAATGCCGGCATCCCCTACTCTGGTTGCTTGCCTTTGATGCTCTGTTTGTGAGGAGTCAGAGCTTGGAGGGAAATGTACTACCAGAGAGAAGACGTAGTTGGGCTCCGTGGAAGAGTGCTCGCTTTGGAGTTATGCAGTTCTGTTTCAGTCATTTTAGTACCGGTGTGAGTTTACCAAGTAAATTCACCTGCTGACACGCAGACTCCTCATCAGGATGATCAGATGTGAAGCAGCAGACACAGTGTATGTGGTCAAGAGATACCGGGCCTTGTCATTATTAGGGCTGTCTATTCAACAGCCACATGTAGGTGAGAGTTAAAAAAACAAAACAAACAAGAGCACAAAGCAGCGTGTGCGATGTCATTTAGCTGGAGGACAAGGCAGCTGGTGCTGGAGTTTTGAGAGTCTTTGAAATTAGCTTTGCCTCCTAAGATTTGCAGCCATGCCAGATATTAAAAATAAAACATACATTTCCTGTTCCTGAGATTTTATAATGTACTGGAAGGCAAGTGGGTGAAGGAGGACTCAAAGTGTACTTAAGGAAGAAATGGAGAGAGAGAGAAATGTGTGTATATGTGTTTGTTCTGATGTGTGAGGTGAGAAAATATCATACAGTTGGATAAAAATTGAAGCGCCACACAACACTGGCTTTAGTTTCTTATTGCAGGTAAGAGAAGTGACTTATTTTTATGTGCCAATATTTTTTGAATTCAGAAGACCTGTAATTGTAGAAATCATTTTCCTCACTCTTATATGGGAGTGCGATTACTTTTATGTTTTAATATAATGATGTATCTAGGCTGGAATGTAACTCACTTGCTAGAGTATTTGTTTAGTCCACACAAAACCCTGTGTCCAATCCCAGTACTGTGTAACATGGGTATAGTGGCACGTACCTACAATCTCAGCCCTGGAATGCTGGAGGCAGGAAGATTAGGGGTTCAGGGTCATCCTTGCCCACACAGCAAGTTTAAACCCTTCCTGAAATGTATGAGACCCTGTCTCAAAAGTAAGTAAACACATAAGTGGATAAATAAATAATTTGATGTGTTATCCCAGAAGTTCCTCAGTCAGGCCACAAGGCATGTAATGCACTCTCTGAACACACGGCATATGTTTCTGCATCGAGGATGACCCAACTCTAATTGCCTTCCCTGTGACTAGGGGTCCCTTGCCAAAGGTTATATACTGACAAGGCAAAAATAGTTGCTTATTACTGTGCAATGTTTGCCATATGACAGGCACATCATATTGACTGGTCAAATTACATGTGGGTTGGTACCCGTTTTCTTTGCTGAGGAGAGGAAAATGATTGCCGGAAATATTTCTTTATCTTTCAGTTGATCTAAAACATGAAAAGTTCTTGTCAGGAAATGGATATGCTGAAAGCCTTTGCTTTGGAGCCTGTCTGTTCTTGTTGGGACCCGTAGACACTCGTTTGAAAGTTTCCTACTTCAAAGACTCCTGTCAAGCCTGAACTTTATGATGCTTGGATGATGTTTGGCGTTCTCAGGACGCCCCTTGGCCACCCAGGCTCTGTGCAGTCACTGTGGAGTCAGTCTTCCCTTTTGTAGAACAATGAGTACCGTTGTAGTTTTGTTTTTAGTGAAATAACTGTTTTTCATTAGAAAATAGAGTATTCAAGAGTGGCAAGCAAGGAGGGTGGATGGTTTTGTTCTCATGTCTCCTGCTATGGCAGATCTAAGGAAGCAAAGGGACTTAGGGAATTATTAGTGTGTGTGTGTGTGTGTGTGTGTGTGTGTGTGTGTGTGTGTGTGTGTGTGT
>NC_022019.1:17935532-17943000 GCF_000317375.1 Microtus ochrogaster | reverse complement strand
AAAAAAAAAACTCCTAATTCCTTGGCATCTGTTATAAAGTTTGTGTACTCATCTATATGGCCTACTGCTGTCTCATGGCAATGTCTATTAATGCTTTGAAAATAAAACTTACCGTACTTACCTTCTGATTTGGTCAAGGGCCCTCATACAGGTGTGGCTACTAGGCATTTGAAGAAGTCTCTGTTTCGTTGAGGGTATGTCCACTAACATCTTAAACTAATAACTCTGTGAATGGACTTATTTTCATTCATGCTTTTCTTCAAAGAGACTTGGAGCTGAATGCTCAGTCCTGTTCTACTGATCGCACACAGCCATATGGCCCTATTTTCCATAGTAGAAACTTTCTTTTCTTTCTTCTGTAGTTTCTTTTCCTATTACCATTTCTCTCTGTGGGTCTTGGTGCATCTGTCTTTCTGTCACTCAAGTAAAGGCTTATGTCAAGAGTTTTATAAATGAATACATATGAAAAGTAATACACTTGAGTGAATTAATGGTTTAAAATAACCCATTTGTAGCTTGCTGAGTGTCAGTAAATGGAGGCTGTGATAAAATGCACATATCCCTAGTAGGAAAACACAGGTAAAAAAAAATAATGATACTCACTTTGGCCTCTTAGCATCTTTGACCATGAAGGTAGTAGTCTTTTGCACTTGGGGCTAGGGCTGTTGATGCTTAGAACAAAAATAAGTTTCAACTGAAATGCTGTTTTCCCCAACTTCATCCTATCAACCAATCTTTCAGCCCCCAGAGGTCTGTCCCCAGGGTGTGGTTGCAAGGCTACCCACAAATATTCTTACATCTGTTTCATTTGAGACCACACAGTGAGGAAAGAATTCGTTAGAGGAGGAAATGACCCAGAGGCTTTGTTTCTCCAGTCCTCTCCAACACACAAAGACCCAGGAAGAAGGGACAAGGATGCACTGAACTTCACAGTTCACTCTAAAGAAAGTAAGAGACAACAGGATTCCCAAAGCTGAACCTCACTCAGTATTGGCCTCCCCGACTGCCAGATGGTTCAAGCAGAGGTTCTACAGGGGAGATGACTAATCCCAGGCTAGGTGTTGTCTGGTCACCAGTTGCGAGGCTGATGGTCACCTCTGGTCCAGACCGAGAAATTTGTTCTCCACAGATTCTCCTGTTGTGTGATCCAGTTCCAGGTAGAGCCATCCTCCCGCCCATTCCTAGATACTTGTATGTGCCTTGGTTATTCATGTTAGGGCCCAGCCCAATCTTCTATAAGCCCATCAAGAATCCTGTTCCAGAATTCTCTCTTCTCTACTGGAAGACAGAATTTCTCCATGCACTGCCCATGTCTGTAGAAGGGAGGGGATGTTAATTGCTTTGCATTCTAGTTAAAAGAAGTGTAAACAAAGGGTCAAATATGTTCTAGCTAAGCTCAAAATATGTTAAAGGGGACACTCTCTTGAGGAGCTTTTTCCTACTACAGGGAATGTGCTATGACCTTTCTCTATATGCCCTTCCCCCCTCTTAATGTCCATTCTTAAACCAGTGTTCTTCATAAACTCCTACTTCCATTTCAAAGTGTGTAAAGCATCCACTTAGAAGGTGGCAGAGTTGACATTTCTTCTCATGGGTGACAGAAAAGAGAGAATGATGACCTCACAAAGGAATACACACAGATCAGTCAGTGCCTACATTAATTTCCATATATCCAACTTGCTTTGGGATATGAAGTGCAATTGTTCTTCCATTATTAATCAAAATCAATTGCCCTTTCACTGAGTAGCCACACACAAGGTTTAAAGGCCTGCTGCTGCTACTCATGTCTGACTCTACAGGGCAGGCATATTTACAAGTTCCTAAAACCCCACCCCTTCCTTTATTGGCAGGGTCTGCCAGTGGATCTCACTTGGAAAGAACATGAGAGCAATAAAAAAAAAATGAAGGACTGAGGTTCTTCCATTTCACTTCTGAGGTCACTTAGATAATTTGAAAGAGGAAAAGCCCTTGTAAAGAGAAAAATGACTGCAAAGTGGTTTAGGGAAGCAGAGAGGAACAAGTCACCGTGGGTATCTCAAGAGCAGGATGGAACAACTGCATGTGTTTTCTTTCCTAATTATTTCTCTTAGTTGTTGGATTATAATATAATTATATCATTATAATATAATGTAATTAGATCATTTCCCTTAACTTTCCTTCCTCTAAACCCTTCTATATACCCCTCTTTTCTCATTTTTGAATTCATGTTATTTTCTAATAAATTTTGTTACACACACATCTACACAGGCACATGCACTCATAAATATATAAATGCAATCTGCTCAGTCTATATAATGTTACTTGTATGTGTATGTCCTCAGCACTGACCATTTGATATTCTGAAACTGTTGTAGTTTTAAGAAGAATGCACCCATAGGTTCATGTATTTGAATGCTTGGTCATCAAGGAATGACCCTACTTGAAAAGATTTAGGAGGTGTGGCCTTGTTGGAGTATGTGTGACCTATTGGAAGAAGTGTATCACTGGGGGTGGGATTTGGGTTTTAAAAACCCAAGCCCATCCCAATGTCTCTCTTCCTGCTACCCAGAGATCCAGATGTAAAACTCAGCTAGTTCTCCAGCACCATGTCTGCCTGTGTGCCTCCACGTTCCTCACCATGATGAGAATGGACTGAACCTCTGAAACTGTAAGCAATTCCCAATTAAATGCTTTCTTTTATAAGAGTTGTCATGGCCATGGTGTCTCTTCACAGCAATAGAACACTGATCAAGATAGTAACCAACTGGTGTGCTCTTCCCTGGGGAAGATTCTCCTGCTCTCAGCATTCCTTAGTTGCCTGTAATTCTTTGTGTAGAGTTGAGGTCTCATGGGATTTCCCCCATGCATTTTAGCGTGTCTAGTGTTTTCCTTGTTTAGTTCATATTCAGGAAGTCATGTTGGTGAGACTTTTTTTTTTTTTTTTGCATTTTTCGAGATAGGGTTTCTCTGTAGCTTTTTTGGTTCCTGTCCTGGAACTAGCTCTTTTAGACCAGGCTGGCCTCGAACTCACAGAGATCCGCCTGCCTCTGCCTCCCGAGTGCTGGAATTAAAGGTGTGCGCCACTACCGCCCGGCTTGGTGAGACTTTATTGGATGTTGTTTCTGATATTCCTAGGATGTGTTTTAGTCAGCAGGACATAGACCATCTGAGGATCCACAGGAAGAGAGGAGGGATTTCTAAGCATGGCATTAGAGATGCTATATTCTCAGACACAGCTGTAATTATCTCTCTGGAAACAACCTTGATAAACAGATCTAGATAAGTAGTAATCATGGGAGGTCTGTTTATAAAGCAGATTGATGGGCTTCGCAGTATATGTAGGCTGACATATCCACAGGCACATTTACACTCTTGCTTACTCATATAAAGACATATGCCTCCCAGGCAGCCATGAGCACAAGAACACAAATAGTCACACTTAGGTACACAACTCCAAAGGTACACAGAGATATAAATGCACATATATAACTACATATTTGTATAGGTGCAGTCATGGCACCTTACGTACATGAATACATTCTTCAGTGTATGCATTCCTACCTGTCATATAGACAGATAGGAAGATACACATTGAGTCACACATATAAATCAGAACAAAGTGGGCACGGTGCCTCTGGCATGGTTGATTTGAATCACTGGACACCACGCTGAATACAGGATGAGTCCCTAAGCCGTGAGTCCTCATCCTCATAGAACCCAAGAGCTGGACTCTTTCACTGACTTACCCTTGTGGTGACTTGATCATGGAGGAATGGGGTGACTGGTTTTCTTTCTTTCCTTTAGGTTCAGTGAATTTTTTGAAGTTTCTCCTTGGTTAACATTATGTTATACTAGTATAGCCCTCCCTATCCCCTGACTGTATTTCTGGCATGCTCTTTCACAATTAGGGATGATTCTCCACTCCATCCTTATTGAACTATAAAAAAAATCTATGCTAATCAGTGTTTTTGGGATTCTTCAGAAAGTGAGATTGGTCAGAGTTCAAGGACAGGCAAAATGCCATGTCTTCTTCTGTTTTCTGATGCTGCAACAAAGTGTCTGTGATCAGAAAACTTATAAAAAATAGAAATTTACTTTGCTCATAATACTGGGAGTGTTGGCATCTCTCTCAAATCTCCTGGGCTCTTCTTATAGCATTATAATATGGCAACTCTGAGACAAACCAGGAACAGCAGTTGGGGGCTTCTCTTACTCTCCTTATGAAGCCACAGATCAGAATGGATTCACTTTCATGAGCTCATCTAATACTGATTACTTCTAAAAGACATACTTATAAACAGCAGTAACAATAACACACAGATCTGAGTTAAGTTTCCAGAACATGCGTTTTAATAGGCATTCCAAATCATAGTCCAGCCACTCTTTGAATGTCAGTGTCTACGAAGGGATGCTCTGGTATGCCTGTGATGCACTGCCCTCTAGACTAGATCTCCCTGAAGAGGATCCTTCTCTATCCTCATGGTAAGAAGACTTTGTGATGTCAAGCTGAGAGGTAGCCACTGTTGGTATACCAATTAGTAAAGTGAGCATCATCAGTGTTTTTAAAGGTTATCATGGATGAGTACATATTCTGTGTTGGATTTTTTGCTCAAAGTGAAACAAGCCTTGGTAGTTAGTCCCACTACTTAAGCATCTAGAGGCCTGGGCCGGACACAAAAGTGTCTAGGAACAGATCAGTCTCTGTTCTGTTCATTTGTACTTGTTACTGATCCAGTGTATATTACTTAGTGTTTGAGCAGGTGCAGGGAAGAAATTGGAATACCCTCTTGAACTTCTTATTCCTTAATTTTTCTGTTTCTCTTCCAAAAACTTTCTCCGTTTTCTTTCTCCCTGCATAGTCTTTTGTTTTTTGTTCTTTTGTCTTTTGAGTCATGATTTTTCTGTGTGGCTTTGGAGCCTGTCCTGGAACTCACTCTGTAGACTAGGCTGGCCTATAACTCACAGAGATCCTCCTGCCTCTGCCTCTAGAGTTCTGGGGCTAAAGGCATGCCTCATCACTGCCTGGCTTAGTCTTTTGTTCTTTATTTTCTTGGATAATATATCCCTAATACCAAAGGGAGGACTACCCTCTAGCTAGCAAGCTGCTGCCTTTGTAAATGCACCCAAAGAGTTGGAATCCCCAGGAATTTCCTTCTCTTTGAGAAGAGTCTAAAAATGTATTTGTGTGTGGAGGATACATGTGTGGGAACATGTTGATATATGTGCATATGTGTATGCAAAGGCCAGAGATGATGGCAAGCATCTTCCTCAATCACTTCACCACCTTAATTTTCAGAGTCCCACATTGTACCTGCAGCTTACTGACTGGCTTGGCTGACTAGCTGTCTTAGTTAGGGTTACTATTGTAATGATGAAACATCATGCCCAAAGCAACTTTGGAAGAAAGAGTTCATTTGGCTTATACTTCCATATCACTGTTCTTTATCAAAGTCAGGACAGAAACTCAAACAGGACAGGAACCCAGAGGCAGGAGCTGATGTAGAAGCTGTGGAGGGGTACAGCTTCTTGGGTTGCTCCTTGTGGCGTGCTGAACTGGCTTTCATATAGAATCCAAGACCATCAGTCCAGGGATGACACCACCCATAATGTGCTGGTTCCTCCCACATCTATCATTGATTAAGGGAATGCTCTCCAGGCCTGCCTACATCCTGATCTTTATTTACACTCAACATATTTTTGTTAATTATTTGAGAATTTCATACAATGCACCCTGACCACTCTCATTTCCCATTATACCCAGGCCCATCCTCCTACCAAGTCCAATTTATGATGCCCACAAAGTCACATGGTCAGGCTCCCAGTGGCCAGCCCCTTAAAGAAAACCGAGCCTGAAGGATTACGAGAGACAGAGGGGCTCACCAGCTAGAGAGCTTGCATGGGACTGACCTAGGCCCTCTGCACATATGCTACAGTTGTGGCTTGGTCATCTTGTGGGACTCCTAACAGTGGGAACAGAGGCCGTTTCTGACTCTGTTACCTGCTTTTGGGACCCTTTCTTCTTACTGGGTCCCCTCATTCATAGCAGAAGAGCCGAAGAAGCATCTAGTCTTAATGCAACTTGATATGCCGTGTTTGGCTGGTATACACTAAAGGCCTGCCATTTTTCTGCAGAGATAGAAGGGAGTGGATGGAGAGATTTGGGGAAGAAGAGGGGTTTGGGGGAAGGAATAGGACGAGAGGAGAAGTGAAGGAGGGAAGGAGAGAAAACTGTGACAGGGCTGGGAAAAATTAATAAGAAAGAAAACTGAATCCTTTTCTATCCCCCACCCCCCACCAGAAGCCATCAGCTTTGAAGAGCTACACTTCAGTGTCTTTATCACAGCGTTTAAGGACTCTCTTCAACAGCTTCCTGCCTGGACCCACCCACCCTTCCTTCCTTCCTTCCTTCCTTCCTTCCTTCCTTCCTTCCTTCCTTCCTTCCTTCCTTGCTTCCTTCCTTGCTTCCTTCCTTTTTGATGGTGTTGGTGGGGCAGTTGTCACAGAGTCTTTAACGTCTCTCATTCTGCTATTATCTGCAGTCCTCGAGACCACTGCAAAAGCTAAGTTTCCTTGCCCATAGCAGTCAGCAGCAGCACAGATAACATAACCAACAAGCCCTTTGGTGGCACCATGGACCACAGAAATCTTTCGAGGAGATGTAATACAGAAAACGAACCATTCTTCATCTCCGAGATCTTGCTGTTCAGAATACAGTTGGACAGTGTCTGGGGCAGGACCTGCATGAGCTCCAGGCTGCCGTGCACTAACTTGTGCTCAGTGCAGGCTGTGATGTCATATTTGTAGTCCAAGCCTCAGTGCTGCCCTCCCTCTGTCAGGCGAGCAGGGCAAGTGGCAGTGGCCGCAGCAGCTCCACTGCAGGTTGCATGGTTTGATTGGTTTAGCAGGGGAAGACCAGGTAAGGCAGGATGGTGGTCCAAGTCTCCAGGACTGGCCCTACTCATCAACAACATGCTCCTTTGTCTACCACAACCTCCATTCTGTTCCTGTTGCCCACACATCCCTAGTTCTGCTTCTTTTTCCATTTTGGCCACCCCCCCCCCAATTCCATGAAACCACTTTTTTAAAAAGCCTCTTCCCATAAGAATTGCCATTTTTCAGTTGCTCCAGAGATACTACACTCAGTAGGCTCATCCTCCACTGCCATGTCTCTCCAGGAAGCCTCCATGAGTCTCTCAAGTACCTTGGAGTGGACCTGTGGGTCCCAGCAGCCACCACCATTTCCTACAGCCTGATCTTATGGAGACATTTTCTTGTTGGGAGTGGCTGCTTGTTCATTCCCAGCTACCCAGACCACGAAATAATCACTCAGAAACTATATTATTTGCTATACTGTTTGGCCGATAGCTTAAGTGTATTTCTGGCTAACTTTTATATCCTAAAATAACCCATCTGCATTAATCTGTGTATCACCACATGGCTTACTGGTGAAGTTCCATCCCCCACATATGTCTGTCTCCATCAGGGCTAC
>NC_022019.1:17931986-17935254 GCF_000317375.1 Microtus ochrogaster | reverse complement strand
ATTTTCTTAATTGAACTTTCCTCCTCTCCTATGACTTCAGTTTGTGTTAGCTCGACATAAGACTATCCATCCAGCACACTAGCTAATGCGCTCTATGAACCTGCCTGCGTCTGGCCTCTCCCGTGCTGGGGTGACAGATGTAAGCACTCCCAGCCAGCTTTTCTGTGGATTTTCAAGAAGGGCCTCACTTTACTGCCTGAGCCATCTTCCCACCACAGCGCTTTCAACTCTCACTTTCTGAAGAGGGGAGAGAGTCTGGGGCATCAAGGACTCTCTAAGCATTCAGTTCTGGAAATGACTGTACGTCTAGACCCTCCATATCCATCTAAGCTTTGCTGGACCCTTGTAGGTCCACATACCTCACTCTCCATCTGTACAACCTGTGGCATTCCTCTTTCCCTCATTTTGCTTTGTCACAATGTTCCGGGGTGTAAAATTATTCAGCAAGCCAAATAAATCTCTTGCCTCAATCAAAGTTTTGGAAACTCCTGGGATGGCTTCTTTCCCTTTATTGATATTATGCAATTAATCTTTTAAGGATGAAGCTCGGTGATAGAAATGATTTTCTGAGTCCTGCTGGGGAGGGTAGGAGCGAGGACAGTTCTGCTTAATGGCCTCTCTCCTTCCAAGACCTGACTATTGTCAAGGATGCTTTGCCGTTGGGGGAGAATATGATGGAAGCAATGCAGAAAGAGAATTGGAGAGAAACGCTGAATGCTCAAGCTGCCCCTTTCTTCTACAAATTTAATCACAAGCAATTATGTCAGCTATTCTCAATACTATTCCCAGGAAGTGTCATTATCTAGAAAGAAAAGCACCTTGGCCCAGCTAAGAGAGTGCAGGTTAGCAACACGGATTCTATTAAACGAAATGGGAATGGTTTAAGACTAGCAAGGGATACGATGTCTGGATAAAGCTTTACTTGATTTCTTTTAAATCCAGTGCCTGTTTATTCCATCATTTAGTTAAGACCTATTTTATCAAGTTGCATTAAGAAAGAGTAACACTAGTTAGATGGTTGGTTCTGGGTTTATTTCTTCTTATGAAATGCTTGGTACTTGCTAAGTTACATTAACAAGATATTCTAGCTGCAACACTAATTTGTTTCACCTGCATATGTGTTGAGGTTGGTCTCATTATCAACTTAGCTAGGGTGAGAGTGACCTAGGGCATGAGGAGGGACACAGCTGGGCATATCTCTGGTGACATTTCCAGGGAGTGGGGGAAGACCTCAACAGGTAGGGTTACAGGTGTAATAAATAGAGAAAAGGGGGGAGACACCACACCGCCACTCTTTCTCTGTTTCCTTCTCTGCCATGACACAGTCTGGGTGCTCTGTCATGTCATCGCTGCTATGATGGCTTTTTACAACCATGACCCAAAACAGCTCTTCTATTCCTGACGTCATTTATCTAAAGTACTGTAGCCACACAGGTACGAGGGATCTAACGCAATGTCTTTTGCGTCTCCCCCACCATGAAGTGTGTCAGAAAAGCATAATGCTTACAATGTGAATGTCATCGTTTCTAAAATCATACACATAATTCTCACCTAATAATCTTCAAAAGCTAAGAGGAAGATTAAATTTATGCCTGTAAGTAGACTTAGCACAAGTCTGCCGAGAGTTTTGTACTTCTTGATTCATGGGTAATTTTTTTTCACGAAAATGTTTACATCTTATTATTTCAATTTGGATTATTGCTTGGTAAATGATAAAAATAGGCTGTTTCAGCCTCACAGCCGTTTGATCTCGAATGCTTTTGTTATTCTCTCTGTAGAAACAGAAAATTCGAGACAGTATTAGTCGGTGACTTTTAATAACATTCCCGAGATGTATATTAATCCATTCATTTGAATTGAAGAAGAGGTTTATGACGGAAAGTCTGATTAGGCTCAGTGTTTGCCAGCAGTGACTGACATGGCTAATTAGGCCGTGAGGCAGACAACTCCCCACAGGTGGAGAGAGCCCAGGCTCCCTTCTAGAGGGCACTATCAGACAAAAGCAGTCCACTGAAAATCCCTGTATTGTCAAAAAGATACTGAAGTTACTCTTTTCTTTCCAATTCTCAAGTTTTAGAAGTAAAACGGTGTCTGTAATGAATATTCGCCTCATTTATTGGCAGTGATGTTTTGGTGTTCTTCCCAGTTAGGGAGACACTCAATTTTCTAGTCAATGTGAAAAGTAGATCAGAATTCTCAAACATCTCCCTGTGTGTTTTCAGCACAGAGAGCTTCCAATCCTCTGTTTCCGTTCAAAGTGAAGAAGAACCCCATCAAACTGTCAGATGACCAGACCCAGGGAATCACCTGCAGTTCACTCGGTGACTTTTGGCAACAGGAGCATTGCCATCACCATCCCAGGTTCCTATCCCATCTTACTGAAGAGAAAGGATCTCAAGTACTAACACTGTCCGACACATGCAAGCGTGCTAGGAGTCTTTTAGGAATCAGGAGAGTAACAGCATTTGAAGAGAGTTCTTCTAAAGGTTACGTCCAGTTTTGACAATCTGCCACCATCACTGCATCTGGGTGCCCCCTTTAACGTCCACTCTTTGACTCTCTCCAGGAAGGAAGGACCCCAGGCTAACCAAAGCCTCACCCATGCTGGTGCTTACATGGGCCCAGCTGGCCAGTTTTCACTGATTTCTGCTATTATCCAATTTAGTCTTTCCTCCAAGCTGCTCCACTCAACAGTGCCTTGTTGAATGCTTTTAAATCTCTTTCTGTGAAAGTAAAACGATGAGCAACTCACATCTCCGCAAACATTTGTCTCCAGTCACTTCCATGATAGATAGAAACTTGGGTTTCAACAACTCTTGTCAACAAAGCACAGGATGTGCTGCCTCCACCTACACACTCCTAAGCATGGTGTATCCTGGAATACAGGATCTGACAGCAGAGAACCTCCCTATGCCTTAAGATTCTTACCTGACTCTGCTGCAAACCTTGACCCCAAACCTAGCCCTTTCTCAAGAGTAGTGTTTTTCTGGGAGTTTCTGGATTGTGTATTTAGTTCTAAACTTAAGAATTTGAGGATGGAGGTGAGATACATCCTTCCTCCTCCTCCTCCTCCTCATTGTTTCTGTCCTGCCCTCTCCTTTCCTCTAAACTTGTAGCTCTAGGTTGGTTAGATGATCAGCAGAGAAAGATCAGCTGCATCTTGCAGCCAAACCTGACAACCTGATTTCAATTCCCAGGACCCACATACAAGATCGAACTGACTCTCACAGTTGTCCTCTGACCTCCTCATGTAGGCCATGGGACTTCC
>NC_022019.1:17930199-17931654 GCF_000317375.1 Microtus ochrogaster | reverse complement strand
TCTTCTCTCCTCTTCTCACTCTCTCTCTGCCTCTCTCATATATGCATATACATTCACACACAAATAAATAAGTGTTTAAACACACAACTTTGATTTGAGTTTTAGATGGTGGCGCTCACTGAACATCCTCAATACAGGTGACTCCTACCCCAGAGCTTAGTCCCCACTTCATCTTTAATGACTTTAACTACTGATGCACTGGCCTTCCCTCCAGCTTACTTCCTACATTAATGCTTGATTGTGTGTGTGTGTGTGTGTGTGTGTGTGTGTGTGTGTGTGTGTGTGTGTGTGTGGTATATGTGGGGGGCACTTGCATACACACACATCCTTTTACTCTTTATCTCACAGTCCCTTCAGCTTCTTTCCTCCTCCCATCAATGGATTTATATTTCACTTCACCATTTGACCTCCTAGCTACACCTAGCTTCTCCTTGCAAACAAAGTGCACTTTCTGACCGAGTCTTTTATTTATCTAGCTCATTTCTTCTAGTACTCTAACATATATAAACCCTTGAAACTACCTTACAGCCTCCATTTCAAACAGCATCACAGTCATTTAACCTGTCTCTTGTATTTCAACTCAGCCTCTTTGCCCCATTTTAATTCTGTCAGGAAAGCCTCTTAAATAGTATCTCCACCTTTACCTGAGCAACCACCTTTAAATGGAGGCAAACACATGTTTGTCTATGTGCTGATGCCCTTACTGCCACCTTGAGGCTAAGACTAAGTTGAACTGTGATATTCCAAATAGTCTACTTATCTGCCTCTCTTGAAACTTCCAACACATCATTTCCTTATTACTCTCAGTGAAAAGTGTTGCTTTCCACTTAGCTGATGAAACAAAAGTAATTCAAAGAAGACTTCCTCCACCAGAGCTACCCCCGCATCTGTCCCCCATCAGCACCAGCATCCACATGCTGTGCCTTCCCTAGTGTCAGTTTCGTTCATGTCCCACGAAGATCATACTTGCGTACTTCATCTCCTCCTCCCATCTACTTAAGGCTATTGTTCTAGCAATCCCCTCCTCGTTCCCTCTTGCCTGTTGCATTCCTCTGGCTAACGAGTCATTGTCCTTATCAAACCACGAAGCACTTATTTATCCTGTTTGAAAATATTGTAAGGTAACCAAAACGTCAACAAATGGCTAAAGGTTCAACTTTTACACAGTGGAACGTTATTTAGCACTGAGAATCAAAACAAAACAAAAGATGGTGTAAGAGAATTCTATATTCTGTCAATTATGTTTTCTCCATTTATTTATTTATTTTTCATTTCTTTCTTTCTTTTTTTCCATTCAAAAATTTCCACTTCCTCCCCTCCTCCCATTCCCCTCCTGCTCCCCCACTCACTGTGTGCTACTGGCTTCATATGTTAGCGTCCCAAGAAAATCAAACTATGAAGACAGTGAAATGATGAGTGAATTTTTGTAAGAATGCCTTTTCAGCAGAGCAGAGA
>NC_022019.1:17902584-17929734 GCF_000317375.1 Microtus ochrogaster | reverse complement strand
TGATTTGGACCTTGAGAATTATGTCCGGTGCTCCAGTGTGGGTCTCTGTTGAGCAGAGACCATTTTAAGGTCAGTTAAACTGTCGACTGAGACACTATGATGGTTTATAATTTCTCAAGCCAAAAGAGCAGCTTTATAGTAGAATATAGAATTTGGGTAATCGATGTAATGCAATGAATATCTTGCTCTCTCAGTGGGAAGAGGGGTAGTTATAGGAGAGGCTATGTCCCCGGCAGGAGGCATGTGAGATACCATTATATGTTTTGCTCAAATTTGCTATAAGTCTAAAATTTCTCTAAAAATTTTGTTTACCTCACAGAACTTGTCCATCTTACATAAAAACTCCTCAAAATCTTTGTCTCTACACAAAATCTTTACTTTTTCCTCTATTGTTTCTTTGACCTCAAGCATTCCACCAAAGTCACTTGTGTTTAAGGTCACAGTGACCCTGAGTTGCTATATCTATAATCAATCTTTAAAGTTGATAATGGTTGACCTTTCAGTAAGCATCTCACAGTTCTTCGTTTTCAGCTCCTGGAAACATTTGTCTTTTAGCTTTTTAAATACCACCTTCTCTTGACTTTCTTCCTATCTGGCTGCTCATATTTCAGTCTTATCTCCTCCATAATCTCTCACTTATGTTTGGACTCTGCCTCTCTCCATTCTATGTACTTGTTGGGTGATCTCAGCCTGTACCGATGGCTTTTCTATCCAGGATAGACTTTTACCACTTAACTCCTGACTCCTCCAAATGCTTATTCAACAATGAAGTAGTGAACATAATGTGTTCCATGAGGTCTCCTCCCCAAACTATTCATTAAGCTTTTTCCATCAAAGCTAACAGGATCTCCAACATGCAGGGTCGAAAATCCAGTGTCTTGCATTCCACAGCTTCATGGAATCAGTAGTTTTTCTCTGCATGCCCACCATTAAGCCCTTTTCTCCCAACTCTTCTGTTACCACCTTGGTCTTGCTCCTATTTAATAGATAATGCCCCTCTTTATTCCATTTCTTTTTTCCCTTTTGGTGAAAATAGATTCTTTTCTCTCACCTAACATATTTTGATTACAGTTTCCCCACCCTCTGCTCCCACCTTCTCTCCATTTCCTTTCTCATCCAGACCCATTCCCTTTCCTTCTGTCATTAGAAAACAAACAGACTTTTAAAGGATAATAAGAAAATATAATATGACAAAACAAAAAGTTACACATCAGAATTAGAAAAGATTTAGTGAATTAAAAAAAGAAGAAAGTAAGAAAAACAAAAGGTCAGGAACCCAAGGGAAGGCACAAGAATCAGAGATCCACTCATTCAGGGGTCCCATAAAAACACAAATTTTAGAAGCATAATACATATGCAGAAGAGCTTTTGCCAACCTGTGCAGGCCCTATACATGCTGCCTCAGTCTCTGTAACTCATATGAGTTTTGATCATGTTCATTTAGCTTTGTTTTCTTGTAGCATCTCTCTGGCTGCTACATTCTTTCTGTCTCCTCTTCCACTGAGTTCCCTGAGCATTGAAAGAGGGATTTGTCTGACATATCCCATTTAAGGCTGAGTGTTCTAAGCTTTCCCATAGTCTGCATAATGTTTGATTGTATTGTATCTCTGTATTTGTTCCCATCTGCTACAGGAGAAACCATTTTTGATGATGGCAGAACAAGGTGCTGATTTATGAATATAGCAGGGTTCACTAGGAGTCATTTTGTTGTTTCTTTCTTTTAAATTTTAGAATAGTATTATTTGCTTTTACCCTAGATCCTTGGACTATCTAGTGTCTGTTTCTTAGTCACCTAAGCAGTGTTGGGTATGGGTTCCAACTCAGTAAATAGGCCTTATGTCAAATCTAATATTGTTTGGATAGTCCCATAAGCTTTGCCACCAATGCCCCAGCAAGTCCTGCAGACAAGACACCATTATAGATCAAAGTGTCTGTGGCTGGCTTGGTGTCTACATTTCTCTTTTGGTAGCATGCAGAGTACCTTTTTGTATAAAAGACACTACGACATAGTGTGAAGGCTATATATAGGCAACTTGACTTCTCCAAGTTCAGTCAGTTGTACAGGTGTTGTCTTCAGCAATGGGGACTTGCTGAAGAGTACCTCATAGTCTTGGGAATAGTTCATGGATTCCCATGGGATTCCTTTAGCCAACAACTCAATTAGATGTAAACAGATCCTGCTGTTGGAAGCTTCATTAGGTGATAAGAGATGGCCAGCTGGGATTCTGTCTCCCCATCATTTGACTATTTCCATTTATATTACCTTCACATATGTAAATATATTTAGGAAGATTCTACTGTATTAGGTGTCCAAGCTACCTCATGTGTGTACCTCTATTTTAGCTCACTCTCCCCATATTCCCTCCCTCATCTCCTTTTTCCCTCCCCCTTCATAAATAATCCTCCTATTCCAGCTCCTACAATTTACCCATAATTATCTACTCTATTTCCCTTTTCTAATGAGATCTATCTGTTCTCCCCAGCCCCTTACTCTATGCCTAGCCTCTATGGTTCTTTGGATTGTAACTTGCTTGTCACTGACTTCATAGATAATACTCACATATATGTGAATGCATAACATTTGTCTTTCTGGATTTGGCATGCCTCCCTCATGGTGAGTTTTTTCTAGTTCTGTTTATTTACCTTTGAATTTCACAATGGTGTTATTTTAATGGTTTTGGAGGAGAGAGCCTCTTGTTGGTTCCTGGCTGCTTAGCCCTGAAATAATCACATAGAAACTATATTAATGATATCACTGCTTGCCCCATTATCTCTAGCTTCTTATTGGATAATCCTTACATATTAATTTAACCCATCTCTATTAATCTGTGTATTGCCATGTGGCAGTGGTTTACCGAGTAAAGTTCCATCTGGCTCCTGCAGGGCTACCTGGCTTCTCTCTAACTCCTCCTCCTTTCTCCCAGCATTCTGTTTAGTTTTCCCCACCTAGCTCTGTTTCCCTGTATCTCTGCTAAAGACCCAAAACAGTTCCTTTATTAACTAATGATATTCACAGCATAGAGGGGGGGGGGGAATCCCACATCATAATGGTTGAGTAATACTCTATTATGTAAACATAGCACATTTTCTTTATATTTTTTTCTACTGAGAGACACCTAAGTTGTTTCCAATTTCTGGCTAATTAATAGAGAAGTAATGAACGTGGTTGAACAAGTATCTCTGTGGTAGGATCAAGAATTCTTTGGGTATATACCCAAGAGTAGTATAGCTGGATCTTGAGGAAGACTTCTTCTTATCCTTCTGAGGACCACCACACTGATTTCCATAGTGGCTGTACAAGTTTGTAGTTCCACAAGCAATGGATGATTTTCTCCTTATTCCATATCATCACAAGAATGAGCTGTCACTTGTGTTATTGATTCTAGACATTCTGACTGGCATATAATAGTTGAAGTCTTAAAGTAGTTTTGATTTTCATTTCCATGATGGCTAAGGATGTTGAACATTATTTTAAGTGTTTCTCAGCCATTTGAGTTTCCTCTTTTTGAGAATTCTCTGTATATATCTGTATACCCTTTTAAAATTGGAATGTTTTCTTGATATCTAGTTTCTTGAGTTCTTTGTGTATTTTGGATATTAGCCCTTTATCAGATGTGTTGTTAAAAATATTTTTCATTCTTTAGGCTGCTGTGTTGTTGAAATGGCAGTATTCTTAACATGCAGAAGTTTCTCAGTTTCATGAGATTTCATTTATCAGCTGATGATTTTAGTGCTCATAATAACAGTGTTCTGTTCCGAAAGTCTTCAAGGCTATCCCTCATTTTCTCTTCTATTTGATTCTGTGTATCTGGTTTTATTTGAGTTTTTTTTAATCTATCTGAAGTTGAGTTTTGTGCAGGGTGTTAAGAATGGATCTACTTGGATTCTTATGCTTGCAGCCATCCAGTTTTACTAGCAACATTTGTTGAAGATGCTATCTTTTATGCAGTATGTGGTTCCAGCTTCTTTATCTAAAATCAGGTGTCCAAAGATTTATATCGAGGTCTTCAGTTTGATTCCAATGATCAACATGTTTGTTTTTGTGCTAATATCACTGTTTAATTACTATAGTTATATAGTACAACTTGAAATCCAGGATAGTGAGACCTCCCACAATTCTTTTATTATTCAGGAATATTTTACCTATCCTGGGTATTTTATGTTTCCATATGAAGCTGAAAATTGTCCTTTCAAGTTCTGTGAAGAATTGTGTTGAAATTTAAAAGTATTGCATTGAATCTGAAGATTGCTTTTGGGTGGATGACCTTTTTACTATATTAATCCAAGCGATACATGAGCCTGTGAAATCTTTCCATCTTGTGATATTTTCTTCAATTTCTTTCTTAAATGACTTGAGGTTTGTATTATGCAAGTTTTTAACTCACTTGATTAGTGCTATTCTAAGAAATTTTATGGTTTTTGAGGCTATCGTAAAAGGTGTTGTTTCCTTGATTTCATCCTCAATATATTTGTCATTTGTAAACAGGAGGGCTATTGATTTTATGTAAATTAATTTTGTACCCACCTATTTTGGTGAAAGTGTTTATGAGCTTTAGGAGTTTCTAAGTAGAATTTTTAGGATCACTAATGTGTACTATCATCATCTTCAAATAAAGACACTTTAACTTCTTCCTTGGTAATTTGCAATACCTTGTTCTCCTTTAGTGTCTTATTGCTCTAGCTAATACTTCAAGTACTATATTGAATATGTAGCAAGGGAGTGAGCAACCTTGACTTTTTCCTTATTTTAGTGGAATTTTTTTTCCATTTAAGTTGATACTGGCTATGTGCTTATTGTAAACTATCTTTATTTTGTTGCAGTATGTCCCTTTTATCCGTAATCTGTTCAAGACTTGATCATGAAGGATGTTGGAACTTTGTCAAAGGGCTTTTCTGCATCTGTTGAGATGATCATGTGTTTTTTTTTCTCTTGGTTTATTATATAGTAAATCACGTTTATCAATTTACATATCTTGGACCATCCCTGCATCTGTGTAATGAAGCTTACTTGATCAAGGTGGATGATCTTTTTGATGTATTCTTAGATTCAGCTTACAAGTATTTTATTGAGAACCTTTGCATCTATGTTTATAATAAAAAATGGTCTGTAATTTTTTCTTTCTTTGACCTTTAAGTGGTTGGACATCAGAGTAACTGTGGCCTCCAAAAACAAATTGGGCAATGATTATTCTGTTCTATTTTGTGGAATAATTTGAAAACCATTGGCATTGACTCATTTTTGAAAGTCTGGTAGAATTCTGTACTAAAACTATGTAGCTCTGGGCTTTTGAGGGGGGATTGGGAGACTTTTAATGATTGCTCTTTCACTGGAGCTTTTAGGTATGATTAAATTGCTTCTCTAATCTTGATTTATCTCTGGTGAGTGGTATTTATCAAGAAAATTGTTCAATTCTTTTGGATTTTCCAATTTGGTAAAGTACAGGTTTTTAAAGTATGTACTCATGATTGTCTAGATTTACTTATTATTCATTGGTATGTCCCCATTTTCATTTCTTATTTAGTTAATTTGTATAGATATTCTCTCTCCTCCTTTTAGTTAATTTGAATAAGGGTTTCTGTCAATCTTATTGATTTTATCAAAGAGCCAACTCTTTGTTTAATTGATTCTTGATTCTTTTTAATGTTTTTTGTTTAATACTCTTTTATTGTTCCCAGCCTTGAGTTTCATTATTTCTTATTGTTTTCTCCTTTGGGTGTGATTTCTTCATTTTGTTCTAGAGCTTTCTGCTGTGTTGTGAAGTTACTTTTATCTGATATTTCCATTTTTTTTTAATGTGGGCACTTAATGCTATGAATTTACCTCTCAGAACTGCCTTTATTGTGTCCTATAGTTTGGGCATATTGTGTATTTATTTTCATTCAGTTCCAGAAAGTTTGTAATTTCTTTTTTAATTTTTAGATTTAGCCTTTCCATAGTCTTCAGATTTCTTGGATGTATATCACATTTTTTTAGATTTTTTTTTTTTTTACCAAGGCATCTATTTCTTCTATCATGTTTTCAATGCCTGAATTTCTTTTCTTGACTTGATTCTGTCAGTGAGGCTTGCCTCTGAGTTTCGACTTCCTGAACTTGTTGTTTCCAGATTTTCCTCCCTTTGGGCTTTCTTTGTTGATTTTATTACACCTTTTGAGTTTTGAACTGTCTTATTCATTTCCTTTCACTACTTGTTAGTATTTTTGTAAATTTCTTAAAGGGATTTTGTAAATTTCTTAAAGGGATTTTTTTCATTTCCTCTTTAAAGACATTTATCATAATTATAAAAGATAATTTCAGGTCGTGTGTGTGTGTGTGTGTGTGTGTGTGTGTGTGTGTGTTTCAGCTATGTTGCAATAATCAGAGCTTGCTGTGGTAGGGTTGCTAGGTTCTGGTGGAGATACACTGTTCTGGGTGTTATTGACTGTGGCTTTATACTAGCAACTAGATATCTGGACTAAGGAAGATAAAATTACTAGGTACCAATGTCTACTTTTGTCTTTGTTGCATGAGTGTTTTTGTTCCTTGGTTTCTGTTGTTCTTTTTAGTTCTTTGGAGTCGTAGCTGTGTGTTACCTGGTAGGAAATTCTTCTGGGACCCTGTTAGTTGTAGCCATTGGAAACTCCAGGTCAAATGTGTTTCTTGGTTTGGGGAGCTGACACTTTGCAGTGGGGATGGGTTGTGAGCAGGGGTTGTAAGAGGGAAGATGGTAATGTGTTCCACCTGAGTCCTCTTCATCCTCTGGGAATGGAGGAGGGAGTGAGAAAAGGTCACAGCAAAAAGGCTGTTACAGAGTTGAAGATGATACTGGGGGATTGCCTTTGGAGTAGCTGAAAGAGAGGTGAAAAATCTGTAGTAAGCCTACTTACTTCCCTGGTCCCAGTTGCCTGTGGATTCCCACCTAGAGCCTTCTCGAGTTGAGAGTAGGTTAGGATAGAGCAATTAGTAGATGGAGGAAGGCTGGGAGGAGAAGATCTGTGTGATCCCCTGGAGATAGGGAGGAGGTGGAGGAGAAGGGAAGGTGTGGCAAGTGTTCCTCAGAGCTGAGGGTGAGACTGGGGGATTGGATTTGAAGGAGCAGAGCAGATCTGCAGCCAGCCTTCCTGCTTCCGTTGCTGAAATCTAACCCATTTGTATATATCACCTATTAGTCTCTCAATCCAAAAGCCAAAGTGAATCATTCCTGTGCAGAGGATTAAAATCTGCAGTAGCTTTCGAACTCACTGTATGTAAGAGCCAGTGTGCTGTCAATGATCTCCGAGAGCTAAGCACACCATCCTAGCCCCCTTCCCATGTGCTCCTATGCTACTTTCCATGTAGTCTTTTCTGGTCTCATTTGTCCCATTCCCTGTGGCCCAGTACTTCTTCCTTCAGACACCTCCAAGCTGGTTCTTCTTAGTCCTTCAGGTTTTAATTTAATTTGAACAGATATGAGATCCATAAGAAGGTTTTTCAGTAAGAGTATTTTTAAATATTAGATAATCTAGCCTAATATGGTTGTGATGAATCAACAAGTTTAATTAGGGTTGGTTTCAGGTACATGCAAAGAGGCAGTGTTTTGTGGGACTCTGTGCAAGTGCTTACACCACTGAAGGAAGTATATGACAGTTCAGGCAGAGCAGAGGCTCCTCCATCTTGTATCCTTGCTGAGGCCATCTCAGGTTTAAATAGAATGAGATCTCCTTGGTGGAAAATCCCATGGAAAATTACCAAACACTATTCTAGGAACTCAAGGTCAGAATGTCCTCGCTAACTTTTCTAGCTTTTGTTAAATCAGCTCTTTGTGTGGAACCCCCTATAGCTAACTGCTTATCTTAGTTTCTGTTAAACTGCTTGCTTCTGAGAAGCTCTGTTGTAGCTGCTGGGCAAGATGCCATTACTTGTTTCTTTTTGCTAGCAAAAACCCTGTTCTCTGGATACTTAGGGCCACACCTAGGTCCCCAAATACCTAGGTATGGTTCCATCTGGCTGAAATAAAGGCTTTCAATCAACTATAAACTGTGTTTGAGTGGTCATCTTTGGCAAACTACCAATAACAAGTAGATCTTTGAATTAATGTCTCCAGATATGAACCACCTCATATGAGTCTTAGATATGACCAATTGGTAATCTGATTTCAATTAGTCAGCCCCTAAATCATATACACATGAGGAACACTAACCAGACTCAGCAGGATACATTTATATATTCACATATTTATAGATATATGAAACATATCTATAAACCCATCACAATTAAAGAAAGGGAGGCCATGAATTTGAGAGGGAGTGACAGAGTATAAGGAAGGGGTTGGGGGGAGTAGAGGGAAGGGAGAAACTGTGTAAATTATATTTAATTAAAAATAAAAATATAGTTATATAAAAATAAACTCCAGAAAAATATTACTTTCTCATTAAAGTCTATTATCAGTACCCAAATTACAATTCATTTCTTATCTGGGGGTATAGAAAAGTGCAAGACCTAAAGTTTAATTCCCAACACCAGAATAAATAAGTAAATAAAGAAGATTTCCTTTACTCTGATTTATTTAAGATACCTAATACATGTATTTCCATTATCCCTCTGTTATGGAAGATATATATAATGCTTTGTAAGTGTGTGTGTGCATGTTGGTTCATTGTTGTAACCCCAGAAACTAGGAGAGTGCCTGGAAATAGCAAATGTTTCATGACTATAACTGAACATTTATTGTGGATTTTGCATTCACAAATTTATCAACTTGATAAAATGCATTTGTGATCCTCAACTCCAAACTCCAATCTGATAGTCATTGACAGACATGCACAAAGCAGGGGATAAATCTCAGTTGTCTGATATGAACTTTCCCCATTAAGGTGATCAAATCTGTGTCGTTATCTTTCAGCTTTCACAGTATAAGCAAATGGCCCTTTCATTGCCTCTTGAAGACCTGCTTTTCACATTTCTGTGTTTTCTATTGGTGGCTTTGCCGTTTTAAGTGGTCCTTATGTTGTTGCGTATAAGTCTGAGGTGTGTTTTATCAACAAATACATGCTAGATTAATTTGACTCATGATTGAGTTACAGTGCTATTGATATAGGTTCAATGATACGTAACACAAAGACGCACACAGACACAAACACATACATGCATACACACATATACACAATCATACAGACACAGATAGACACAGACATCGACACACGCATGCACATGTGCACACACACACATACACACAGATCTTTTAGCAGAAATACACATACAAACAGGATATGTGTCAACTGATAGAATGTTGTGTCCCCAGGTTTGCAGGAACCTGGTAACACATTTGCTGCCAGAATGGCTCACCATTAACTGATTTAGTCTTTGTAGGAATTTTATAGAACAGACAAACCACAAAAATAGAAATTATCTTTCCTTCCTTAGTTTAATTAAATGTATTTTCATCTTATGAGATCATTTTACTTACTTTAACTTTTTTTTTTTAGTTTATTCTTTGTGTCTTTTGCATCATGAATCCTGATCCCATCCATCTCCCATCCCCTTGCATCCGGCCTCTGCCCCTGCAACTTCTCCCCCTCCCTAATAAAACTAAAATAAAATTTAAGAGAAAAAAGTGGGAAAGGGTAGAAAGGAAAAATCTTGTCATGCAAGCTGCAGCTGACACAGCGAGTCACACAGCAAACCCCTTCATCCATACATCTTTACATGAAGGCATTTATCAGGCCCCTGGGCTCTGCTACACCATCGAAGCTAGGCCCTCACTGGGACTCTTCCAGAACATACATACCATTGCTGTCCTGTGTCAGGAGATCTCGCAGCCCTGGGTCTGCAGGACTGAACTCCACCCCGCTGTATTCCAGCAGATCACAGATGGGGTGGATATTGGGGTAGGCCAACACTTAACCCTGGTTCTGGGCCTGGGTAGCTGCAGGGTTGGTCAGCCCACCAGCTCTCCCTTCTCTTCAGCACCAAGTTATGAGAGCATTTTAAGTGAAGTGAATTTCTCTTGCACTTCTGAGACATTAAGAGTGATGTCTCTCACACATATTTAACAAATGACCATGCATCCATCACCTCGCTTGGCACTTTTAAAGACTCTCTCAGATGGATCAAACAAGAACAGAGATCCTCATTTCACAGGTGTGTTGGGTTAGGCTCCAGAAAAGAAAGTAAATGAGAATTTTCTGAATTGAGGCTCATAGATCACATGAGTAAATTCCTTTTCCACCAGTGGCAATCCATGCCAGCCTGGCCTTCTCTAGCCAGAGTCTCCAAGAGTTTCAAGCTAACCATAAGAACTGGCAACCTGAGTCTCTTAGAAGGACAGACTGAACTCCATCTGTATCAGTCTCATCTCCCCAAATCTTCCCTGCTTTCAGTTTGTCATGCTTCATCTTATGATGTCCTTTGTCCCATTGCCTCCACTCCCCCCATCTCTTCATCAGATAACCATCCCCAATTCACTTGGCTCACATGTTGGCATACAAAAGAGTTCCACAATAGCCCAGAATAGAGTATAACAATGGTTTATTTATCTGGGGATTAATTCACAGAAAACATAGTGATTCACAGTCCTCTGCTTACATTGGGAACTGGAAGGGAATCAAGCCACCAAGAGGCCTGCACATATTTTTCATCTGTGTTTAGAGTACATGAGGCCATGCCCAAGGTAGGCTGGTATCTTAAAGGCCATTAGCTGAAGGAGTTTCCACAGCTCTCACAGAGAGGAATAAGGATGGAGGGAAGGAGGGAGAAAGGGATTGGAGGATGAAGGGAGAGAGGGATCGGAGGAGGGAGGGAGAAAACAGAGCATTTGGAATCCTGAGTATAGTCAGAACCTTTTATAGAGTCAAATGTGGCCACACATGGACTGTGACAGGTTATCAATCATGTACTCAGTAGCAGCAATTCTTTCTCTAAAACAGGTTGCAAGGATATACTTGTCTAGTAGAATTGGTCAAGTGAATCACTAAGTCAGAATGGCTGTGGAAGGTACAGGATGCAGAAGTGAACTTGGAGTCACAGAATGAGGGATTGTCTTGTTCTTCCTGTGCCCTGCAAGAAACCCTGAAAATGTACCAACTGATTCTGCCTACCTGGCGAAGAACCATTACTAAAGAGTGATTCCTATTTCTCTGGGGTCTAGACTTTTCACCCCATCACAAACTCCCTCCAACATTGTTCTAGAGTCAAACTTGATGTCAGCACAGGCATAGCTGCAGATCAGGTTAATCTAAAATATCCCATTGGTCAACCTGCTGTAGACAGCTCTCGCTTACACACCATAGAACACTTTCCCAAATGTCACTACTAATTAAAGAAAAAGCTTACAAACTTGATAACGTTGTTCAACAATAAGAACATTATTCACTGAAAATTCTTATCTCTACCATTTATCCTAGCATTTCAGGAAAGGGATCACAGTAAGAATTCTTTTAAAAACAGAAACTGTTAGAGTAGATAGACTTATGGGGTTTGTAGTCCACAGAAAGAATGAGTGTGGAGTGTAAACACAGGTTCACACACCCCTATGTCATCTTCTGCAAGAAATGTATTCATTGGTCAACCACATAACTCTATGTGATACCTAGGATCTTCTTCTTCGAGGACATTCATTGCAATGTGACCCTCCTGAATGGACAATTTGTCATCATCACAGTGCAGGTATAAAACTGTCTCTTAGCTGAACCTGGTCATGGTGATTCTAGCCATGGAATTGGATCTCAGAGGAAAGAGGCCTAAGATGCTCATGGATGTTCTCAAAGCCCCATCCCCAGGAGACTATAAAGGTTAAAAGGCATGCAATGGAGTTGAAGTTCATGTTGTTCTTTCTCCGCAGCCCTTGCACCTTATAAAGATGTAGCCACATCTCTATCCACACCTATTGTGCCGTGTGCTTTTACAATGCTAGTGATGACCACAGAACCTTGACAATCAGAAGTACAACAGACACAGATTGTGTTGACCAGAGGGTCCTATGCATTGTCAGGAACCATCATTTTGATGATTATATCTCGGAGAAATTGACTTACCAGAGAACACCTTTGAACCCCACAGGTGATGAGGGAGGACTCATGGGATCCAAGACCCAGACTCTTCATCGCTGGGTTTAGTGGCATTTCAGTACTTCAGCAACTGGCCACACTGGATCCTGTAAATCAGTTGCATAGTTGTATTCTTATTGTATGTTGACACAGCTTTTTGAATTGACTCAGATGGTTATCGTCTTTAGCAGGAATGTGTATAGGAGGTATTCAGCCTTTCATTGAATTTTCTTGTGGAGGGAATAAGAAATCTAGATATAACTTCCATTTTGGTCATGAACTTGCCTTGTGATACAAATAAGCAAGTCACCTAAGCTTCTTGAGCCATAATTTACTTTGGGTGCAAACAAAACACAACCAACTAGAGTCATTCTCCATGACAATAGCTAGTTCTGTATTAGAAGATTGACAGGAAGGCTAGCAAGAAAAGAGAGAAAGAAGGTAAAAGTAAACCTTTGGACGATGACCATTCAACAGGCCCTTTCACTTGTGAAGTATTTGACAGTTTCCTGAACACTCACATTGAACTAAATAACACAAATATTTCTAAAGTGCTAGGATTGTGTGTATATTCTAGGCAATAGAAAGCCCTGAGCTGAAGTGGCCTGAGAAGATGCAGGTATGCATAAGAGAGTAAAGAGACTGAGTGTCCAGTGATCATGAAACTTAATATTGATGATATAACCCAGGTTGAGGCCTTCAAAAGATGGCAGTGGTACATCCATTAGAAATTTTGGCTGAATCTATTTCTGGGTCACTTTCCCTTCAGGATTTGGAGATGTAGCTCCTTTGTATTTCCACACTGCATATGCTGGTCTCAAGATGTCTGAAAACAGCCCACTTTTTCTTCTTTTGGGGATACTTTTCCTTTTGCCTGTATGCCTAGCCAATTCCTTATCTTTTAAATTCAGCAATAGGACTGGGATTTCTCCAGGTCCCAATTGCTATGTAGAAATGTTTCCTGTGAATGAGTGTGCTTTTTCAATTTATGCATATTTTAGGTCCTTCATTTAAAGAAATCTAGCAATAGAATGTCTTTTAATGATTCCTGTATGCATTTCTGAGTTCTCTATTTCAAGAATCCTTTTCATCTACATGTTGTATCATTTCTGTCTGCCCTCGCTATTACTTCATCTGTAATCACTTTATCTTCTTCTCCTCCATCCTTTACAGTCTTCAACCCAGGACTTTCAAGACGTTAATTAAAATTTCAGTGATGTCTGTTCTGGGTTTGTTGCTCTAATTATTAACTCTGTGTTGGCATTGTGCTGCTTCTCCCCCCATTACTTCCTTAAGTTCTGCCTTCACTGTTTAATCTCACTCTGTTCTTTTCATTCACTCTTGTTCTGCCCTTTTGAGTACAAAGAATTCCTAATGTTACCAAGTTACTTCATGGCATGGAGTCCTCTGGTCTTCAGGCTGCTTGCTGCAGTGGTATTGCTGTGCCTGCTTACTTGGTATTAATACAGTCACTGTGCTCATGCCATGTATGAGGAACTCTGCTGTGGAACTGTGTGCTAAACTCTACTTCGTGCCTTTTCTATTATATGGAGACATTTTTGATTTCCCTTTGGAGAGAGATGTTAGGAATAACTTGTTCTTAGCAGTTCCTAGGATGTCATTGGTTCAGAATCAATATAACAGTTCAGTTAGAGTTCTGAGGTGGTTTGCTAGATGATCTGTGCTCTGGTTTTTCTTCTGAGATCTAAAATATTACCATGTTATACTCCTTTTTGTCTGACCAATGAGTCATTCTCCTTATATAGAGATTTCTCTCTGTTTTAGGTCAGTCCCTTGTTTTTGTCTGGGATCCTGATAAACAGTAAGTCCAAGTATTTATTCTGCCTCTTCTAGAGTTAACTAGGATAAACATAGCCTTATTTTCTGTGTTCATGAAGTAATAAGACTGTGGTCTTTAATTTCTATTGATGTGTATGTGTCTAGACTTTTTGTGAGGAAGAGGCATTATATGAGTGCCTGTGTGAGGATGGAGGTCAGAGGTCAACACTGGGTATGTTTTCCAACTATTCATCTTAGTTATTTGTGACAGTCTCTCATGGAACCTAGAGCTCACCAATTTTGATAGACTGTCAGGCTAGCAAGCTCCAAGAATGCTCCTGTTTCCACGACTCCAGTGTTGGGATTGCAGGTACACGCTGCCATGAGTGCTGGGTATAAAACTCAGGGCCTCATGCCAGAGTAGCAAGCACCTTACCAGCTGAGCTATCTCTCTAGTTCCTGGCTGTAGGGTATTTTCATATGCTCAAATAGCTAGTTTAACATGGATAGCAAGTTCTCTAAATGAGTTAGAATTATTTTTGTTGCAGTGGAAAAAACACATCTTCACCTTTGTTCTGTACTTCCTCACTTCCTTACAAGTTAATTCTAAATCTTTCTAAATAGGATTGCATTATTGAGATTTAAAACAAAATGAAAAAAACACCAACCCCCCCGCCTCCCCCCCAAACCTTCTACATTTGTTTCTTAAGGCTGGTTAGGTACATGTTGGAATGACAATCAGCTAGGATTGAGTATACCATGCTTGGGTATTATGTTAATCTCTTTGACAACCACTTTTTTTAAGACTATGGAATGAGGCTATATCTTATTCATTTCTGATTACTGATGGTAATACCTTTGCTTTTGTTGTTTATTTCAATAGATAATAGGGTAAGTTGCTATATTTCTTCATTCATACCTACCTAGAAGTTAAACAGAATTTGAGAGGCAGAGAGAAGAGGATCAGCTACCCCAGGCTGGGGCCTGAGTGAGGGGTAGTGATACAGGTCAGTGCCAGGAGGCAGTGGACAGCAGCATCTTGCAAGCAAGAAAGTGAATGTACTGTAGTAAGCAGAAACTAGACACCTATGAATAGTCAGAAGAGGGTGGGCCCCCTAAAGAAGCATAGAGACAAATATCTAGGCTGCTTGGTTCCTGCCCCACTACTCCCTGAGAGGTCACCTGTTTCTACATGGACGAGACATCTCTCACTATTTCCTGCATTTTGTAAGTGAGAAACAACATGGCAGGTGGATATTATACTTCTCTCTGCTTTTGATTGGAGATTCTTGATTTGATAGAAATAACTGGTCCACACAGTCCAAATTTAATCCACTTCTGGAATCCAAGGACCAGACATCTCCAAGAGCCATTCTGAGTACCATATCAATAACTCAGGACTCCAATATTGTTCTGGAAAATTGAAGTATGACTCGTTATTTATTGGCACTTTGTTCTCCAAGTCCAGAACATTTTTTCTAAATTGAGAGTTCCCAAAGTCACTGACATTCCATGTACGTTCACAGCCTTATACATATAGTGAGTGCTAATTATTTCTGCCTTAATTAAGTAGAGAAAGGCTACATTCACTTGACAGCACTGCAGAAGCTGGAGAATCTCCTGAGCTCCCTTGCCCTCTCCCAGCCTACCACTGGCTTTAATTTAGCACCAGTGACTTCCAAGGAGCTTGAATCTGCCAGTGGAGTGAGGAATCATCCGGCAGGCAGGTTATTTTAAATCTTTAATAGACGTATTACCTTACATTATGGCTTCATCATCTGCCCCTCAGCATGAGCACAAAAAGAACATCCATCACAATTAGTGTAACATCCCAAACACATAAAAAAGATGAAAATGTGCAGTAAAGTTGGGTGTGAGGGGGGCCAGCTTCTGTGAGTGGCTTTTACTTAAACTACAGATACATGGTTAGGCTGGGAAGATGTTCTCCCAGGGACCAAGAAGGGAGAAGAGATATTCTGAGCTCACTGCTTCTGTCCATCTCTCTTCAGAACAGTAGAGCCTTTGAGAGCTCAGCTGAATCTGTGACTGTGTCCTACAAAGCTCTGTTGTCACCTCTGTGGCTGGCCAAGCTCAGAGCATTGGCCACATGTGAGTCCTTGGGTATGGGCCAATATGTAAGGGACATTTTATTTGCTATACCAATTATTTTGTGAAGTTGTTCTAATCTATCTACCTGTCTGTCTGCCAGTCCATCTGTCTATCTTACCTTTCATCTATTTTCTATTTATCTGTTTCTGCTTGCCAGTCATCTATCTGCCATCTATTTATCATCTATCTTTTGTCTTTATCACTAGCATTTTACAAAAGCCCACAATGATTGCAGACATTTGTCATAAATTGGTATATTACACAATATACAGTGATTAAATCAAGCTAATTAACATTTCTCTTTCCTTAAACATTTATCATTTCTTTATAGCGAGACATTCTGAACTCCTTTCTTTTGGTTAATGTAAAGTACATACCAAAATGTTGTCAACTAGAGCTAGTCCTGCTGTGCTGTAGAACTGAAGGCCTTCCTTCTGCACAGCTGTATTTTTTGTCATTGAATCTCCTGATATTCTCATACCTTCTTCCCCTCATAGCTTCCACTGATTGCTCTCTTACGCTAGTGAAACCAGCTTTTGTTAGCTGACTGAGTGAGTAAGAATATGCTATGGTTGTTTATTCTTTTAGTATTAGTTTGTGGTAGTCTGTGGCTACCACATCAAGGAGTCCTCTTTCACCTAGAGAAAGCTGAGACCCAACAAAAGTTCTACCTTTCCAATGCTGTGCAGAAAGTAGGAAGTGACTCCCAAACACATCTCTTTCCAAAGGCAGTCTTTTCAGCATGTGGCAGAGAAGGAGAGGAAACACAGGGCAAGTTACAGTTGTCTTGAGTCTGCTCTGCTTTTCTTCTCCCCCCCCCCCCAGTTTGCCCTTCATCTGAAGATAATCCTTCATAAGACCATGCAAACCACTTCTTGTCTTTCTGTAGTGTTTGCACAAATTTATGTATGCATATAGGCAATTATTTTTCTCCCTTTTCAGCTCTTGCAGTGTTGAGTTAATGATACACTTCAGCTCTCAGTGTTGCCTACATCATTCAGCACAAGGTCCCTCTCTCATTTACCTTTTCCCTCATCCCATGGCCAGCCTTCCTGCACATTTCCCTCATCCATCCAGATACCTGATGATCTGGGTTTATGTAGTCTTATAATTGTGTGCACACTTGCTTTGGTCTTTCCAGATGTTATTTTCTTATAGACTTATTATTTTTGTGCCTTGCTTTCTCCCTTGGCATTAGCTTTACAATTTAAATTTATCCATATGTGATCTAGTTCTCTAACCTTAAGTCCTATGTGCTGTGATGGCATGCATCCACACATTTTCCTTAACCTCATCCTTGGAGATAGGCATTCTAGATTCATTGATTCCCAGACACTGAAAATAAATAACAACACTTAACTGATATTAACATTCTTGTTTCTTGGAATCTACATCAAATTTCATGCCATTCCCAATTCTCTGTGTTCATACAATCATATAACTTGTTTAAACATTCCTGAGTTATCACAGGTTTTTCTCTGCTTACAGACCCCCACCTATCTCAACTCTATATTCTGTTCACATTTTCAGGCCCAAAGAGGTCAGTAGACTTTCCTATGCTCGTGCTCTTCTCAGCTCCTACAACACATGTTTTCTGTTCCAGTCGTTGGGTATAGAAGCCACACTTCAAAAAGACAGATGATAAGCCATGGAAATCTAGCTATTGGACAGGTCTTTCTACCTGTCTAGCTTTTGTTGTTGGTGGTATTATGCTGTTTAAATGAGGAATCATTTATCCATTCCATAACAGAGCCCAGTATTCTGTGTAGCACATATGCAGTGTTATCCAAGGGCTTTGGAGTTACGTGGGGTAAAGCCCAGTTTGTGCTTAGCAGATGGTTTTTGCTGGTATAATAGAAGTTCCTCCTGAAGTTCTGCCCAGCAGATAGATGGCGACTTATTCCTACTTGTGAACAGAATCTTGGAGAGGTCGTGAGAGTATATCAAGAAGCAACAAGAAAGCTCTTAAGTCCTTTGCTGCATCTAGGCATGAATTTTGATCCAAAATGATATTACATATATGTTGACCTTTGTTAGCTTCAGGTTACAGGGAGGCATGCATACAGGAAATATGTTTGAACATGGCAGGGTATAGGACAAGGGAGAATGGAGATGTGTGGGAGCTGGTTCATGCATGACTTTTTTTCTGACAGATTTAGAAAGCAAGGGTACAAAGAAGGGATTTATACTATGTAGTTAAATGCCAGCTTTACACAAATTATAGCTACCTGGGAAGAGAGAGCTTCTACTTCTCAGATTGCGTCCATCAGATTGACCTATGGCAAATGTAGCAGCGTTATACTGACTGCTAATCAATCTAGGAATGCGCATCCCTCTGTGAGCAGTACCATTGTAAGGCAGATGGATCTGGGCTCTATGAGAAAAGTAGCTTGGGATCGAGCCTGGAAACAGCATTCCTCCATGGCATCTGCTTCGGTGTCTGCCTTCAGGTTCCTGTCTTGAGTTCCTGCTCTTATTTCCCTCAGTATTAGATTGTGACCTGGCAGTTATAAGTGAACCTAACCCTTTCCCTCACCCATGGTGATCAATGCCTTGGCGAACTGGGAGAGAGGCTCCAGGAAAAAAGGCAGAGAACCTTTCACCTCAGGTGCATTTTGTTTGCATTTTCAAGTTCACCTCCTTGTTATTCTCTCTGAGGCATCTCAGACAGGAAAATAAGGCTCGAAGTAACTCCTCTTTTCTACCCAACACCAAGCACAAACAGGATACTGCAACAGCAGTTGGGAAGTCAGCAGGTCCTGCTATTACCAGGCCAGAGTTGCTCTGTTAATATTTAGTATATGCTTATTGACATTTATTTACCTGTTTTTCTGAGCATGTTTTTTTTTCTGAACTCAAGCAGCCTTCTTTGGATCGTTCATCTAAAAAGGCACTCTAAACCTGAAGTGAAGATGGCTACAGCATTAGACTGTCATCCACCCCATTTGTTCAAGTCCTCAGATCCCAGGTCCAGCAGACAAGATCTGCCCAGGTCAACGAAAGCCAACAACTCCCCCAAGTTGTCTTTTCATCCGAATCTTTCCATCACGGCAATAGGAAAACAAACTCGGGCAGTCTTAGATGTCCTCTTCTTAACTGTCTTGGTTTCTTCTTCCCTGAACCATCCCAGTGGTGGCAGAAGCAGCTGAAAAGATCATAGTCTTGTCTTGAAGGTGGCAAAGCCATGTGTGTTGAGCATTGGGGCTACACCTCTATAAGGAAGCATACCTTTATCTCTGAGACTGTACATTCATTTGTATGTACGCTAGGTAAGTGTTTTACCACCAGGCTACATTTCTAGGCAACATTTGTACTTTATCTCTGTCTACATTTTTTTTGTTTTATTTGTTGATAATTTTCCTGAACTTCATGGTCCATTCATTCATAATTTGATCTTTATGTTTCTCTGAATTTCTCACCTTGCTTCTATTATAAGGTTTACTGATTTTGAAGTCTCTTAATCATTTCTAATTCTGTTTCCTGTTCTTCCTTTAGCAATAGATTTTTTTTGTATTTTTGAAAACAAATTTTATTTTTTTTACAATTTTAAAAAATTATATTCTTCCCCTCTCCCAAGTCTTTCCATATCCTCTCCCCTTCCCTATCCACCCAACTTTAAGTTCTTTCTGAAAAAACAAACAAAACACAGCACAACAATGAAACCCCCCAACCCAAGAAACAAAATAAAATCATGACCCCAAAGAAAAAAGAATGCCAAACTGTAACCAAATAAAAGCACACACAGAAACTGTGGAGTCCCTTATGTGTTGGTTAAGTACTTCTGAACATGAAACCTGACCTGGGGAGGCTGACATACCCAGTCTCTCTCTACTGGAGAGAACTCTTTGCTTTCTCCTAGTGGATGTGAGCCACAGTTCAGCCATCAACCTTTACCCTAGTCACTAGGCATTCATTCATTCATCCATTCATTTTTAAAAGATATAAAAATAAAGTTTAATAAGAGAAAATAAAAAAGTATCAGTTCAGAGTTTTAGCTGGGTCAGTGACTGCTAAGCTTTCAACTACATTTTCTGTGTGCTGGTTGGTTATGCTTGACCTTTGGGATTGCATGTTTACTGAAAATGAGGCATGTCTGACTTTTCCTTTCTTTTCTGTGTCTCCCTTTCTTGTTCCTTTTGTGTAGCTGCCACTGAGGGTTTAATTGGTTATCACTCAGCAAAGAGGCAGCCGGAGGTTGAGGTTGGATGAGCAAGAAGACTGGGCCATCAGTCCTATACAGCTTTGTGGGCCAGAAAGCCTACAGAGCTGCCAAATCAATATTGGTGTGATCATGTTTAGAAGAAATTAGCTTCCCCTTTTTCTATTTCTGTATTTTGTATTTCAATGTTCACTGAAATGGCCAGGCTTGATTTGGTTACATGGATCCAAGCTGTCTGCAGGTCATGAGCATGCCTATGTCTGTGAAGAAAGAAGTCTCAGACAAATCTAAGGCAATCCAAACTATGGTTTTATAAACTGTGATAGCTAGGGAGCAATGTTGGACCTGTCAGAATATTCCACAAAATTAAGACTGAGGTTTACTTGGTATCATGGTTTTTTAGTTGATTTATTTGATTTCATTTGCTCATTTTAAATCAATATAAATCATAAAGATAAATAAACAGTACACATTTTGTTGGTGACTAAGTTTACAGAAATGTCATGGGATTTTCAAAAGACAATGTGTTATCAGATATTCTTACCTGAGAAATGTTATATTGTGATAATTTTGGTGAATTGTTTAGAGTTCTAGACAGGAATTTCAAAGGTATGAATAACATTCCTACTTTTCCTTTGTTTAGTTGAGTGCCCTTTGTAAGCAAAGGAAGAACACTAGCTATATTAATCCATAGTACCTCTTTCAGATAGGACTTTTCATGGATTAATAACTTTGGTGTCTAAATGTTAAGACCATGAGATAGTTCTTCATTAGCCTCTTATTAACCACGTCTGGATAAATTGATAACTCTCCTCAACTCAATATCTTCTATTTTAATCCATTCTAAAGTTTTTATTAAAATCTCTGCTAAAGCAATTGCACATGGAAGCTATATAAAACCAATAACAGCAAACAAAGAAATGACTTCCTGGGATCAACAGTGAGTGAATGGGGTCATCTGGATGTTTCTGGAATCCTAAGAGGGTGGGTGACCCATCTATTCTCTGGGTGCCCTTGCACACCAATGCATACCAAGCTGCAAAGGGTGGGCCACCCTGGGGCTTCCTGTGCAGTAGGGGGATACACGGTTGGCTCTCTTGACGAGTTTGTAACACTTGGTTTCTAGAAATGCAGGCCAGTGTGATTTGGTTGATTCATGGAACATGAGCGAGCAGGCTCTCAAGGTTATTCCATGCAATAAGAGCCTGGTTTGGAGAGAGTGCAACGCTGCTTCTTCTTTCTCTACAGCAATGCAACAATGCAGTAGCATGACAGCTCTTGAAACATGGCTCAAGGCCTGTGAGAGTTGCATGCTCTCTACCAGTACATTCTTCAAGGTGCTGCAGGATGGTTAAGGGCTACAGGGAACTCCTGCATACCCTTTCCATACAATGAGAAAGCTATTTTGGCCCACAATTGAGCTCGAGAGAAGAAAGGGCTGGTGAGGGATGCTCAGTTCCTATCTTTACGCAATTATCACATGTCATTTTCTATGGTGTCTCCTCACTCTATCGCGCTCTATCCCTCTGTCTCAAATAGTCTTGCAAAAGAGCTGTTGTGCTTTTTCTTTCTGTTGTCATGTGTTGTAGATGCAAACATAGCCAGCACCTCCAGTCAGCCATTTTGGTGAGAAATACATCTCTTTTTTTTCAAAGAACTCATTAGAGAAGCATTGTGCTGGCTGATTCCCAAACCTGTCATAACCGAAGGAAGGAGTCTTGAGAGAAAAGTCTCTGAGCTGGGACTCTGCTGAAGAATTGTAGGGCTTGTGTTTGAAGGACTCCGTACTCCAAGGCAAGGTGTGAGAGCATTAGAGTAAAAGATAGAGCTTCGAAAAGAGGCCCCATGCCTTATGAACTAGATCTCCTTCCCGATTCTTCAGGCGACAAATACTGTCTATTCATTTTAAAACTGTTTGGTTGCAGGGCTTGTCTTTTTAAGAAGAATCTCTCTAGAGACCATATAATGTAGATGACTGTTTATCATACCATGATGGATTTTTAAAGGCCCAGGGCTCATTCTGATACCAGTAATAAAGTAGAATATTCCATGGAGCCCCTGCAAAATGGAGGTGTGCCATATTTGGAGATGTTCGATTAGGACAATGTGGTAGCTTGGCTTCCTTGTTTGCTTGGGTCCTTGTGCTGTCTGAAAGTCACATGCAAGAACTAGTCATCTCTGTGTCAAGTCTGGGCCACTTCTTGGTTTTCATCTAGAAGCCTGTCCCATTGAGCAGAACTTTCAAGACTACCCAAGGCTGAGGCTGGCTGTGTTTTCTATACATCTTAACCAATTGAACTGGAGCTACTCTGGGGTGAAGCAGTGATTCAGAAAGGCCTAGTTTTATTGCGTGATGACCGCCCCCCTCAATTTTAGTCTTTATTCCCTCCGTGGTAAGAGGAGTAAAGATCTATTACATGAATGTAGATGACGTTCGGTCTAGGTGAATCTGTGAAAGCAAGTGCTTGGTGATTTGATCCTGGGAAACCCAGCATCAGTGGGGGCGACCTCCCAGGCCTTCCCCAGCCTGAAGTTTGATAGTGACAGTGAGAGCTACTCTTCACCGTCAATTTCAATGGATTAGACTCACGTATGAGACACCACCTTTAGACACAACACTGAGGGAGTTCCCAGAAAGGTTCAACTGGAGTGGAGAGAGTTACTCTGTAATGTGGCTGGTCCCATCCCACAGGCTGGAATCTGGGGTAAAGAACAAACAAGTTTTCCATGGGAGGGATGCCAATAAGTTTGAATACTTCTGACAGTGTATTGTCTTTTTGATTGACATGTAGTTGCTTACTGTTGCCTAGCCATAAATCTGGGGCCATTTTTGCCCAGGATTCATTGGTCCTTGGAGAATTGGTGTTGAGTAGCTCATCCTCATTTAGAAGGTATTCCATCCACACCCTTGAGTTTAGTGTACTGTACCAATACTTGCTGTCTGCAGATATTCCTGAAGACTATGTCCCTAACTTCTTGGACTTACAGGTGAGTCATAGGGAAGACGCTTTTCAGCTTTTATATGATCAATGCCACTGAAAATGTCATCCTTCTTTAAGGGAATTGTGGGACTTATATGACTACTTTATGAACCTGAGTGAAGGATGGATACTTGAAGGATGTGGGAATCACAGTAGATGCTCTTCAAATCAATTAGTAAGCACTTCACTAGTGGAATACCAGGGTAAAGCCCAGGAGAATTGCAGTGGAGAAGTGATTTTAAAGTTTCCTTCTGAAGAGGAAAGAACATGAGATCGTTGCTCAAAAGAAGAGAACTTTGAAGTAAGAACAGAGGCAAGCCCCAGAGACTGAACAGCTTATATCTCCAAGGGACACCACTCATCTAGGTTGCGATGTACAGCCTTCTGACAAATGTCTAATGGGAAATCTTACTACAACTGAGCTGTTTCAGTTTTTATGTAGCATCCTTTTCTTTTCCCTGTATGAAATCTTAGTGAAATGGATATGATTCTCTATCTCCCACCTCCCTCCCACTCCCTTACTCTTTATGTGTATATGTGTGTGTGTGTGTGTGTGTGTGTGTGTGTGTGTGTGTGTACATCAGATGACAACCGTAGGTGTTGTTTTACAAGAACTACCCACTTTGCCTTTGGAGACAGGATCTCTCACTGACTAGGAACTTTCCCCCAGAGATCCACTCGTCTCTTCCTCACCAGCTCTTGGATTACAAGCATGCACCACAGTGCCCAGCTTTTTAGAGTTGGTACTGGGAATCAAACTCGGGTTTTCATGCTTGCAAGACAAGGGCTTTATCAACTGAGCCTAAATGGGCATGACTTTCTAATGCATTGTTTGGGAGGATGTGACCAGATGTTATCCACATTTTCACCTTGGTAGTGGTAAGAGAGCTGGGTCTCAGTGTGTTGAGGCTAAAAATATAGTGAGTTCCCACCTCTAAATCAGCTGCTGCTTGGTTATGTAAGTATGGATATATAAACATTCTTCCTGCTAAAGATTGAACTGTGACAGCAAAATTACAGGACATTAGTAACCCTATTTAGCAGAAGGAAAACTAAGAAATATTAAGTCAACACAATAAAGTAAGTCCTGGGAGACCTGAGTTGGGACACTAGTCTGTGTGTTCCTCATTGTATTGTCTACTTTAAAGATGAATAAAATATGGGCCAAGGGACGTCCCATGTTTTCTTTTCATCAATAATTCCAGGAATCCTGATGCCAGGGAACTTGGTGCTCGGCCCAGCTCTCTCACTAGTGTCATCAATCTTAAAAGGGGGCTTGGAGCTAAGACCGAGGCTTACCTGCTGAGTGACATTTTCAAGATGGTTTGGGGAAAACATTCCACTTTCTCTTCTTAACACTGTCTAATGGGAAAACAAATATCTTCACCTTTCAGCCCTCTGATAGAGAAATCCATGCCCAGAATTTTCAAACAGCAGCTTAAGAAACAAATAACCTTTGTCCCACTAATTTATCATTTTCGTAACTGGATAATAGTGCTCTTCCAGCTGGGCTACTGTATTATAATGAAGCATGTCAGAAAGATCTTGGCGCTTAATGAATACAAAGAAATTAAATTCCCAAACCTGCTGATTTGAACAATCACCACTTCCCACCCCATCCCTTTTTAGGGGGTATGTTTCTGAGCCATTAAAAAAAAAAAACTAATTACTTTCTCTCTTCCATTTTCCCAATAACTGAGGTCAGATTTGAATGTGTAAGCAGTGAATGGCTCACCTTTCTGACTTCAAAACAGCACAGGCAGAAATTATCTCTTATAGTGATGAGGTTGCCTACCCCCTATTCTTGCTGAAAGCATAGTATTTTACAGAGAGGTCAGGCAGAAACCTGCTTTTAAAATCTTCATATAACTTCGGAACAAAATAATAATAAATGGCTAGGAATGAGAGGGAAAGAGGATATGCCGGGGCTGTCAGGATACGTTGACAAAGCAGTTTGGTGACTGCAGGGTAATGGTGGCAGTGGCAGGAGAGGTAAGAATAGCAGTGACTGAGCAGAGATGAGTAGAAGAAGAGGAATTCAACTTCTTACATTTTTGGAAGAGAAGAGATGGTATGGCTGTCAGGAGCCATTCCTCCTGGTTTTGGTAACAAGACACCATTGGTAGCAGATCAGCTGACTAGAGCAGAGTATCTGAGGGCAGTAGGAGGAGAGTGTGGTGCTCAGCAATATGAGGTCAACGGGATGGGTGCTAGTTCAAGGCAGACCCGAGACTCGAGTCACTAACCATCCTTGCCTCGCCAGCTATAAAATGGATATGAGTTTATTTGATGATTCCACAAATTCTTCCGGGCTTATCCCCATGACTGGTACATTGCAGGCTATTAACAGATGACAGATTTATTATCCAGAGAGATTCTTTAAAATACTTATACTATGTTCACATGTGTGTGAGAGAGAACGTGTGTGTTTGTGCATGCATATGTTCATAGAGGCTAGAAGAGGGTATAGGAGCCCTACAGCTGAAGTAAGATGGTTGTGAGCTACGTGACATGGGTACTAGGGACCTAACAGTGAACCTCGAAAAGAACAGCAACTGCTGAACCATTTCACCGGCCCTCCATTAATATTATTTTATTATGTGTGTAAATCCAGATAAAAATCAAAATTGTAGCACAAAGCAGTAAAGGTTGCATGGTTCTTGTAAATAAAAAAAGAGAGTGAGATTGACTCAGATGCTTGAGAGTGCTTGTGATTCTAACACCAAGAAGCCAAACTCTACCCAGAGCTGCCCAGATGAATCAGCACTGGAGAAGCAAGGAAGACTCACTGATGCTGGGCCAGGTGCAGAGGGTAGAAAGTTAAAAAAAAAAAAATGTAGTTAATTTGAAAATCCTCTACTTTGAAGCTACTTAGAGTTACACCCAGAAAGACAAAACACCCAGAGAGAAGAAAGACACAGATCGACAGAACTTTACTACAAGGAAAGGGTAAGACTAGAAAAATGCAGGGTGTGTCAAGCCAGGGTTAAATCCCTACATGTAGTTCATTCCTGGCCAGTGCGAGGCTGGTAAGAGGCTGGTAAAAGTCAGAGGCGAAGATGCTTTGTGAGGGCAGGGCATCACTTTCTAACCTCTTTTCAGCTGATTAGTTTATAGGAGCAAGGTAAGAGTCTGAGTACTCAGTGGGAGTGGAGGGATGCAGTCTAGTCCTGTTCACATCAGAGACCGTAGGCTTAGGCGGGGTAATGGGTAATGTGAGACCAGGCTAGGGAAGCTGATAGGTTACTTGGAGTCAGGGGAGTTCCAACATCAGCTTGTCTTTTAGGTTCCTTGAACTCACAGGGAGTTCCATCACCAGCCCCCGTTCACTGTGAGAATTTGAGGGAGCTCTATGTGCTCTGAAAACTTGAACGAGATAGGGCTCTTTACACTCTTCACGGTCCCTTCCCCTGATCTGTTACACTTGAGCATTTCAGGTGTGGTGGGTCTCCCTAGAATAGAGCATCTTTCCTAGCATCCTGCTAAGATGCACGTTTGCATCTCTCTAGGCTTTAAGGGGCACTCTCTTGAATGGGACGTCTCCAGCGTTGCCAGTTCCAACTGTTGATCCTGGGACTCTGTGAGTTCCTTGCATCTCTAGCTAGCTGCCTAGGGAAAAGGGGGAGGTCACAAGCCCCCAGTCAATTTTTAATCACAGATGGCAGATCTTGAAGCCCGGGATTTATGGAAGCTTTTCATCTTAACTAACCTACTGCTAGCTCGCGGTGACTCTCTCCCCCTTGACCTGTATGATTTATACATCTATGGCCCACTGCGGCAAGCCAGCGGCCGAGCCTCAGAACTAAGTTGCCTTGCCCCTCCCTTCTTTCTAGTTCTCTTATGATGTAATAATAAACTCATTTGCTGACAGGAATCTTATTCCACGGAACACCGCCTACAGACAGCCTCCCCCACAGCCCATCAGCCCTCCCGACGACATAATCCAGAGATCTCTCTTACACCTGGCCCCCTGGAGGATTGTGGTTTCTTAAATGAAGCCTGAACTGATGGATTTGGAAGGCAGTCAAGGACTAGTGGATTTCAAAGGTCACTCTATGAGGCCTGCCTGTGAGTTCCCACCCCTTCCTTTGAAGCTCAGGAAAAATGCCCACACTTCTTCCA
>NC_022019.1:17898543-17902267 GCF_000317375.1 Microtus ochrogaster | reverse complement strand
CACTCATGCATATAATGGAGTGTTTGTGTGCAGAGTGTGTATGCTGTGCAGTTATGTAGAAGTAAGTGCATACCCTTAACTGTCATTCCATGGGAGTCATCCTTCCCATTTTCTGAGGCCTCTCACCTCCAGAGCTCACTGGGTAAGCTAGGCTGGCTGGCCAATGAGCCCTGTCTGTCTTTGCCTTCCCAGCACTGGGATATATGCATCATATCTAGCAATCCCTTTTTTTGTTGTTAACATGGATTCTAGGGATTGAACTCAAGTCTTCATGCTTGCATAACAAGCTATTCCAAAGCCCAGAACATATTTAGTGATCCTTAGGAGGTTAAAGGCTTCTACCAGTTAGGTGATGTAATGGTAAACCCCACCTGGCCATGGGATTCCGGAGTTACCTATTAGCCCTTAACTGTAAAGTCTGGTCTTTCCCCTCCATAGGGCAGGCAGGTAACATGAAAGGCCTTCAGTATAGCTAAGACAATAAGGAATAATGGTGTCTGTGGCAATCTAAGAAAATGCGTTCTATATACAGAAGTTAACACTTTAACAGGTCTGTCTCTTGGAGAAAGCTTCTAAATTTCATTAAATAACCATAGAGATATACATTTTTAAAAAGTGAAAACTCACAAATAATTGACATTTTTCATTGAAATTAGGATTCAGCAAAAAGATCCTGATTTGGGTCCAAGATCTCCAAAGTTCAAACTCTTCCATATTTAATCTGAGTCCCCTTAAAGGCTCTGATTATGGGTTTTATTATTTCTTCTTCAGTGTAATGAATTGAAAGAATAGCAGGAGTTGGTTCTAAGAACCTCATCTTGAGTAACACAAATGGCAAGTCACAGTAAAGGGCTCAGAAACATGTCTGTCTGGTCCTCCCAACTGTGTCCTCTGTCCCTTGGGAGAGTCTGTCTATCAGCCGTCAGGTGTCTTTGCTACTGTAGAATCAGACCAGTAGGGTGTTTCCCATTTTCATGCTTCTAGGCTTTCTGGGTCATTATGAAGCTTTTTATGACCTCATAGAACCTGATTACCAAATACTCAAGAAATTTGAAAGCACTGTTGCTCTTTATCTAAGGTGGGGGTCTTATAGGATTTTCCCTTCTGTGTTAGCATAGTTGCTGGTGTCATCCTTGTTCAGGTCTTGTTTAGGCGACCATGTTGTTAAGACTTCTTGGTGTAGCTTCCCTGATGTTTCCCAGAGACACAGTCTAACAACCGGCATCCTGCTCTGATGTGGGATTCCCCTCCGTATGCTGTAAATACCATTGTCTAATAAAGGAACTGCTTTAAACCTATAGCAGGACAGAATTTAGTCTGGGAAAACTAAACTGAATGCTGGGAAAAATGAGGCAGAGGCAGAGAGAAGCACGGAGCCCCACTGGAGACAGATGCCGGAACTTTAGCAGGTAAGCCATAGCCATGTGGCCAAATACAGATTAATAGAAATGGGTTAAATTAATATGTAAGAGCTAGCCAATAAGAAGCTAGAGCTAATGGACCAAGCAGTGATTTAATTAATACAGCTTCTGTGTAGTTATTTCAGGGCTAAGTGGCCGGGAACTAAGTAGCGGCCTCCTTCAACACTGCTCCTCTGTTTTTAATCGTCTGAGGTGGTCCCTGAGCCTTAGGTGTAGGAGACAAAGGACTAAAGGCAACTAAGAAAAGCTGTGAGCAGAATATTCTTCCCCAGGGAAGAGCACACCACTTGGTTACCCAGTGCCAAGTGGTCAGTGGTGTGTGTGTGTGTGCGCGTGCATGTGTGTGTGTAACAGTATACAAACCGAGGATGTCCTATCTATATTTAGTGATATTATCTACCTACACATCTATCTGTCTATCTGTCTATCTATCTATCTATCTATCTATCTATCTATCTATCTATCTATCTATCTATCTATCTACATATCTCTATCATCTGTCTATTTGGAAGAAAAATTATAGGAAAAGAGGGCAGAGGCCATGCATTTGAGAGAGAGCAAGAAGAGGTCAGAGGAAAGAGAGGGAAAGGGGAGAGTGATATTTTAATTTTTTAAAAGACACCAAAAAATCTACAGAAAAAAACACCCTTAATTTTCAGCCACCGTACTTGTTATAGGTACTTCAAATACAGCTATTTAAAGCCTAAATAATGCAAATTTTTCTTTCTTACTTAAACAAAATTAAAAAAGATCTCCTTGTGTCAAGGGAGATCTGTGCCTGTGTGAGTCATGGTGCCTGTGGTGGAGGTCAGAGGATGGTGGCATTTTCCCCTGGAACTGTAGACACAGGGGATTGTGGGTTGCCTGCTGTGAGTTCTGAACTCGTGTCCTCTACAAGAGCAATGTGTTCTCTTAACAGCTGAGTCACCTTTCCGGGCCTTTTCTGATGGATTTTATTTTGAGCCCATGGCATTGCTTTTATGGAAAGGGAATGATTACAAATTTCTGGAGCTCCTAAGTCAATCATGTACAGAGGATTAACCTAAATTTTCTTGCTTGTCAAATAGACTTGAAGATGGGAGAATGTTCAGCAAGCAGTTGTAGATATGCCCAGCCACGTGCTCCATTCCCTCATACTTTTATTTAATCCAATTATCGCATTGTTTAAATGATAACTTTTATTTAAACTAATTATCATTGTAATTTTGTGGATTGAAAATTATTAACTTCATTTTACAAATGAGAAAGTTGAGCCTGGCAAGTTTAAGCAGCATAATAAAAATTCTGCAGTACAAATGGAGCCAGAATTCGGATGAAGGCTGACTCCAACCCCACTGCTCTTTCTCCTGAGCTGTGCTGCCTTTGAATATCTGTAAACCTGTTTGGGACAATAAGTCATGAAGGAATGCCTTTCTTTAATTCCATTATTTTATTACACCAGAATAAAGGAAAATAAGTATGATTTATATCAATAGTAGAAGGGTGAACTTTGTTTTCAAGAAAGAGATGTTTTTAACTTTTTTTTTTAATTTATTCTTTGTGTCTTTCACATCATGCATCTCCATCCCATTCATTTCTCCAGCCCTTCCTACCCACCCTCTGCCCTTGCATCTTCTCCCCCAAAATAAAATAAAACTATTTAAGAAAAATAAAAAGAGAAGGGAAAACCGATCTCACTGTGGACGCTGTAGTGTGACACAGTGAATTGCACAGGAGACCCTTTAGTCCTTATACCCATGCTCGCAAGTGTTCACTGCAGAGTCATGGGTCTGGTTCGAGGCCTCAATGCTGGGCTCTCACTGCATCTCCTCTTGGATATCCTGTTGTTGCCCTGTGTTGTGAAGATCCTGCAGCTTTGGGTCTGCAGGACCAGCCCTTCATGTGATCCCTCCAGCAGATCACAGATGGGGTGGATGTTGGAGTGAGCCACACAAAACCCTGGTTCTGGGCCTGGGTAGTTGCAATGTTGATCAGCCTGCCCGCTGTCCCTCTTCCTCACGACCAGAGTGACCTCTCCTGCATTGCCCTGGCCTATTCACCCCATGCAGTGATGAGCATGGGGTTGGACCAATTCTGCTTTCATGTCCTAAGGGGTGGTTCTCCCACACCGACACCGTCAGGGCCTGCTCTACTGTGTTGCCCAGGCATGGTGGCATACAGGCCACTCTCCTGACTCTACTTGGTGAAGGGCAGAGACAACTCTCTCACTCTTATGACTGCAGGTCTAGCTCTCCCACCTACCTTAGGTGTTGATGGGGGGGCATCTCTCTCCCACCTACCTTAGGTGTTGATGGGGGGGCATC
>NC_022019.1:17870070-17898443 GCF_000317375.1 Microtus ochrogaster | reverse complement strand
CTCTCCCACCTACCTTAGGTGTTGATGGGGGGGCATCTCTCTCCCACCTACCTTAGGTGTTGATGGGGGGGCATCGCTCTTTCACCCATGCCACCACATGACAGATGAGTAACAGGAACAACTCTCCCATGCAAGAAAGAAAGATTCTTAATTTATGATTTACCCAGCTTAGGCGGAGATCTCAAATAACCCTTTTTAGTCATTAGAAGTTGCACTGAAATTTTTAAAATTACTTTTTGAGATTGCAATATAATTATTTCTCCTCCCCTTTCCTCCCTCCAAAGCACCCCATATACCTTTTCTTGCTACCTTTCAAATTTATGCTCTCTTTTGTTTGATTAATGGCTGTTTCACACACACACAAACACACACGGGGGGGGGGGACAGAAAGAGAATCCAAAATACTTAAATACAAATTGCTCAGTCTGGATAATGTTACTTGCACATATTATGTTTTCCACGCTGACTATTTGGTACTGGATAACAAATTGTTGTGCTTCTCTGGGGGGAGACTGTTTCTCCTGACTCAACATTCCTTAGTTGCCCATAGTTCTTTGAGTAGTGTTGAGGCTCGTAGGGTTTTTCCTGTCCACATAAGCCTGTATATTGCTGTCATTCTTTTTCAGCTCTTGTTTGGGAATTCATATTGATTAGATAGATTTTATACATACAGCTTCTGAAATTCCTAGAAGGCACAGTCTTAAAGCAACTCCCTGTTCCTCTGTCTCTTAGAATTTCCCACTCTCCTTCCACAGTGATCACAAGAGTAGATCTGTAGATAGCACAGTTGTCCACAGTTCTACATTTTGAATTGGCTGTGGTTTTCTGTAATGGTTTCCCTCAGGGAGTTGCAAAGAGAAGTTTCCTTGATGAGAGGTGAGAAGCATGTTTATCTTTGGGTACAAGAACAAATATATAGATGCAATGGAAGTTACATTGGTTAATAAAGTGGTGGATATAGGTTATCCTCCAAGATCCATGAATTCACTATTCCTAGGTAGTTTGGTAGAAATGATCTGTTTTTTTTTTCTTTGATTTTTGTTTGTTTTTCAAGACAGGGTTTCTTTGTGTAAGAGCCTTGGCTGTCCTGGAACTAGCTCTTGTAGACCAGGCTGGATTCAAACTCACAGAGATCCACCTACTTCTGCCTCCGGAGTGCTGGAATTAAAGGCATGCACCACCACCACCAGCTGTAAGTTTCAGATATAAGTAAAAACATGGCTATATTGGTTGTGGTTTTTATTGTTTTAGTGTTGTTAATGTTGTTGATAGTGGTAATAGTGGAGATGGTTGTATATGTACAGTCAAATGTTATATGTGAAAATAAAATATGTCTAATATGTTTACATTGTCCTGTATAGACCCATAATGACCATCTTTCCATATTTGTCCCAAATAGTTTCTCCATTGTAGGTCACAATCTGCATGACTCCATTACTCTGCACAGAGTTCTTGACATTCCTACCTCCTACCTCCTTGGCATATGCGTCCTACCTCCTTGGCAGTCATTTCTTGTTGTAATACATCAGTTAGGTATAGGACCCGAACTCTCTCTCCTGATTATCTATGTTTGAAACATATGCACACACATACTGGGAAGAATACGATATGCTTGATTTGGGGACATGGTGGTACTTTGTGCTATTTCCACTGGCATGTAGCATCTGCCCTTGCCAACAAAACATCTTACCTTGGACCAAGGTTGTTAGCACATTTATAGAGACCTAAGAAAAGTTGAGAGCTAAAATATAAATCGAGACATGAAAGACTGAATTAATTCTTACTGAGGACACTCTAGACCTTAGGCTAGTAGTAGTACTGAAGTCAGTCTATATCCCAAGGGAGATGGTTGGTAGAGAAGGGACCTGAGATGGAAGTTATTGGGCCAGTGGAAGGGCCAATGTCAAAACCGACAATTACTGAAAAGTAAAGGAAGAGATACAGTACTCCATAGTGAGAACCTGAAAACTAGAGAGGGACAGGGAGACAGGAACAAGAAAATCTCATGTGGTTATGTCAGCTGTGGCTCCTTGGCCCAGAACTCAGGGCTTTGGTTATTTCACACCATTTTCTATAAGCATTCCACCCCCCTCTATGCAGTTCAAATCACTTAGTTTCAATGCAGTGTGATTCAATGCAATTCAATCTGCTGCATTGAGGATGAATTAAGTAACTGCTCTATGTCTACTGCTATATTAGTTACTGTGATGATTATAAAAAAGGATTGGACGAAATAGCGCCATTCTCAAGGAGACTGTGAGCATAATCCTGTGACAGAAATAGCTGCTCAGTATTCAACCAAAATCATAGGACAAAACAAGAGAATCGGATTGCAAGTCAGCTCAGGGTTTTAGTTCCAGATCAGCAAATTAGTGACTGGGCCATTTAATCTCTCTCTCCCTTACTTTCTTCTTCAGTAAAATGAAGTATTATAATAGATTAATGGTTCTCAAACTTACTGTATTTAATGCCCCCTTTTATAACAAATAGTTTGCAATGTCTCATTTACCAAAATGAGATTTGCAGATATTATACTTATGTCCATAATAAAAATCATTATAATGACCCAGGTATAATGCAAGCAAGAAATAAAAGCAAGGTTTTAAAATAAATAATAAGGACTTCAATCTGTAAGTGTTCAGATATAGCTAGGATAGAAGTTGTAATGAGCAAAGTAGTCAGGAATTGCAACTGCTTGTGATGGAGTCATTTGCACTTAAAGGAAGAAGATATCAAGCAGCCTGTCAAAGAAGTGCATACCCACACAGATATTCTACAACTAAAATATGTAAAGAATAACTAGAAACAGGCATGCTTATTTGTATATAAAAAGAGAAATAAGGAAATAACTTCACTTGAAGCAAGAACAATGGGCTAATTCAAATGTCAGGCCTTAGAAGTAGAGAAAATGAAGACACAGGATATTCTTATAATGAGCTGAGCCTTAGCTGTAGATGTGGTACTGAAATAGTGCCTAATATGCCATTGGATGAGAGAATAAAGAAGCATCACAGAGCGCATAAGTTCTGTGGGAAATCCTGCTGTCAAGACGTGACCTCAGTCCTGTTGTCTGGTCAGACACTTCAGACATTCATAGACTTTGAGACAGTGCTCTGTTTTTACTGAGGACCAAGGAAAGATTTCTAGACCCCTTTTCTGTTTCCACCACATGCTTAAATCCTGTAGAGTTGTTACTTAGGACAACTAGGAATACCACTGTATATTATAAAGCTACTTGTTCCATTAGGTGATTCTTATGTTTGAAGTTCCATTAGTTGAAAAATAATTCAGAGTCTAATGTGTGGATTAGTCAACAAACTCAGTGGCAGGTGATGAAGGAGATAATTAAGAATAGAACTCATCTTTATGGAAGAAAAGGAGGATTGGAAGCAGTCTGGAAGGATGATTAGCATTTGACTAACAAGAGTAAAATGAAAGGTTGATGTAGAATAATGAAGATAGCAGAGAGTTTCCCTGAAGTAGCCAGATGTTACAGGACCATCCCTGAATCTTTAACTCCCATGACTTAAATATGCATGTCTTATTTAGGGTTTCTGTTGCTGTCAAGAGATACCTTGACCACAGCAACTTTTATAAAGAAAACATTTAATTGGGGTGCCTTGCTTACAGTTTCAGAGGTTCAGTCTATTTTTATCATGATGGGGAGCATGGCACCGTGCAAGCAGGTGTATGCTGGAGTAGCTAAGAGTTCTACATTCTGTAGGCAACAAAAAGCCAACTGACAGTAACACTCAGTGAAGACTGAACAAAAAAAGACCTCAAAGTCTGCCCCCACAGTGACACACTTTCTCCATCAGGGTCACACTTCCTAATAGTGCCGCTCCATCTTCTTTCAAACCACAGCAGTGCAGATCCTGAATGTTCATTATAGCAGATTACAAATTAAGAGGGGGCTTTGTGCACAAATCTAGGGGACGTTGTGCTCTTCAAAATAAACCAGGGAGAGAAAGACAATTTTTTTCAAGCTATCATTTGTATACAAAATTCAAAAAAGCTGAGTTCTTAGAAGCTGCAAGCATGAATGTGCTTACAAGGAGGTGCAGGTGGACAAGGATCAGAGCGTTTGCTCAGCAGTCCAAAGTCATCATGAGTGAGATTAAATCCTGGTGTTCTGTGGCACATCAAGATGACTATAGTTAATAATGGTACATTGTGTACTTCAAAATACTTAAAAAGAGGGCTTAAAGTGTTCTCACTGCAAACACATGATAGATATGTATAGTTATGCAGAGGCTAATTAACTCTTATTCAATCATTCTACAATATATTCTTGTATTTAAATGTCATAACGTGGCTCGATCTATTATTATTATCAATTAAAAATGAAACAGAACAAGGGCTGGGGAGGCAGCTCAGAAGTAGAAGGCTTGCTGAATGCAGCACTCTCTGGGTTAAATCTCCTGTGGTATTTAATAAATGGAAGAATAAATTAAAGAACAATCCAAAGTGAGAACCCCAGCCATATTCATCAATATTGCCCAATTTTAGACTTTTGAAAATGCAAACTGACTTTAATTGAATTGATTCTGAATGATAGAGGCTTAAAAGGAAGAAATTTTAAAATGAACAAAAAAATTACTAGTTCTTTGAGAAGTCCACATATGTGCTGGGATCACAAGCATCCCCTCTCCAAACTAGATCCATTCACCATTCCCTACACACCCAGATTTGTGCATCCAGAAAGTCCAATCTGTGCTGCCTATATATTCTTGGATGTGTGGCCTTCCACTGGACTACCATTGACCTACCAGGGGCTAAGGTCATTCTCTCCTATTGGCTATCAATTGCTAATAGCTCCTTGACTTGGGATGGGACTTAAACTGGCCAAAATGGAGGAATGAGGTTCTAAGCTCAGGGATCCTGGGGCTATTGATTCAACTGAGTTGTACAGTATCAGTGAGCGTTTCCATCCTGCTAATATAGAGCTCTCCTCTGGCTAACTGGCACTCCACTGAACCCCTCCACAGATGATACGAAGAGTGACGCTTTTAAGAGCAGCCTGGGAACCTTTCCATCGCAGGCAGAGTTTTGATGATAGCACTTAAGCCTGAGGGAATCTGTCATCACATTCAAGTGCATTAACAGCCGAGGGAACAACAGAAGCAAGCACATTCGAGAAGCCCCTCTCAAAGGACACTTCAAAAGTGAAGGCAGAGGTGATAGGCATAGCCAAAAGGGCAAACAAGTGTATCAAGAAACCGCTGTAGCTACTCAGGTAGTGAGACCCATCCCCAAGGATAAGAGAGACTATGGACCATATGGAGAAAGGAACAAAGCTCAGTACTGTGGTCCAGGTGTGCTTTGTCTGCTCTGTGACTTCCTTTCCATTAGTTTCTGAAACACTCTTTGAGCCTTTGATGCATTTTGCTGTGCATGCACTGGTTACTTGCTGCCATCCTGCAGCATCCTCTGATTTTAGTGTTGCCCAGGCCTTTTTTCAGGATGACTCTTCCTCAGGAAGTTCAAGGCATACTCAAAGTTTTAACTGAAGAGAGATATTAATGACGGGACTTCGTGAAATGACGGGAGCAGGTTTAGTGGGAATCAAAAGCGATGGAGTGTGGTAAGAAGCAGTGAGTGGAAGGCCTTTTCTTGCCACAGGTTCCCAGCAGCAGCAGGAGCAATGGAACAAAGAGCTGTGTCACCCAGAAGTGTTTGTCTGTGTGCAAGGAGAATAACCTGAGAAGCAACAGCTGTAACCTGCCTCTGGATCCTTCAGGAAAATCCAAACCTTCAGAAGTGCAACAGTGTCTAGAAGCCACAGAAGGAAGTGGCCACAAGAAGAGATGATTGGCTCAACACCAGCTGAAGGGAACTCTGGAAAATATGGTTGTCCATAAGCTTTCTAGCTATTCTAAACTGAGGGGAATGAAGAGGGTGAGAAAATTCATCTGGGTATTCAACATATGTCTAGGCCTTCACTAAAGGATTCCCTTGATCCAAACTTCACTTTGTAGACACTGCAACCTTCCATCCTGACTTCATCCAAGACTTTTCTCAGATGCTACCTACTCAGGGAGGGAAGGCTTCCTTCCTTTTCTATTTGTAGAAAGTTTCTCTCACTCATTTAATTATCCCGTTACCTTGTTTTATCACTCACAACCTGAAATGTAATCCTATACTTCCTCGTTTTTCTAAGTACCCTTTTCCACTGTTCCTCGGAAGAATGGAAGAAGAGAGGAAGCAGGCTGGGTCGGATGGCCAAGAACTATCATGAGACATACTGGATGGTTACTGGTCCTGTTTTTTCAGAGGGGACAGTGCAAAGGAGCAGAGACTAACAGGAATGTGAAATTTCCAAGAGTTATAAAGGACAGCGTGGCAGTTGAGTGGCAGCCTGGAGAGGAGAGTGCTGTCGTTGGTGTATGTCCTAAGTTTCACACTAAGTCAAGACACTTGGTACACAAAGTCACACAATGATATTAGGAGGTAGAACCTTTGGAAGGTGATTGGCTCAGGAGGCCCCTGCCTTTAATGAAGGCATCAATATCTTTATATATGACTGAGTAACAAGCTCTCCTTGGCACCCTTCTATGTCCCACCTTGTGATGCTGTTCTCCACATTATGGTATACTGAGAAGATCCTCACTAGAGGCTGGGAAGATGCTCTTAAACCTCCGAGCTTCCAGAAGCATATGAACTGTGTTTCTCCTCTTCACAAGTTATCTAGGCTTGCTTATTTCTTTACCGTGACAGACTGTGTATTTAGACAGGCAGTGACAAGAAACAGCTGTTCAACAAGAAAGGAAGTCACTCATTCCCCCTGAGCAGCACCTATTGGTGCTAAGGGCGTGTGAACAATCTAGAGATGGGACGGGGTGAGCTCTTGCAGAGTTAAAGCAATAAACTCATTGCCCTCAAAAGCCATTGATCTGTGTGGGGAAAATTAGGCAGCGGCACCCTAAAACATGCAGAGCATGTAAAACATATTCATACAACTCGAGTGTATGGGTCCCTAGGGTTCTCCCAGATGGAAGATCTTCCCCTGAGCAAGACTGAACCAGAAGACTTCCCAAGAGGCCTGAGAATGAGATACATACCAAGGGACACTGGCAGGCATCTGGAAAAGGAAGAAGTCTACTTAGAGGCTGTGATGGCTGATCATAAACTGAACTTGCCACAGCAAAGTCAGCTGAGTTCCAAATGTGAAGTCGACTGTCTCAGCTTGCCTGTGGTCGCATCTTCGCATCTCTAGGTTAGCTTGCTTGCCTTAGCTGATGTAGGAAAACCCGCCCTAAGCAATGTGGCCAGAAACTTCTTTTAGTAGTCCAGATAAAGGGGGCATGGAAGAAGGAAGCTTTCCTTGTGGCAAGGTTGTCAATCTTCTAGCCCCAGCTTGTGTTATGTGCAGTGCCAAGCACCGTGCATGGATTCGCTTATTTACGCCAACACCACCTCCCTGGAGCAGAACCAAGACAAGTAGAAGTTAAGCAATTGACCCATTGTCATAGAGCTAGGAAGAAGCAGAACTGAGGCTCCACTTTGGTAACCTGGTTACCAAACATGCTCAGTGCCCACAAGCACAGCAACAGCACAGCCTGAGGGAAAAACGAAACTCAGATGGTGGGTAGAGGAAGTTCTTAACTGGGAATACAGTCTCAGCTTTGGTCCGTGGGCTTGAAAGTGATTCTGTTGTTGAACAGCTGCACGCTCTGGAACGGGTTATTTATCTAACTTTAATCACATCATTTGAAAAGTGAACCTACCGCTAGGATTTATCACACACAGTTATTCTGTTGCTTAAAATGAAAAAGAACTTGAAGACTAGTCAGGTCCAAGAAGGTACCCCAGTGGAGAAAGTGTTTGCTGCCAAGCCTGAGAACCTGAGTTTGATCCCTGAGCCCCACATGGTGAAAGAAAATAACAGACTTCCGGGAAATTGTTCTCTGACCTCCACTTCTGTGCAGCGGTGCATAACTCCCAGCATACACAAAGACACACACACACACATGCTCACAAAACACAACATACATGCACACATATACATCCAACTCACATGTACACACACCCCCAACCCATACACACACACACACACACGTAAATAACTGTGATAAAAATAAGGTATTCTTAAAGTAGTATCTGCTATGTGGTGCAATTTTATAAAAGTATGTTTTTATGAAGTGTCATCACTATCATTATTATCCCTTCCACTTTGTATTACAGCTATTTGTATGCTGATCTCTAATCCCTCCTCTAAGATTGCTGCTTTTCTCTTCATGACAAATGCTGTAGTCTTTACTCACAATGGCTGTGAAAGGGGTGTATAGATGATCCTCTCGTTGTGATTCATTTAAAGACATAGAGAAAGATTGGTGAGTTGGCAAGGACATTGGGACTATGACTGAAGAAAGCTTCCAGGACCGGAGAGAGATGGTGCAGAGGTTGAGGCACTTGTTGCTCTCGTAGAGGACCCAGGTTCTGTTCCCAGCACACACATGGTAGCTTCTGTAACTCCAGTTCCAGGGAGTCTGGTGCTCTTTTCTACCCTCTGTGGGCAGTAGGTAGACATGTGGCACTCATATATACAGACAAAATAAGCATAAGCATATAACAATATAAGTCCAAAAAGGAAAGTCTCCAAAAGTGGAAGTAGCCAAAAGCTATCCTCTTCCTCCTCCATAACTGTTCCGTTGGAAGGATTATGTGGTAGGTCTCCCCTCTTCTCATTCTCTTGAGGCATGATGGGTAATCACCTCACAGCTACTACTGAGGGTGTCAGATTATTTTCTGAACAGAATAAACTTAATAACTTTTCAAGACTCCATGGAGCCTTCCACATCTCAGTCAATCTATTACCTAATAACTAACTGGGGTTATAGAAAGAAGGAATTCTGGAGGAATTGGTGCTTTGGGGAAACCTAGTTGGAGCCCTATGTCATGACTCATAGAATGATTCTCTATAACTACAAGGTTTTTCTTTTTTTTCTTTTGTCAGGTGTCATGAGAACAGATGGGGGGTTACCACATTCATGCATTTGGGGTAGTTTGGGGGGATTCTTTTGTTTTTCACTGCTGCCCCTGAATTAAATGTTGGTATCCTACATCGCCACCGTCTCATTGCCAGTATGAAGGAACCAGAGAGTGTTGCTGTTAGAAGAAACCTCTATTTTATCAGCTAGCCTCATCTTTCTGCAACTCCTGCTGCATCCTTTATTTGGGCCCCATCAGTGTGACCTCGGCAGTACTACTGATGTAAAGCTTTCCTTTAATACCACTGGCCTTTTTGCTTAAATACACATGGAAAGGAAACTGTATATCATTACTGTAAATGGAAAACCTATATCATTTCCTAAAAATGGAAGGCAAAAAAAAAATAAGCCAACAGTGTTATTAAATTCTTGCTTGATACCACTGCTTGCCAACAGTCTAAGCCCGAGGCTAGTGTTCTCTTCATTGGAAAGGTAAATTAGCAGACATTAGAGACGTGGTAACTGAGAACCTGAACTGTGCTGTGACCAGAAGGATCGAAAGATAATTGAGAGAATTAAGTGTAATATAATGGTATATCCATGCCCTCTTCCTGAAATTATCTCCACTGTCCTCCATTTTGAAGAAAGAGTCACTTTCTTAGTTTCCCAGGAATGGAGTTAAAGCCCACATAGAACAAATGTGTTATCATACCACAGACGGGTTGACACATGCTGTCTTAACTCATTCTGGGGAGACACAGACAAATGTCCATTCACTCCAGACAGGACACCAATGACAGATCAAACGAATGCTTCCATTCAGGTCTAATCTGATGGGGCAATGGGTTCAATTAGAGTTGCTTACAGGGTTTGGTTTGAAGGGTGACTTACAGAAGTACACACAACTTCAAGGAAGTAAACTATCAAAGAAAAGGCTGATTTCCCGTCATTTAACTGCTTGTATATCTTCAGAGTGGAGCAGTCCTCAGGAACTTCATGACAAAATATTAATTGGCTCAATCTTGTGTCACCTCCTGTGAGTGACCTCAGCTGCTAAAAAATTAAAGAAGACAATAGCCATGCCATGCTCAGAGGACAGCCTTCTACAATAACATACAGAGCTCTAGTCAACTAAGGGTCACAGAGTGACCAATACTACCATCAACAGAGGTGTGTGGGCTCCACTAATTCATTAAAGAATTAAGATGTTAAGATTAATATTCTACCACATTTCCCCAGAAGTTTTAAGAGATATGGAGACCCTCTTTAATTTTTGACCACATAATAGGGGTAAAAAGGGGGGCCTTGGAAAAGTTCCTGTTATTTTAAGGTTCCATGACGTGCAGGTGGCAGAGCCAAACCCTAGCACCACCTTCTGCTTTTCAACATGTATTTCCTTTCCACTAGGCACTCAGTCTCTTAAAGATGCTGAGTTGACCGCCTTTCATCTTCCATTGCTTTGTGATTGAAATTTCTATAACACACTGATTGAATTATCTGGGAACAAGCTACTGCAGACCCTTTACATGGCTTTCAAGTTCACCTCCTTGTTATTCTCTCTGAGGCATCCAAGAAAGGGAAACAAACCTTGCAGCAGCTCTCCTCTTTTCTACCCAATACCAAGCACAATCAGAATACTGTAATAGTAGTTGGGAAGTCAGCAGGTCCTGCTATCACTAGACCAGTACAGTGGCCAAGTGACCATACTGTGGGGATGAGTGGGGCAGGAGCCAGTCTGTGCAGCACTACAGACTTTCCCCTAAGTGGTTAGAGAGGATCACATCCCACAAGTAGTACAGCCATGGTGCCTCTCCCTTGTACACAGCATTTAGCATCTTCCATTGTATCTTGCATTTTTATAAAGTGAGTATTTCATGTCCTGGACTCAGGATCACTAACCTGGAATTCAGGTCAGTTCATAGTGTGTGTGATTGTCCCATGCTGTATGGGACAATCTTGCATAATCCTCTGCCCCCTTTAGCCTTACTTGGTCTTCTACAATCAAGCCCTGTTCACAAGAGCTTTCCTAAGGGATCTTATTAGCCTTCAGTTGATTTTCTCAGTTACAAAGGAATTGAATCTTTCCACATCTTGCTTATTTTGACTTCTGTATATAGTTTGATCTTAAACATTTTTGAGGTGGTGACTTGATGCTCGAGGGAGCTACCACCCCATTCTGTTCTTTGCACTGACTGCTGCCTGCCCTCCTTTGCATATGAGAAGCATGATCAGTGCAAGCGTAGCCTAGGAATGTTTTTCCAACTAAGATACATTAGCAAAGTGCTGGTCTGTGTATGTTCCTTGGTGATAGAGTGCTTGCCTAGCATGTAGCAGGCCCTGGTTTTGATCCTTGGCCCTGGCCCTGGCAAAAATTAAACACAAATCTACATTGTTCTTCATCTTAGAAATCAGGGAAAGGAGTTTAGGGCTATGATTATCTCTCTTGGTCTATTATATACACTCACCCCTAGCAATTATACTGAAGGAAATAGTTCATTTTTGTTGAACCCCTTGGGTTGTGGGGCAAATACTCATGGACCCATCTATCAAAACTTTGCAGTTTCCTTCAGGCCTGCTGCAGTTTTTTCTGTTCCCATCAGGAAGGAAGCAGGTGAGAATCCCTCGCTTCTCTCTCATTTGCTCCCCTGCTTCCTTTCTTCTTCTCAGTTGTCACCAAACTCTGTTCCCAAAGGCCTTGAGAAAATATAGAGACGTGGGCCTGCTGCCTGGGCTAATCTCCCAGCAGGACAGTTCCAAATGAGCATCAGAGACCCTGGTAGAGAGAAGACACAGGAGTTGCCTGAGCTGTAATTGTCATGGAGTCTTGTTGTCATGGTGACCATGGTTGGCAGAGGAAACAGAATGAAGAGAGAGAGAGAGAGAGGATGGGAAACAAGCCAGAAGAAAAAGGAGGGAGCGCGGGACTAGAGACAACAGGAGGAAGGAAGGAGGAGAGAAGATGCCAGGAAGGCAGATGGGAAAAGAGAGAAAGAGAAAGAAGCAAGGACCCTCCTGGAAGGTGGGAAAGTGTCTGACTTAGGGTAGAAAGCAAGAGCTGGGTGGGTAATTGCAATCACTGCGGGAGTAAAAGCAGCTGTGAGGCCAATGAAAGGGAGAGAAGACAAGGGGCTCAGGCAGGAAGGAGAAAAGGAGAGATGAGTGGAAAGGACAAGAGGAGACAAAGATGAAAGAAAGCGGAGGAGTAAGCAAGGCCGAGCATCAGGAGGGAGGGGAGGCAGCTCTGCTCTTACAGCAATGCCTAATTATTGCCTGGTGTTTTCTGTCTCTATCTGCTCTTTGATCTGCTGTGCTGCACATTAAATATGAGCAACCAAAAGCCTGAATCTCATGTTTGAAAAAAAAGACTTCAAAGCGAGGAGAGGAACAATATTGGGGGGGGGGCACACCTGGCATTTTGCACCTCCAGTTTCCTGGCCCAATTAGGTTAAATGCAGTCTGCAATCACCTGCCAGTCTGAGTTTGACTGCCCAACTTGTTCCTACAATCAGCTGCCAGGCTTAATGAGATCAGCAGCTCAGACCGGCCAGTCAACGAGACCCTGCCAGGGCCTGCCTGGAAGCAGATAAAATAGATCGGGCTTTTGTGGTGGTATCTTAGCAACCTCCAGGAGATCTTGAAGATATGGGTCTTGTGGATGGAGTCCATTTTCTCAGGGGTTAGGACAGCCACTTCTGAAACAAGAACCACCATTGATGCCTAACTCTCATCCCCTTGTCCTGAATTTCTTCTTAGTATTGAGTTCCCAGAGGCAGCCATGCCCAGTTCCTTTGTCCTGTAGCTTTAAACTTGGCCTGTTCTACCAACAGCAATGAACTAGTTAGCATCTCAAAGTCTCCACGTTTCCTCTTTAAATGGAGGAACCATACACTTCTCATGTTCTCTCATGATGCTGAAGTTTCCTGGGATGATTCCAGACTTCCTGCAAAGTACCTCTGCCCAATAGTCCCCAAGGCATCCTTAGTTCCCAGAAAGTTCATTTTCTACTGGGGCCCTACATTTCCCTAATCCACTCAACCATCCCAGTGTGCAAGCAAGATTTCTATGTGGGGTATGAGTGTGTGTGTGTGTGTGTGTGTGTGTGTGTGTGTGTGCGTGTACATGTATGAGCATATGTACAGAAGCCAGAAGTCCACCTTGTAATGTCATTCCTAAGACAGTGTCCACTTTGTATTTTGAGACACTCTCGCCATCAGCAGGAAACTCACCCACTGATTAGGCTAGGCTGGCAGGCCACCAATCCCCTGGGATCACCCTGCCCATCTCCCCATTGCTGGAATTAAGTGTCCCATTATGTCCTGGATTTTCTTCCTTTAAGAAAGTAAATTTTAGCCGTCATCCTCTTGAAAGCTCTTATCTTACCTGGACCATGCCCACCTAACAGAGAGAAAAGAGACACGGAATAAACACATTCACACTGAGTTGACGGAGGGATGAGAATGCAAAGAGAGTATCCCTCATACGAAATGCTTGGATTCAGAAGTTTTTGGGATTTGCATTTTGGGGGATTTTGCAATATTTGCATATGCATAAGGACATATCTTGGGAGACCCAAGTCTAAACATGGATTTCACTTTTTGTTTCATTTATACCTTATGCACATAGCCTAAAGCTAATTTCATACAATATGTGTAATAATTTTGTGCCTGCACCAAGTTTTTTTATATTTTTTTTTGTGAGGAAATTTCTACTTGGCACATTGTATGGACAATCGGGGTTCAGAGCTCAGCCTTATGGAATTCAGATTAGGAATGCTCAGCCTATCTAAACACCCTGACAAAACAGCCAGCAAGACGGTAGTGATTCTCCCAGGAGCAAGAAGACACTGAGGACTCAAGTGTAGACATTTGATTCCTGCAAAACAAGAGAAAGCTTTGTCTGTCAATCATCTTAATTTTGGGTGCTGGGAGTTTGGTGGAAGGTTGTAGATCTTGATTGATACCATTGGGCATTCACATCTCCCTTTCCTCATCACCCCACAATCTTGAACTGTTTATGAAGCTCAGTGGTGATTGGTTCATGCACAGCAGGAGTGAAGATTAAGTTGAGTTGCTTGTAGCAGAAAGCTATGAACAGAACCCTCTCTGCTTTGAAGCATCACAGAATGCAGAGGGGGGAATTTCTGCCTTAGGTTGCTAGCTTGTCCTTGAGGCATTGTCCCATAGGATCCTTTGGTAGGCATGTTTTATCAGGTTCTTCCTTCCAGGAGCCATGTATCAGTGGCAGAGTAAGCCACCAAGCACCAGACTCTCTGGGGACCACCACCAATGATAGTTCTTTTAAAGAACACAGCCCCAGAGATGCTCCATACATAGTCTGTAAGTATGTAAGCCACACGGCAGACAACTGGGAAGAAAGAAGGCAGGGGAAAGGAGTTTCTTATTTGTTTTTCTCCTGCTGACTGATGGGGAGAAGAAAATGCTGGAGTAGCAATGGGTTCTTCTCTTTTGGAGTGTTTTTGAAAGCAAAAGCTCTGGCAGATGTATCTGGCTTCTGAGCTCACGAAGCAATAGATGAAGTTCTACCAGGGCATGTAGACTCTGGATATTTGTGCTTATATGTGTAAATTTGACACCTCAGCTGAAGCTGCACACAGGCAGAATGGGGCATCTGCTCTAGCTCATGTCTCATCACAAGCTTCTAGGCACCATCTGAATTCAGTCCAGTGCTCAAGAGCAGGGTTAGACACCATCGATCACACCCTGGGACTTCCTGAGTGAGTTGGGACATAATACTCTGTACCTCACCTTTCTCGTTGTAAAGTGGTAGCATCAACAGATCCAGGCCACAGTCCTGTTGTAGGGAATCACTCTAAGTGCCTGGTGAAATCATATATATTAATTGCATCATTAATTTCATTTGGATATCATAGACTTTCTTACAGCCCTTGTTGGAGAGAGAGAAAAGATTGCTTCCCCCACACATGCTGAGATTCTGTCCTTTGTCACCTTTCCTATATCTGCTATATTTGGGTTATTATTGTTGTGATGAAATATCTTATGCAAAGGAACTTGGGGGAGGAAACAGTTCATTTGGCTTACACTTCCACATCACTGTTTGTCACTGAATGAAGTCAGGGCAGGACTTCAAACAGGGCAGGAACCATGAGACAGGAGCTGATGCAAAGGCCATGGAAGGTGCTGCTTACTGACTTGCTTAACCTGTTTTCTTATAGACCCCAGGATAGCCAGACCCAGGATGGCACTCCCACAATAGACTGGGACCTTCCACATCAACCACTAATTTAGGACATGCCATACAGACTTGCCTACAGCCAGATATTGTAGAGACATTTTCTTAGTTGAAGTTCCCTTCTCTTTGATCACTCTAGCTTGCATTAAGTTGACATAAAACTAATCAATACATCTGCTGTGGTGACCAAGAACAACCTTTAGTTTTAATAGGTATGGTATCAAGTATTGTACAGATGCAAGTGTTCTCGGGAGACTTGGGAGGAAACAGTCTGTGTGGAGGCAGACCCACATTTGGGGATCTGTCCAGACCTGTAATTGTCTTTCTAATGTCAACCTTTGCTTTCTGGAGTGTGCCAGTGCCTCAAGGATAGAGTTTTCCTGGTTTGCTCTCTGTTCCGTCTCTATGCATAGAACAAGGTGGAGAGTGGCAACACGCATGGTACTAATAACATGGAACACAGATGATTGGGACAGACTGTGTCCCTGGGTTCTCCTTAAAGCATGCAGTTGTGTCTCCTTCCTCCGGATCTCTACCTGCACCTGAGTCAGGAAGGCACATATTTAAGTATCAGTGACTACCTACTGCAGCCAAACAATGGTTCCTTCTAGAGAGCAGGATTAAAACACCGTGTTGATCTGATCAGTCAACAATCAACAAGGATTTCATTCAAGAAGAGTAAGCATTTGTCCTGGGCCAGTAAATCCCATTGTGATTCCAGCTCTAAGTCTAATAGCTGCAGTTTCTCATTCCATCTAAAGATTTAGAAATTGAAAACTAATTTTGTAATACCAAATGTGATTTCACCTCCTTCAGGGTGACATGGAAAGGGGCCAGTTCCTTGGAGTCACAGAGCATTCCACAGTTATGTCTGGGCATGTCACTTCACTAAGGATTAGAACAAGTTAGAGGTCCTAAAGGAATCCAGGAACAGCCATGACAGATCTGAAGGCTTCACGCCTATTCTTCTGAAGACCCAGTTTATCCCTTTTTTCCCCCAGGACAGACTCTCAGCAGAGTCAAGAATGCCACGAGTTAATAAACACAGCCTCTTCCTTCTCAGTGATCACTCCCCTTTATAGGAATGGTAATTTGAAGTCTCTACTAGCACCTCAGGACACTGGGGTGAGACAAGAAGGGAAGGTATTTGTGTTCACATTTACCAGCCTGTGATCACTGGTGACAGCAGAGCTGACAGGCACCATGATGAAAGCTGCCACCCTGCTCCATGTGGCAGGCTTTGCTGCATCTTCCCAGAGATTGTGACCAGTCTGGCTCCTGCTTCCACTTGGGCCAGCCCACTGGGTCCTCTAACTGGCTCCTGGCTGGTTTTTAAGTCTGTCCGGGAAGTCCATGAATGATGCTGAGGAAGCAGCACCTCCTCAGGAGGTGAAAACCTTGGGCATTTATTAATCACTGTCTCCATTGTGCAGAAGACCCCTGGTGGGAAGGCTGTGGTGTCACAGGTGACAATGGAGTTAGCAGAATAGAAAAGAACAACGCCTGCCATGAATGAGGATTTTCCAGTGGCCAGAGCATACAGATTGGTAGTCAGGACCCTTAACCGAACCCAGAGGAACACAATAAAGCTGGGGCCATTATGATTGCTGTCACTCAATGCAGTAGCAGTCTCTCAAAATATTTGGGTACCAGGTCTCGAATATACACTCAGCAGGGCTCTTTCAGAAATGCCCTCCCACTGAACACTTTCAACTGTGGGAGACAGGTATTCATTCTATCCTGATTCTGAAGACCTAAAGCTGTCCCTGGAGGAGAGAGCTAACTGACTGAAGGCCATGTGGATATTATGTCATAGGCATGCAAACAACTCTCATGTCTGCTAGCTTGCACTGTCACAGCTGTCACAGTCTCTGTTGGACATGCCATTGTAAGTGGAGGCATGTCCTCAGGGACTGGCCACACTCCTCTTACCCATCTTGCACTTGAGGAAGTGTAGTCAGACATTTTTGGTGGGACTGTTGGTTTTCCAGTAATGCTACAGCAACTTATTATTAATTGTGAAAGCATGGCCAATAGCTTAGGCTTTTTCTAATTAGCTCTTATAACAAATTAACCCATTTCTACTAATCTATGTGCTTCCCCAAGGCTCGTTTGTTTCATCTATGCAACTGCCCATCCTGCTCTCTCTGTGTCTCATGGATTCCTTGTGTCTCCACCTTCTTCTTCCCAGTGTCCTCTGTGCCTAGATATCCTGCCTGATTATTGGCCATTCAGTTTTTCATTAAGCCAATCACAGTGACACTTCTTCACAGTGTACAAAAGATTATTATTCAACATCTCCATTTTTGTCTAAAAAAGGAAATGTTTTAACTCTAACATAGTAAAATTATATACAACAATAACAATTATTAGGTAAGAATTACATTTATACTATCTAGTCTATTTGTGTTTGCCATATTTGGGAAAAACAATCCATTATTTATTCTATCTTGATGAGTCCAAAGCTCTGTACCTAATTTTTCCTCTACCATAACCAAGGAAAACTGCAACTATAACTATCTAGTCTTTCAGTCCTTCAAATACCCCCAAAATGATATATTAACTGAAGAGACAGGAAGTGCAGTACAAGCCATTTACATCTAGAGAAATGACAGATATCTTGATGCCAGGATGGTCATTCAAGGTTATTTTGCAATGGTGGGGTATCCATCTTTGGCCTACAGTCCTAGTATAATTGACAAACTTTTCTAAGAAGTAGAAACAATTTTAAGGACTGTCTTACCCTATCTTGGGAAAGTATAGCAGTCACTTTTCTTGTGTCCTGATTGTGCAGTTTGGACAGCAGCTGAAACAAGGGCAGTTTCTTGCCCAAATGGCTAATTTTACAACAAAGAAAATAAACTCCATATGGAAGTTTTTTGATGCCGACCATCTTTTTTGAAGTAATTTGGTGCTACCAGAAACATATGTGTCTCATTGTCATGAAAAGCCTTATGTTAACAAAACGTTTTAACTGCTATATTCTATAGGTTTTTAAAGTATTTTAGGACCATCTATCCTTCTAAATATATCTGTTAAACCTTGAACTTATTTAACATGAGTATTAGTTTGAGTGTTAGATTACTAACTTGAATTTTTGAACTATACATTATATTTTTAAATGAACTGCATAAGCACAATACCCCAAATAAGAGTAGAAGCACATATACAGTAAAACAAAAGTAACCTTAAATTTGTATCAATATACAAAAATCTATACCAATATAAAATATTTGAGACTAATAATTTTCTTGTTATCCTATATTTCTATATCCTTACTAAATTATGACAAACATTTGTAATCCACCAAATGACCAAACATCACCCATCCTACCTCTTGGGCATTGTGTTCTCTAGACTACTTCCTGTAGTCTGAGGGTTCTGGAAACTTTGGGAAAATCCTGAGAAAATTAGGATAATTGCCATGTCCTGGATAGAAGAGTCTGTGAGGCTGAACCATCTCAGCCAACAGCCTTGAAGCTATTCTGGATGCAGAACTCTGAGGAAACAGCAACAGAGGCACTCTGAGAGGCTGGATCACCTGAGCCACTTGTTTCGATTGAAAACACATACATTTTCAAAGGTAACATACATATCTGCATTAATACAAGTATAGATGGTATGTTGTACACAAGCCAGCCAAAGTTTTTGTTTGTTTGTATTATCTTTGAGCAGGTAGCATATACCTCAGCTGTCTTGTAGTTTTTCTGGGTATATTTCTTCATGTCTATAGCCAGGATTTTCAGGGGGTTCTCCCATGATCCCCTTTAACCTTGAGTGAAAGTCTTTCATTTTCTGGAGAAACAGAAGCATAACCTCTTCCCCAAAGCAAAATAAATTTTACTTCCATTTTAAAATATATAGGTTGGTTTAATTTAGTAGTTTTGATAATCAAATATCTCTCAGCAGCTATTGTGTGCTCATCAGCAATCAAAAGAATTTAAAGACAATATTGTGAACTTTATTTTTTTAAAGCTTTCTCAGGCTTTATGTGGATACATATGGCCTGACGTGGGTTCCGTTTTTAGGTGGATTTTTCTGTGTCTCTTGCCAGGTCCAAAATCACAACATGAAGACATTATTAAATATTAAAGCTCAGCTGATAGCTTAAGGTTGTTTCTAACTATTTCTTATATCTTAAATTAACCCATATATTTTTTATTAATCTACATTCTAACATGTGGCTTTTACCTCTACCACATTTTGTATGTCCAACTCATTCTGAGTCTGGCTGGCCTCTCTGCCCTTCTTCCCAGCATTTTCTCTGACCCTAAAAGGTTTCTAACTATCTCTTATATCTTAAATTGACCAATATTTTTTATCAATCTATGTTATATCATGTGACTTTGCCTCTGTCCTCTTTTGTATGCCTAACTTGTTCTGAGTCTGACTGGCTTCTCTGCCCTTCTTCCCAGTATTTTCACTGCCTCCAAAATCCTTCCCAGCTATTGGTCATTTACCTTTTTATCAAACCAGTCACAGTGACATTTCTTCACCCAGTGGAACAGAATATTCCACAACAGCTAAGTCTTTATAAGCTGCACTTCTGAAAGGACTTACAGAGGTTGCACATTGAATGTTTGCTGTAATTGGAGCTAAGAGCCTAACAAGAGGGTCCCTGATCCAAACTTTTTAATATATTAGGATACTAACTGATTGTTACATCTCAAGCCTAACTCTTCCAGGACCTTCCCCTTATACTTCTTTATTTTATAACTTCATCAGCCACCCCAGTCCCTCCAGCCTTGCTCTTTAAACTTGAAATAATTGTCACCTGTCCAACCAAGTTTGCTGTTTCTCCCCAGGCAGTCAAACTGTAAGCTACAAAGTAGCCTTCCATTGCCTCAAATATGCCTGTGCTTAAGCTGAGCTACCTCTCCATTCTTTTAGAAACTGTCTGCCCATTTTCCTTTTGTGAAACACCATTTCTTTCTTTTTTCTTTTCTTCTGCCCTTGAAACTTTTAGCAGAATGTCCTGTGTCAGTCTGTATCCAGCTTGCCAAGTTCTTTCTCTATCAGATGTCCACCTCTATAGAAGGGGATACAGGCAGTACTCCATCTAGACATGTTCATCACCCATAGATTTAGTTAACTATGGATCAAAAATATTCAGAAGCAAAAAAAAAAAAAACTCCTCAGAGCTCCAAAACACAAAGCTGGAATTTGCTACATGCAGGTCACTCTTCTAGATGTGCAGAAACGAAGTATAGGTACCATTCTGAGCCCTCACCACACACAGGATTTTAGTCCCTCTATAGAACTTGGTATTTGAACAGTGTTTCTTTTGTGTCTTGTTCATGTGTTATGTAGTTAGACCTATTATACTTGTGTCTGTATAGATTTTTATGTTATCATTCTTTCATTCTTTGGCAAATCAACCCAGTACAACAAATACCTAGTATCAATGCTGTTTGATGCTTCTAGTATTAGGTACTAGAAGTAATCCATAGATGCTTTAAAAAATGCAGGAAGATGTATAGTGTTGCTTTATAGAAAGGGCTTGAACAACTTGTGAATTTTCCTTTTTTGAGGCTTCATTGCTTTATAAAATACACATAGTGTTTTTGTCTCTTTGTAAATCTGTGCACCTTGTTTTTACAGTGCCCACAGAGGACCAAAGAAGGTATCATATCCCTTTGAAATTGGAGTTGCAGATGGTTCTTAGCCATCATGCTAGTGCTGAGAATTAAAGCTCGGTCCCCTGGAAGAACAGCCAATGATCTTAACCTCTGAGCCATTTCTCCATTCCCTGTCCTATGGATTTAGGTATCATCAGAGAAGGTTCTAGAACCATTCCCTTGCAGATCCTGAAGGATGACTACACTTAGTTTATCTCTGCTTGTAAAGGGACCAGGGGTGCCTTCCTCACCATTTGGGTTTTCTTCATCATCTGATAGGGACACACATGTAGCTCTTTAGTACATGTCTATACCCTGTGGCCTGCATGATGATGTTGCCCATCTTTGACTCTGTATTTCTGATGCTACTATTCACTCCAGCTCCAGCATGGTACAGAACAGCATTTCAGAGCCGGGCGATGGTGGCGCACGCCTTTAATCCCAGCACTCGGGAGGCAGAGGCAGGCTGATCTCTGTGAGTTCGAGACCAGCCTGGTCTACAGAGCTAGTTCCAGGACAGGCTCCAAAGCCACAGGGAAACCCTGTCTCGAAAAACAAAACAACAACAACAAAAAAAAAAACAAAAAAAACCCAAAACAACAACAACAACAACAACAGAACAGCATTTCATTCTGAAACACGAGAGATGTTTGGTGAGGTAAACATCTTTGTAAAATGGGTACCCAGTAGGGCAGTGTTCATTTATGGGTAAGCATCTCCAAATGCTCTGAACTTGTTATCTACTAGGGGAAACAGAATTACCAGGCTGGCAAAGACCAAGGGGTGCATGGAAAAAAAGCAAGTCTGCCTGTGGCAGTGCTGGGAAGACTGAATTGTGACCATGAAGCACCTCTGTTGTCTTCCTCATTCAGCCGTATCTATTTCCTCTGCCGTTTGCTTATGGAGACCCTAGGTTTTCCTCCCCACTCCATCACCAGATCTGCCAGGCTCTGGAAATGGAGCTGGTTTCTGTTTGCTAGCAAGTCTTCCCAGACAGCTGTTTTGTTTATAAGGCTCTCTGCATTCCATTTGGCATTACTAATGGCTGGGACTAATTTTAAGCTACTGTTTGGAGATAGCTATGAGTAAATGATTCTATTGGGGAAACTCTGGGTTTATTATCACTGGAAACAATAAATATTCTTTTGATTGATTTTTCCCCTTCCCCCCTTTTCTTGATGTAGTAATAAAAACAAGTAAGTCAACCTTGGATTGATCATTAGGGTGCTTTTTACATAACTACTGAGAGCTCCACAAAGTTGTAAAATAAATTTCAAAAGAAATACAAAGACCCCGGAGGAATTATACAAAATAGTTGGTTTTTGTCTTCAGGCCACCAAATCCAGATATTAGGTAGTCACAGGAGCATGATAAAGTATATACAACATTAAGGCTGCCACTGGGGAAGCATTTGGCCATTCATTCTTATCTAATATGTATTGGTATGCAAAAGCTTCATTCTATACACCGTGGTAGGATCAGCAATTTAAGTAAAGAGCTGTCTTCATAGGATAAATTACTAAAAAATAAACAACCACTGCTACTTCGAGGTAGAAGCAGCTACAGGCACAGCAGGATAGGGACCTGTCTGGTCAAAGCAAACAAGCAGTGCAAAGCAGGATGAGATTAAAAATGTCTCCATGGCTATATTCCATCAAAGACACAAGAAGGAATCTGTTCAACCTTTCCCAAAAGATTCTTCTAATGTAAGGTACCAATCCCACTTGATGCCACCTGTAGAGAAGGTTGGGAGGCCAATTGGAAGGATTTGCAATGCCTTTAAAATTGGTGAGTGACATAGAAAGGAATTTGAGAGAGCAATTTGTGTGTTGTCCCAGGTTACTGATTTGAGCACCTGAGTAGTAGGCGGTTCCATTTTTGCTAAAATGGGTCAGATTGGAGAGATTGTTAGTGGAGGGAAACTTCAAGAGTTCAGTTTCAGACATATTAAGCCTAACAAATCATGTGTCTAATTAAAAATGTCAAATGTACAGATAAACACGCATGATTAAATCACCAAGGTATGTCTTTCCTTGGAGATAAAAATGTGGAAGTTACCAGTTGCAGAGGGCATTTAATGTGAGAAGAGAGGAGGAGATCATGGAGAAAGAGAGATGGTGGCCATAGCAGTTCTTTCCTTGGCACCTACAGACAGAACATATGCAATCATAGCAGCTAAGGAGGCTGGGATAAAGCAGTCGATGGTGAAAAGAAAGTCTAGGAGACTGTGGTATCCAAAGAAATCAAGGGAAGAATACTGTGTGCAGGATCTGGATTGAAGGAAATCAGGTGAGAATCATGGCATAAAATGAACCAGGATGTGCTGACACATGGATGGAAAACTGAAGTCAGAGGCAATATGTGAATCTACAAAGCAGTCGGGCATTGGTGTGGAGAGAAAGAATGAAGCATTGACTTCATGCAAAAGGCAGAACCAACCAAATTATCTACCATGCACCAGTCATACATCTCAGTTATAAAGAGTTCATCGAGATGGGTCAAGGTCAAAGTCAGCAAAGGTCATATCACATTGTCTGGTGACTTGGTACGTGTTGTACAGAAATGAGAGCTGAGCAAGTGTCAAAGCTAAGAAGTCAGAGCAGGAACTTTTTAGGAGACTAAGTCTGAGGCCAAATTAGACTCCCAGAGCTGGAGCTTTAGTAGCCCTGAATATTGTAGTAAGGCATATAACATAGTGGAGATTCAGATTCAAAGTGAAAAAGCAGTATCAGAAAGTCTAGGAAGTCTAGAGCTGCAGAGGTCGCTCAACAATTCAGTGTGTTTGTTGCTCCTCCCAAGGACTGGCATTTGGTTCTCAACACCAGTGTCAAGTGGTTCACGGCTAAGTGTAACTCTCGCTAGAAGAAACCTGATGCTCCCTTCTCAGTCCTGCTGGCATCTGCATGCATGCACACATAGAAATATAAACACACACACACACACACACACGTTTTTAAAAAGAGAGACATGTAAGATAGACATGAATGAGGTCAAATGTGCTGATATCAAAAGCTTTTTGCTCAAGCAGTGGCTAGCCATACAAGAAAATCTCTGATGGCTTGGTCCTAAGGCAGAAATTCAATTGGAAAAATAAATGGTTATTAACCTTTGGTCAGAAAATCCCAGGTAGGCATATCCCAAATATAACCTGGAACCTTCTGATTAAACTTGACTTAGACAGAACACAAGCTCACATTGTCACTCTGTTTGCTGACTTCCTTCTTTACATAGTCCATGACAAAACAGCGCCCAATTCTCATGGCCAACCATCTGCAATCTGGTCTTCATCTTTCTCAGCACTGAGGATCCCTAGTATGGCTGTGAACACATATAATCCTTTTCATGTCACTTATTACATACTAAAAAGAAAGCTGGGGTTGGTCTACAAAGCGAGGTTGAGAGAGGAAAGTAAAGAAAGCAACATGAAAGAGAAAGAAGGGAAGAGGTGAACGGGATGTTTAGAATGCTCACTTAGAATGGTAGCCTGCCTTTTCATGACCCCCTACACAGTGCCCTTTCAGGCTGCTCTTGCTACCCACCATTGCCGACCCACCAGGTATCTTCATGACCTTGTAATTATTTAGATTGTTTAAAGTCAACCTGTTTAAGAATAAATTTAGAAGCAGTAAAAGTTTTGTTTCCGTGAGTTTGGACATATGACACAGTCAAGTTCTAGAACATTTCTCCCTTCTTATTTGTTATTATCTCCCTTTTCAGCTCCTGCAATCCAGAAAGCACACATCTGGTTTCTATACCTCTATTTTTTTCTTTTCTAGAAAGTTCTCTGAGCAAATACTCACAGTAATAAACTGGCAAACACACTTGTGTCTCCCCTATGTCTATCCCCGTGGCAATAACTGGTTCCTTTTCACTGCTGACTCCTGCTCAGCTATGTGGCTGCATCACAGATTTTCCTTCACTGGCTGATGGATTTGGAGTGCCTCTAGTTTTAGGCATTTATGAATGGAACCACTGTAACTGTAATACATAAACCTTTACGTAAACATGGCTTCTCGTTTCTCTCATGTAACTAGCTAGGGTCTTTCCTGGATCATATGCCATTTGTTTCACTGTATAAGACCCTGCCAAGCTACTTTCCACAGTGACTGTATCATTTTCTAATCCATCCAAGATCTGAGAGCTTCTGTTTGCCTCATGGTTAACTGCACTTGGTGATGTTGACCCCTTGTTTCTTTTCAGAGTTAGCCTTTCTGACATGTATGTTGCAGTATCTAACAGGGTTTAATTTCAGTTCTCTAATGACTCGTGACTTCAAACACCTTACAGACATCTTTCTTGTCTGTATATATAATTATGTGAATTGTCTATTCAAATCATTTTCTTCTTTATTTTGTGTGTGCATGTGTTTGTATGTATGCACCTCTGTGTACGGCAGGTGTGTGTGCCCATATGTGTGCAGGAAGAGGGAGGTCAGAGGTCAATGTTGGATGTCTTCTAGCATACTCCAAACTTTGAGACAGAGATTTTCATTTAACTTGGAACTTACTGACTTGGCAAGACTAGGTGGCCAGTAAGCCCTGGAGATTGTCCTGTTTTGATCTAACCCATTCTGTGATTAGAGAACCTTACTGCGGTACAAGTACCTCTATGAGTATGTCAAAGTGAGAGAACAGCGTCTAGCAGACCTCTCCCACTACTGTGGGTTCTGGGGCTAAAACTCAGGTCATCAGGCTTGGCAGCAAGTGTCTTCACCTGTCAGTGGTTCTCAGCCTTCCTATGTTGTGACCCTTTAATACAGTTTCTCACATTGTGATGACCTCCTAACAAAAAATTATTTTTGTTCATATTTCATAACTGTAGTTTTGCTAGTTATGAATTATAGTGTAAATACCTGATATGAAGGATATTCGATATACAACCCCTATGAAAGGTTCATTCTACCCCACAAAGGGATCCTGACCCACAGGTTGAGAACTGCTGAAAGCATCTCATTTGGGTCAATATTAAACCAGGTATTGGGGATCCAACCTCAGGTCTTGTGGTCTCTCGTTAAGAACTTAACTGATAGAGCCATCTCTCCAGCCCACCTTTGCTCACTTTTAAGTTCTCATTATTGAGTGTTAAAAGTTCTTTATATATTCAGAGGCAAACCTCTGATCAGATATACACTTGTAAATACTTCCTCAACAACATTTAATTAATTAATTAATTTAGTATTAAATTTAATATTATATGTGTGTGGATGCATGCCTTAGTACACACCTGTGCACCACACTCACACAGGTGTGCATGGGCCAGAAGAGGGTGTCAGACCCCCGGAAACTGGAGCCACAGGTGGTTATGAGCTGTCCATTTCGAGTTCTAGGGGCCAGACCTGAAGACATGAACCTTCAGCAGGAGCAGCAAGTGCTCTTACTTGCGGAACTATCTCTCCGGCATCCCCTCCTCTAGCAAATGTCATTCCTGATTCTCATCATCAAGCCTGGACGGATTATGAAATGCACTGAGAGCACATTCATTTCTATTTTTCTAGAAACCAGACACAGAGGTGCAGCTTCTTTTGCACACCTGCTGTTTCTAATGTCACGGACGTTAGAGCACACAGCGTCTGGGGCTCGCCTGAGAAGGATGGAGCAGAGTGCTGAAGGGGTTGTTCCACTGAGAAGTTAAGTTCGGTTAAGCGGCACCAGATTGCTCCAGAAAACGAAACAGGTCTTTGCCAAACACGTGTGCCACAGGTCCTGTGGCATGCCAGGAGCTGGTTTGGGTCAGCAAACCACAAACTGATTGATAATCAAATCTGATCTTGATTTAATTCTCTGCAGCTTGTGCAGTAAGGGGACATTTAAAGGTGTGCATTTGCAGTTGATGGGATGACAGGGAAATAAACTGTGAACCCTGTCCGGGGACATTTAATCTCTACTTCAAAATAATTTCACTCTCTCTCTTTAGATGCGCACTTAAGAAAATTACACTCAGAAATCATTATTGTTCTAATCTTATGTTGTATTATCATTTTCTTTGGAGTTTGTCGACAATGTATTTGTTTTCTCTCATGTTCCACGAAGACCTACACAGTACCCTCTAACGAACATCTTGATCTACAGAACCCAGAGATCTTGCTATCAAACCCTCTAAAGGAATCGTTGTCCGTTGCTGATTTATGTAGTTACGAGTTAGCATTTCTTTAACCATTAGAATTTGACACAGCCTATTTTGCAGAAGAGAGAAATTGGTCTCTTTGCAAAAGATAAATAAGTTATGAATAAGGATTTGGGGGTAGGAGCTGCACTCCAATGATGCTCAATACTAGGAACAGGCCAAATAGGATTTGCTGGGCTATAAATTAACAACAACAACAACAACAACAACAACAACATAGAGGAAGCAAAGTTGGAGGGACAGTTAGGGACTAGGGAAGAAATCTTAAAAGGTACAGGGAAGTGTGCAAAGTGAATATTACCCAAATACCTTGATAAATATAAGAAAATTTCAAAAATAATAAAATGTTATATTTTAAAGCAAATTTATAGCTGCAACTTAGGAGAAAATGAAAATGAACAAAATCAGTTTCTGGGAGTGGAATGTGCTCCAGCTTCGCATCCATAATTCTCCAGAATGTTTTATTGGGCAACACATGGGCTGTGCATTGAGACTAGAGGGTCGTCAGAATAATGACAGAATTCTTGGGGACTCTCAAACAACCCCAGGGAAATTCTATTCTCTTCACTCCACTTCACTAGCTGAAGTAGATATAAAGCTTTTCAAATAATGAGGTTTATACAAAAGTATCTTAAGTAACACCCAGCGAAGCTGTTAAGTTCATGAGGCATAGGACTGGAATATCTATTTCAACATCTTCTGAGCTGTATGACCTTGGGACGGTGAAGTAAGCAGAAGTACCTCAATTTACTGTTTTTGCAACAGGACCTATGCGTAGGTATTCTAGAGAGTCCAGTGCACCAGTACCAGCAGAGTCCTTGATGTGGCTCAAATACTTTATCATTATCTATTAAACAACTAAAATAAATGCTTGGTTAAACAGAAAATTTAATTTCCAGAAATTATGTCTCTGGATGTCTGGTTGATTAAGAATTTTTCTGCATTAAACAGGTCCGAAGGAGCCAAAGGGAGAGGAACTTAAAAGGGACAGAATTGCCTCAATTTCCCCATCGTAATCAGAGATTGTTGATGGGGGTGTTTGCTGCCACCTGTAGCCCAGCTACACACTCCCCAACCACAAGCTCCTGTTAGATAATTTTTTACCTCTGTGGCAAAATATCTGAGTAGAAGAAATTTGATGGAGGAAAGATTTGGTTTAGCAGATGTTTCAAGAGTGTAGTCAGCCCATCACAGCAGGGAAGCCATGATGGTGGAAGTGGAAGGCTGCTTGCTCATATCTACATAGACTAGGAGACAGAGAAGGGGGAATGTTACTCTGGTTATCCTTTTGGTTTTTTTAGCCAGTTCCAATCCCCAACCTGTGGGATGGTTCTGCCCATGTTCAGGATTGGTCTTCCTCAATCTCCTTGTGCTTTCCCCAAAGGCCCCCGGAGTCATACCCAAAGATATATCTCACTTACCCCAGGTAAATTCCATCAAATACACTTGATAATAAAGATCAGTCATTATACTGGGTCTGGCAAAAATTAGA
>NC_022019.1:17864893-17869963 GCF_000317375.1 Microtus ochrogaster | reverse complement strand
CTGCCTCTGCCTCCCGAGTGCTGGGATTAAAGGCGTGCGCCACCACCGCCCGACTAAAATTAGAATTATTTATAATTACATCAGTCTACTGAAATAGTCCCTGTCACTGACCCTCTGGCTTACAGGGTCAGAAAGATGTCTAGCTTCTTTCTATGTCTCCCTTCTCCAGCTGCAGAAACCCACGTCCTTTTGTGTTCTCTGCTAATATTATAACCCAAATTCTCCATCTTAAATGCTCCTCTACCCATGTGGCTTCCAGCATTGATGGAGTTGAGACAGATACACAAACAGACCCTCTTATATATTGTTGAATAGGAAATTCAATTAAAAGAATTTTCTCAGGAACCTTAATGATATTCTTAACCAGTGAGTTTACTTCCAAGAAGCAAACTCAAAGGCACAGACACAAAGAGGGTGTTCCTAGCAGGGTGCAGATCTTGTGAACCACGAAGAAAATAAGTATTCTACTTGCTGGGAATATTCTGGGGAACACAAATGTATTGGAAACAAGAGACAGTAAGTGGGTGCTTCGTGTCTGAAGTTCTGTTTGGGGATAAATCTGCCAGCATGGTGTCTGCTCAAGCTCAGAAGGAGGCAGGGTCGGAGTACCGCATCTTATACAGCACCCGGGCTGCCCAGTATAGCTACAGCTACTTGGGTGAATCTAACGCAGCCAGAGTCACTCAATGACCTTCACCATGGGATGGAGTCTATGAACTTATAGGACCCAGTGGGATGTAGTCGGCCCTGAAGTTTTCATTCTGGCCTTTCCCTCTCACCATGAGTCTTGAGGACCCAATACATGACAAATTGTCCTAAAAATAAAAATTTCTATATAAACATTAGGGATTATTATCTATATCCACAGGATTCCTGAGTTCTTTAATCTTCTTAAGTTAGATTCTCAGACACCCCGGGGTTTCCTTAAATTTCTTGTCATAATTCAAGATAACCAAGCTTTAATCACTTTAATTTAAACAAATGAGTGATTTGGCAGTCACATTTTTTAAAGGGAGAGCAGTTCAAATCAAGCAGGGAACCCCCAAATCAAAACTGGTAGCATTCAGTAGTGCTGAGAGTTGGGGTGTGTTTTTTGTTTGTTTGTTAACATACAAAGGAGACCCATACTGAACCCATGTAGAGCCCAGAGAGGCAATCTCTCCTTACTGTATCCTATCTGAGAGGCATAGTCTGAGCCTCTTACCTCAGATTAGGTTCTGCTTTTATGGAAGAAAAAAGATTTAAACCCACATCATTCAACCAAAGGCCACTCTGTTTTCTCAAAACTGTCATTGTCAGATTCTGGACTGTTGATGCAGGTATGTTTTTAGTAATATAATTTATTCATTTTGTCAATCATAGTACAGCACGGTTGCCTGGTGGTTATTTTCTCAACTGTATTTGCTTGTTTCCATCGAAAGGTATGTTTATATGTTGGTCTCACTCTCTTGCATCAGTGCTCTGAGCTCTAACATTAAAGGTAGATTGTTTAGATTTGAAGGCAGCATAGAAGAGCATGTAAGAGGTATTAGCTCCCAATCTGTTGCTATGATAAAATATCCAAACAAAAAGCAAATTATTTTGCTTACAGTTTAAGACCAGTCCAACATAAAGCATGGCAGTAAGAGAGGAGACTGGCCTTCTAGTCAAGGAGTAGAGTGACCACATCTTACCTGCACACAGAAAACAGAGAGGGAGGGATGGAGAGGGAGACGGAAAGAAAGGAAAGGGGAGGGAGGGCAGGCTATAGACCTTTGAAGGTGGTCCCCACTGACCTACTTCCTTCAGCAAGACTCTTCCTCCTAAACATTCTATTATCACCCCAAACAGCCCCACTAGCTGGAAACCCAGTGTTCAATACAGCCTATCTATGGGGATCATTTCTCAAACCACTACGGTCATGGAGTGTGATGTTGAGACTCTATCTACTGAAATGATGATTCTACGGCACCTGGAACTTTAGACTTCCTTTTGTTACCCTAAGAAACATGAACAATGGCTCAGAACTCTCATATTCCATTTGTCACAGGAGCCTATTTTGATATTCTCTCTTAGTGGATCATAGTCTGTTCTTGGCTCAGGATCTCACTGACACCTACTCATCCTGCCCACAAAATCTCTTTCTATGTATTTTCTTAAGACTTAGGAGGATGTTAAGCTTTGGTGAAACTCAAATGTATACCTCAGGAAATTATTCCAAGGAAATTATTCCAAGGAGTGTATCATGTCTGCTGAGAGAAGATCTTCAAGGTTTTTCAATCCACATTGCTCAAATCTCTTCAATATGATGCAGTCTTAACTTTGAAAAACTATAAGCTTGGGACGGGGGTATGGCTCAGTGGTAGAGTAGGCCTAGCACACCCAAGGGTCTGATTTTGATCCCCAAACTGTGAACATTTAATCTTAACCTTCATTTAGGTAAGAGAATCTAGTCATTCTCCACTTTAGTTGGCCAATGCTCCTCTGACCTCCTGCTTCTATGGGAAAGATATCATTTCTGGGTCTATCTAATGGCAGTGGTCACACCAACAAGAGGGGCTTCTCAGGGAAATATTGTGACAGCATGTTAACAATTAACTTGGAAGAATCTGGAATCACCAAGGAGGCAAGCCTCCAGACACACAATAATGTGACATTATTAAGCCTTGGAGCATGCTGGTGGGGGATTATTAATGAATTGGGTTAGAGTGGGAAGACAAATCCTAAAAGTAGGCAGCACCATGTCCTAGACTGGGCTCCTGTATTGCTTAAGGAGAAGTAAGTGAGCTGAGCACAGGCTCTGTTGTTCTCATCTTATCTGTGAATGGTCTTCCTCAAGCCCCTACTGCCTTCATGTCCTCATAATGATGCACTGTGTCTGAGAACTGTGAGCTGAAATAAACCCTTCCTTAATTTCTTTCTGTCAGGGTATCAACAGCAGAAAAACAGTGGAGATAACTGTAAATCATATTCCACAGGGTCCCTGGACACTTTCAGAATCTCTGTCTCCGTAGAGTCTTTGAGCTGGAGTGAGTAGAAGAGAGTTTGCCAACTTTTACTAAAGGCATCTGTATATCTAAGGCTTAAGGTGGGAAGAGGACCAAGAAGATAGATAAGGTCCCTGACTTATAGCATCGAAGTCTAGGGAGGGAACAATGAGAAACCCAATGACGACTTGAGGTAGTGAGTTGTGAGATTGTTCTGTGCTAGACTGAACATCCTCCAGAGCATACAGGCCTACTAAGATCGATATCTTTATTTGCCTGTGCTGAATTACTAGTTACTGCGATGCCTGGAATATAGTAGACACTAAACACATGTTTATTTAAGGAAAGAATGAATGAGCCTAAAAACCTGCACCTCAGACATAGTGATCCCATTACAATTCTGCTAACATATGTTAACACAAGTTATACGCTATATACTATATTTTGGCACTCTTATGAATATTTATCTTCCTAGCAACAATTCTAAGCAAGTATTTTATAGAGGAAGAAATTAAAACACCGGGCTAGGGATGTAGCTTAGTATTAAAGTACCCATTTTTCATGTGAAGCACTAGCGTCCATCAATCCCCAGTACAACAACAAAAAAAATCTCAGTGACTTGCCAAAGACATATTAGGATGCCTGAAGTGGAGGGGAATTTTGAACTCAGGTCTGTAGTTCAATGTTCTTTTCAATATAACTATTTTTTTCCTTCCATTTCACATGTGATTGTTGCCCTTGTCTCCCTTGTACTGTGTTCTCTCTTTCCTTCTCCTCATAAGTACAGTTCTCTCTTGGGCTTGAGAGTTTCACTCTTGTGGTTCTGGACCATCAAGAAAGTTCATTGACATTTGGCCCTAGAAATTCTAAACAGACTTCCAAGGCCAACAACTGCCAAGTAGTAAGGGCCAAACAAATAGCTCTATTGCTCTCTTATAACAAAAGTGTGTTAATAAATTGATAAATTTAATTAGCATTGACCTAAGAAAAGTCTCAACAATAACCTATGGGTATTAGGATCAAATGTAATGAAGCATAAGCAAGAAATTAATAATAATAATAATAATAATAACAATCCTTCACTACTGCTTTCTTTGGAGAGGTTGTCACTGATCTCTGGGATGGAGAGGATGAGGATGTTTGCATCTCCCAGGATTCTCCATGCTTTCTTTAACCTGACTAAGGGATCCTGAGTCTCACTTGGTGTGCCAATTTGTAGGTAAATGTGTATATGCATTTGACCCCAGTTAGGATTGTACAGTGGGATATGTGCTCAAGGGTGGCATAGGGCAGATTTGGGCTCTAGTGGGTATCTGTAAAGATGAAATCAAAAACTAGAGGAGGCAACAAGCCCTCAGAAATGGCAGCTATTGCTTTTCTAGGTGAAGTTGTGTGTTTCTGGAATGATGGTAGACAGAGTCTACTCTAGTTGTTTAGAAAAAGACGTTTTGTTTCAGTTAGTCAGCTGATTTAGAGCAAGGTGTCTGATCCACTGGAAACCTGAATGGCCAGGCAGAAGATGAAAGAGGGAAGAGGAACCAAGTCATGAGATTGTATAAGGCTAGAAAGGAAAGATATAAATCCAAGAAGTCCAACCTGTACCCAAATAAAACTCTGTGGCAATAAGAATATTCTAGGCCTAGGCCCAATAGTGGTGGTGCACACTTATAATCCCAGCACTCAGGAGGCAGAGCCAGGTGGATCTCTGTTAAGTTAAAGGCCAGCCTGATCAGCCCAGACACGAGAAAATGTCCAGTGTGGAAGATTTTTGGGATGGAAGGGGACACTAAGAATGAAAAAGTGACACTCTCATGGGAAGTGTCTCTTTCATGTGGCACTTAGAAAATGCATACTTTGGTCACAAAATCAAAGAGAAAGTCAGAAATCTTCAGGTAAGACAGTGAGAGAAAACCCTAATGGTGCATGAAAGGGGAGATGGGGACTGGAGGAGAACACAACTACACCCCTAAAATATTGTAAATTCCTACAACCTGTTATCTTTTTAAGTCTTGATCCCTCTGCTTTGAACACAAATGCATTCAGAGGACAACATTTTGGACAGTGTGTGTGTGTGTGTGTGTGTGTGTGTGTGTGTGTGTGTGTG
>NC_022019.1:17835160-17864778 GCF_000317375.1 Microtus ochrogaster | reverse complement strand
AGAGACAGAGAGCACGAGAGCACAGCAATCTGAGGCCTCAAGAGAATACCCACATTTGCTCTTGTCCCTGTGTCCACTGCAAACCTCAAGCTCTACTCTGCAATGATTACTCCATGAGAAAGACCATGGAGGGAGCTTTCATAGAGAGCTCTGAGTGTTTGATCTGTCTTACCCTTGACCTGCCGGATGAACTTGGAGGAGGTAGCCTCCAGCAGCTGCCCCAGCTGGGGAGGTCTTCTCTCCTTCCCCAAATGCCTTCCTCGGCTGCTTGATGGTGCCTGAAATTGTACCATAATAACCTAATTCCTTTAGCTTTGGCTGCTATTCCCCTGTTAAAATGCAAATACTCTGGGGAGAGTCAAGTTATTAAACTTTATTAGACTTTTATATCTCATGGTGAATTTATCGATCAGACCCTTCTCCTTAGAAATGGCTAGGATAAGGAAGAAAGATGGAGGCAGTTTAGAGATCCCAGGCTCTGGGGAATGAGGTCACTTAGAAGGCCATGGGTGGAGGAGCAGAAGCTTAGGAAGAGTTGATGGGGGTTTGAAAGCTCAGAGAAAAGACATTTTCCACGTGTTCTGGTGTGTACTAAGAGTGCCTGTGGATGAGATTGGTTGAAGATGGGGTCATAGGACCATTTCTCAGTTAAGACGGAACTCTTAATTCACCTTAGGACCTTTCCTGGCCTCTGACTAGTCCAAGAAAACTGTGCTGTGAGCCTTGAGCACTGTCAAGAGAGCTTTTGCACATGCTCTGAACCCCCTGACCTGGTTCAGTGTCCCTGGATCTGCAGGTAGTCACCTAAGGTCTGTGGGTGAACATGAGTAGTAGTCCATGATGTGTTTCTCCTTTTTTGTGGCACTCATCCAGCTCTTTTTGTGCAGAGGTGACCCCTAGGCTTGATTCTCTATCCCTGTCATACACTGGATGCTGAAGTCTCCATTTGTTGTCTATCCGCTGCCCAGACTGTGGTAAGAAATGGATTAGCAGAGAAAGCTTGGTTTAAAGACACATTGGGGTTTTGAGAACAATATTATTTTATGTGTTTTCAAAACACTTTGTTCTGCCTTCAGATTTATGGGATGGCCTTTATTACTTCAATAAAATATTTAAAACAAAAAGAGGAGAGGAAGCCCGAGGTTATCAGCCTCCATTTCTCTGGAGCCAGCCCATGAGCAAACACCCCTCAATCTCATCTCTTGCAGAGACCCCAGGGGCCTTGACTGCCACAAGATTGAAGAGTTATGCAAGGCTGTACTTCAGACTGAAGCTTTATTTAATAAATGGAGTTTTGGGGCCAGAGAAAGAGAGGGAAACATGGTTGGATTCTATCACAGGGATCTTTTATTCATTGCTGTTGTTCATTGATTCATTGCAGTGTGTTTTTACTTTTCTTTTTTGTTGCAATCAAAACAGCCCACAATAGCATTATAAATGGGATAGAATGTGGTTTCTATACTTAATACTGGCAATGAGATAGTTGTGTGGGCAGAACTATACTATTTAACAGGATGCCTAGGCTCTGAAACATAGATGCCACCACCGATGGAGCTTTGGGGGAATGGTGCCACCCGTAGACCACACACATTTTCAATCATTCATGGGTAATCACTGAATGTCTATCATCCATGAGTATTATGCATGCGTGTTCTTCTGAGAATCAAGAGGAGTAAAGGAAAGTGGCTTCTTCCAAATCTAAGATCCAGTAGAAAAACTGGTTTTAGTGAAAATTTTGGATGTTTAGGAAGACAAGAAGAATCAACAAGTGTCTTCTCCTCGTTTCTTAAGTAGCTAATGGAATTTCCAAATGCCAAGGTCATAGGAGCCTGCACCGGGTGGCAGGTGGCCAACTGAGCCTTCTTCAAAGATGCTGAGGCTGTGTGCTATAGGTGCTGGGTCCTTATAATTCTCCTGATGTTATCAAATTCTCCTTCCTGCCCAGTGGGTTTTCTTCTTCTGCTCTAAAGGCAAATGCCTCTGTTGAAAGGGTTGGTCCCAAGAAGATTATGAGAAAAATCCAGGTGGCTCCATCCAAGTTCATATTTAGACATCTTTCCTCTCCTCCCTGCCTTTTTGTGAGGGGAGAAGGTGCTGGGGTGTTTCATCTAGTATCCTTGCAGGCATTTTTCTCAGCATCTATCCTGTGGTCTTTCTCTTTGAGAAGTGTATTAGTTACTTCTCGGGCTTCTTTGATAAACGACTCTGACAAAAGCTACTTTGGGGAGGAAGCATTTATTTTGGCTCAGGGAGGGTATAGTCTATCAGAGAAAGGAAGTCTTGGTGCAGGAGCTTGAGGTGGCGAGTCATGTGTATTTGCAGAGTTGGGTGATTGCTCATGCTTGGCTAGCTTGGTCCTCCAAAAAAAAATTAGTTGATTTATTTATGTGTGTGATGTTTCACCTGCATGCGTATCTGTGTGCACCACACGCACGCAGTGCCCATGGAGGTCAGAAGAAGGTATTGGGAACCCAAGCCAGGTCCTCTGCAACAAACAGCAACAAAAGATCTTAACCACTGAAGCGTTGCTCCCGCTCCCACTCCCGCTTGCTCCTTTTTATGCGGTCTAAGATTCAAACCCAGGGAATGCTGCTGCCCACTTTTAGGGTGAGTGTTCTCAGCTCCATTAACCTAATCTAGCTAACCCCTTTACAAACATGACCAGAGGATAACCTAATCTAGATAATTACTCGCATATGTGCATGGGTACTAAATAGTAATATAACTAGATATTTGCTTTAGTTTCATACCTACTCTCTGTACATATATTCTATAAAAATATGACTAAAATCAAGTTTCCTAGGCTATTCTAGATCTTCTAGGGTTTTTATCATCTTGGTTCCCTGAGATGAAACTCCCTTATCGCAGAGTTGTTTGTCAAGTACAAGGACATTGTCCTCTACTGTGCATCACCAAGACTTTCTGAGTCAAGGGTCATTGACTACGCACACATTTGTAGATGAGAAATAATAGCCGGGAGAGATCGAGTCTCACAAGATCATATTAAATGGAACAGAACAGAGAGTTGCATGCTTTCATGCTCAAGAGTGATAGCCATTGCTGAGTCAAGGTTGGGTCTGATGGGTAGTTATAGAGGTTTGTACTCAGGTAAGCTCTTTATGCAAGAGGGCGGGGTATTTTAAGCAAGTACACAGATAAACAAATGGATCATTGTGTTGTCATTGTACATACTTTATTTCTGACTTCAGCATCAGACTAAATGGTTGTTTCTCTCTGCTTACCCACAGATATCTACTTGGGGAAATGTGTCATTAATAAAGTAGAGAGTGTCTTCGGACAGTGATGTGGGGTAGAAGTATGAAGGGAGATACTGCCATTTAAGATTGTGCCAGATTGTAATTCTCTTGAAATTGGTTGTTCAAACAGTACTTTCAGACTCCTGGGTGCCCTTTGGCTCTGCCTCGGGCTGCCCACTTAAGAAACCACTTTATCATCCTTGTGATTGTATTTGTGCAAAAACTGGGCTCAAAGGTCCTTTTTAAATTAAAAGGGTTTTAAAGAACCAAGACACTGGGGGAATAGGCATCTTTATTTTTGACTTCTGGTTCTTTTTACCTAGAAGAGAAGGTGATAGCCAATTTGGGGGCAGACCTTGATGATCTTTGAGAGAAGGTCAATGTCTGATGCCACTGTGACTTGGAAGTCACAGTATGTGTGCTGGCTAGCTTTGTGTCAACTTGACATGAGCTAGAATCATTTTGGAATAGGGAATCTCAGTTGAGAAAACGTTCCCACTAGGTTGGCCTTTGGGCAAGTCTGTGGTACTTTTACTTGGTTGATGGTTGATGTGGAAGTGCCCAACTCACCCTGGGCTGTGCCACCACTGGATTGATGGTGGTGGGTGCTCTAAGAAAGCAGATTAACCAAACCAAGGAAGCAAGTCAGTAAGCACTCCTCTAGGGCCACTGTATCAGCTCTTGCCTCCAGGTCCTTGTCCTCTTTGACCTACTCTGCCTTGACTTCCCTCAGTGACAGACTGTAATGTGGAATTGCAAGCTGAAAGAAACCCTTTCCTCCCTATTCCTTTTGATCATGGTGTTTTGTCACAGCAATAGAAACACTGACTAAGACAGTGTGATTGGAAGACTTCCTAAAAGAGGATTCTCAGAAGCTGAACACCTGATCTCATCTATGATATCATCTGTATTTTAGTAGCATAGACTCAGAAACTACAAGTTAGTGTGTCATCCTTAGACATACAGAAGATGGTAACATTCTTCTCCAACTGCTATTAACAGAGAGTAATGGAATGAATGATGAAACCATGGAAATGGCTGGGAAATCAGAAGGGATTGTGATGGATGGATTTTTATCACAAATCTTTCCCCTTTGCAAAAGCTAGGCCCTTGTGATTGATAGAAAGTACCTTGTTACCCCCTGACTAGGGAATTCAGTCATGGGTCTTGCCCTGGTCAAAGGGATGCTAGTATATGTAATGGTACCAGGATCTTAAACTCTACTTGAGCAGTAGATCCTCTCTTCTGCCACACCCATGAGAAAATGTTCTAGAACTCACTAGTTACAGGAGAAGGATGAGGAACGTGTGGAACAGAGGCATCCCACTCAACCCTAGTGACAGAGAACAGCACAGGAGTCAGAAAACCCATGGAAGAGATCAATATTATCATTATTTTGTGAATTTATGTGCAAAGTTTTACCTGTTGGGCTAGAGAAACTTATTTTCCCACCTTTCTCCCTTGTTCACAGAGATAGTCTAGATCTCTTGGGAATGCTAGGCCTTGTTGAGACATGAAGGCTAAAGACACAAGTCCTGTTTCAGACACATCACTGTCTCCGTCAGTTCTCCCAATTCTGTTTCCACATCCCTAATAAGAAATGGTGTAAGGAAGGATTCGTTCTGGCTCACAATTTGAGGAGACACATTATATCATAGTGGGATGGGGAAGAGGCATGGTGACGAAAGCAATGTGGGCTGGGGAGCTCATCACGGCACATGTGCCTTTGGGAAATGGACTTATACTATACAACTTCAATGTCCTACTTCACAAAGCCTCTTGAAGAAAGGCTCTGCCTTATAGATGTTCCTCAACCTTCCCAAGCAATGTCATGGGCGGGGAGGATCAACTATTCACACACATGAGACTATAGGGGACATTTCACATTCAAAACCCAAAACCATCAAGAAGGCTAATGAAGTAAATACTCCAGCTCAAGGAGTGTTTCATCACAACTTTAACCTGGTAATTGCAGCTTCCAACTGTCCATGTTAGCCAGGTCTCCCAGCTTTTCTATCTTTGCATGTCTGTGTATGTTGATTCTGGGAAGTATACTAAATAGTAATATAACTAGATATTTGCTTTAGTTTCATACCTACTCTCTGTACATATATTCTATAAAAATATGACTAAAATCAAGGAAAACAACTTTTGTCAATCATGGCTTTCATAGCAAGTTCTACATAAATGTCCATTTCATTTCTCAGTCATGGGTGATAGGAGAAACTTGGGTTGGTCTACTTAAATCAAAGGTCATACTCTTTTCCATCCACTATTAGCCGTCACTCTAGATGAGCAACAGTGTGTTGTGACCACCACGCTCAACTTTGGAGAGAGATAAATGGGGTGGGAAGTTTTTCTGTATATGTGTTGATTTTTTTGGTTAATGAATAAAGAAGCTGCTTTGGCCTATGAGAGGGCAGAATAGAGCTAGGCAGGAAAACTAAACTCAATGTAGGGAGAAAGAAGGCAGAGTCAGAGAGATGCCATGTAGCTGCTGAAAGAGAAAGACATAAGCCACCAGCCAGAAGCTTACCGGTAACCCACGAGCCTCATGATAAAATATAAAATAAGAGAAATGGGTTAATTTAAGATGTAAGAGCTAGCTAGAAATATGGTTAAGCTACTGGTCAAGCAGTGTTTTAATTAATGTAGTTTCTGTGCGATTATTTCGGGTCTGGGCGGCCAGGAAATGAATGAGCAGTCACTGCCTACAGCTGGGTCTGGTACTCATTCCATCTTTTTTACTGAAGACTTTGGGCTTGCTATCTAAAACTGTATATATATGTGTGTGTGTGTGTATGTGTGTGTGTGTGTGTATGTGTGTGTGTGTGTGTGTTCTTCAAATGGGGATAATAATTCATACCTCTGGGAGGTATTAAGGGAGTTAGAGATATTGTTTCTGGAAAGAGCTGCCTTGTATCCTGCTTTCTCTCTCATGCCAATTCATATGAAAGAGGCCTAAAACTTAGTATTTCAGGATGTAACCTGTAACTGTATGTGACGCAAAGCCTTTGACTGGGCAGTTAGGTTAAAAAAGGGTCATTTGAATGGGTCTAATCCAATATGATTGGTGTCCTTATAAAAGGAGATTATAATGCACATGCCTGAGTATACACACACATGCCATAGGCATGCACACACAACACACACGCACACACACAGAGTGAGAGAGAAATGGGGGGGAGAGAGAGAGAGCAAAAGAGGCCTTAAAGAGAAAACACTGCTTGCACCTTGCTTTCAGAATTTCAGCCTTCAGAATAGTGAAAAGATAAATCCTTGTTGTTTTAACCACCGAGCCTGTGGTACTTTGTTATGGCAGCCGGAGCAGATTAACGCAGTTGTCTGAAACCCCTGGCAAAGAACCAAGAGTGAAGCCTGCAACTCCAGCAGCTGCCTTCCTCTCCAGGCCCTCCCTCCTCCTTCCCTCCGTGGTCATTTCTCTTTCCCCTCTCTTTCCCTCCCTCCTCTCTCCCCTCTGCCCTGCTTTTCGTGTCTTTCCTTCATCTTCCCTTGCTTTACTTTAACAAAATAGGTTCCCAGTCGCTCAGCAGGAGGTGAGAGGCCTGTGGTGGGGAAACATTCTAAGGGGTATGTATGCCCATATAAAAGAAAGGAGAGTCACTCTGGCATTTTCCCTGTGCTGGCAGAAGTCACAGAAGAATAACAATCAGGTGAGTCACAGGGCTGCTCCTGGTGGTAAGCACCTCTTTTAGGATTATGGGGTTTAACTGAATTGGAATGGGGAGAACACAGGCTTGGAGTGGTAAATCTCTCACTGTACTGGAAAGCAGGCACTACTCTATGTGTAAGGGAAAGTGTTGGAGAGATGGATCCGTCCTTCTTCCTTCTATGGTTAGAATCCAGGCTTCTGGAGAAGCCTTTGGCTTTGTTCCCATTATTTGTCTCCTTATTTCCAAAGACAGGGCAGAGCTGGCAAGAGGGCATGTAAAATGCCCAGGAGGAGATACCCGGGTCTATTATGCAGCTCCTCCCATTGGAAAGTTAGGATAGTCTTTGGCAATCGACTTCCCTTCCAGAAAAGACACTTCCCTCCACCAGAAAAAAAATGAGTGTAATCAGTCTGGCTGGCTGATTTCGCACCTCGAGATTTCCTGGATGAGAGGCTCTGTGTAAACTGGGGGCTCTGTTGTTTTTGTACCTGGCTGCTGGTCCAAGAGAGCAGGGAAATGGGAAGGCGAAGCTAGAATGACTCCTTGGCAGGCAGTCTCCCGGCCTCTCAATCATGCCCGATGCTGCCGCAGAGCTCAGCAGACAGCTGCTGAGGGAAGGAGTATGGGGTGAGCCAGACCTGCAGCACAGAGGGAGAAGGATGTAAGCAATAAGAAGAGCTTCGAAAGGTCAGCTGGCCCAGCAGCCCTTGCGCATCTACTGCTGTTTCTTTGCATTCCGTGTGAGCCTTCGGACCCTCCTGTCATTTCTGGAGCTCAGGTTATGGGATTACCAAAGTTCCCTTTTAGCAACAAATAGAGGGCATCCAGGTCAGTAGAAGGGCCACCAAGGAGAAAAAGAGGCAATCAAGAAGATGAGGGTGAGGGGAAAAGAGGGACGGAGGAGGGGAGAGAAAGGTGAGCCGAAGCCAGCTCCTGATCTGGAGTCAGCAGAGGGCATCTTCCTGATCCATGTTCTGCTGCCTTCCAGACCACATCAAGCAGGAAGCAGTGGCAGCCATACAGACAGACTGGGGTTCTCCCACCCGACTGCAGGGCCAGAACTCCTTTCTTGGCTTTCCCAGGTGATCTCTAGTCTAGGATGCTATTAAGAAAAAAAGAGAATATTGTCTCCGAACAGAATGCCTCTGCAAAGGGTAGAAACAAGTCAAGGCCTTGAACTCCTTTCATTCTTTTCTTGTTTTTGATCTTGGAGACAGGAAAAATTCTACCGATTGGAGGGGCTTCCTGGATGATGCAAGAGTCCTTTTCCGCATCTCCCGCCTTGCCACCAACTTAAAATGCCACCGCAGGGAGTGATGTCTGCTGGCTGCTTAATATGCAGGAGGAAGGAGCCATAAAGTCAAGTGTCTATAGTATTTAATGCGACTATCAGAGAAAGGCTGGCACTCCTAGCCTCAGCGCCTCATTACACATGATTGGCGAAGGTGCCACCTGGCACTGCAGACAGAGGATTGAGGCATATGTGTGCATACGAGGAGACCTCACACATTTGCCGTTCCTCTGCATACACACAATTATAACTAACAGCTGACCACAGAATGGTAGCTGAGGTCTTCCAATCACTACAAAAAGTGATTCTCACAGCAGCTGAGTCTCAAGGATTTCCCTTTCCTGGGACCAGACACCTTCTCTGCACCAAGGAATCCAATAGTTAATTCCATGATTCCAGATATCTCAAAAGACTGTGGCAGAACCAAAATGATAGTTTTACCACCCACTCTCATCATTCATAATAACAATCATTCCCGCGGAACTGCCGTGGCCCAGGTTGCTGGTTTCTGGTCTCGTGCATGCTTGGGCAGACTTGGTCCTCATGTTGGCCATCATCATTATTCCTGTCCCTGGAGTAGGGAGATCTCTGCCCAACTGCTAACATCTTCTCATCACAGAACTTAGTTTCTGTTCTCTAGCAGGTCCCTTTTCTCTAGAAAAATCTGAAAATGCTACCTTGGAAGAGGCCAGAGGATGGTAGCAAAGGATGAAGGCAGTGATTCTCACTGTGACCTAGGAATAGAAGGGGCGAGTGGCCTGCTCTTCTGGGTTGTTCTCTGTGAGGGACTAAATCATAGCTTCCATTTATTGACCACAGAACCCTCTCTATTCTCTTAAGCTTAGAATCCATCTTCAGGCAGGTGTAACTCCTGGTGGCTAGTGACAACGCAGCACTGTCTTCTCAGTGTGTGCATAGATGACCTCAGAGTCTCCTCATTTCCCAATATTGCAGGGTTTCCTAGATGAAAACCTCACAATTTTATGTTATTAATGACAATAGACATTCAATACCTCTAAGGCAGCCATTGGAAGAATAAGCTTCTTGGGGAGAGGACAACTAGATACGGTTGTCCCCTTTGACCCATGACCATGGACTCCACCTCTTGGAGGATTGTAGCACAAATGATAAAAACCCAGAGACAGATATTGGCGTTCAAGCTGAAGATCAGAAAAATAAAGCAGTCAACCACTAGGGATTTCTTACTTCTACAAAGGCTCAGACAAACAAAGGGGGAGATCCTGCAATGTTCTCCACCAACCTCCAGACTCCACACTTCATTGAGTTCCTGCCTCTCCTCCTTTGTATTTGTCTTTCTGACCAACCATATCACTCCTTTCTCCTCCTCCTTAGTGCTGGGATTATAGGCTTATGACCCCAAGTGCTAGAATCACCTTTGTTTCAACTCTGTTTCTCTTTTAGACAGATTCAGTCTTGTGTAGCCCAGGGTGGCCTTGAACTCACAGAGATACTTCTGCTTCCTGTAGAGTAATATTCAACTGATTACGATGTCATACCATTGTGACATCTGTTGGCTCTAGGTGGTTGGGTCCAGAGCAGTCAATGTCTTCCCTTTAACTATGCATGGACCCAGTACTTCATTGTTGTCAGAACCAGGATTTGCCAAAGGGTACAGGAAAAAAACGTTCACAAAAAATCTGTGTAGATTCTGACAATTTTAGTCAGAACTGGACAAACATTGGACAGTCTAATGATGAGAAGTATTTTTTTCTCATTACACAAGAAACATAGGGAGGGAGATGTAATGATATTTTATTTGTATTTTAATAAATAAAGCTTGCCTGAAGATCAGAGTGCAAAGCTAAGCCACTAGAGGCCAGGGAGTGGTGGCACACACCTTTAACCCCAGGACTCAGGAGAAAGAGGCAGACAGATCTCTGTGAGTTCAAAGCTACCTTGGGCTACACAAAAGGGATCCAGAAACAGATCCAGGTCATGGAGGCTCACACCTTTAATTCCAGTGTTTGAAAGTCACACACCTTTAATCCCAGTACCAGGGAATTGGAGACAGGAGCGATATGGCTGGGCAGAAAAGGGGAAGAGACAGGAACTCCCTGGAGTGTGGAATCTGAGGTTTGGGAGAGGCACAGTGCAGTTTAGGTAGTCTGAAGATCGCCCCTTCAGTCTGAGTATTGGTAGAGGTAAAAGGTCTCTCTAGTGACTTGCTGCTCTGCTTCTCTGATCTTCAGCTTGAACCCCTGTATCTGTCTCTGGGATTTTATTATTTGTGCTACAGGTGGAAGGGATGAGCCCCCAACAACTTCTCACCTTTAAATAGGCTATTTTTTTTTCTTCCTTCTATTCTAGATAAAGATACCCAAAGATTATAAGCCTCCCAGGTCTAAACTGTTTGCTCACACTCAGCCTGCACATCAAATGTGAACCTGGAAGGAAACTCAAGGATCATTAGTTGGTCCTGATGGCTAAGAGCTTTTTATAGAGATTTCTAGACACTTTTCTGGACTTTTAAACCTATGTACTTTGGAAGGGCACCTAGGTCATTTATTTGCTGTTATTTTTATTTACTTTTTAGGTCATTTCACTTTTAGATCATATCCACTCCTACTTTCCCTCCAATTCCTTCCATATCCCTCTACATCCCTCTTCCAACTTCATCTCCTCTTCTCCATTGAGTACAATTTAGTGATGTCCAGATACACAAGGGTGCAGGGTGCTCTCCACTGTAGCATGGACAGCCTATCACGGGCCATACCTCTGATGAAAACTTTACTTCTGTCTTACGGTTTCTTTTGCTCTGAAGAGAAACCATGGCCACGGAAACTCTTATAAAGGAAAAACTTTTAATTCGGATGGCTTACATTTTTACAGGTTTAATCCATTATCATCATGGTGTGGCGTGGCCGTGTGCAGGCAGACATGGTGCTGGAAAAGTAGCTCAGAGCACTGCATCTTGACTCGCAGGCAACAGGAAGTGGTCTGAGACACTGGGCATGGCTTAAGCAAATATGAACCCTCAAAGCCCAGCCCCACAGTGACACATTTCCTCCAAGAAGGCCACACCTACTCCAACAAATCCACATCTTTGAAAAGTGCCCCTCTATGGGTTCTCATAGGGGCAATTATTTTCAAACTACCACACCATCACTATCGATGGCTCCTCAGCCAGGGGTAGGACCTTGGCAGGCCTCCAACACCAAAGGTGGAGCATAGGTTGGCTTGACCTTATGCAGGTCTCACACAGAAACCATAGCTGCTCTCAGTTCAGGAGTGTAACAGGCCTTCTAGGCATGTTAATTGTAATGACCTTTCCCAACTTCTGGCTCTTCCAGTCTTCTGTCTCTTATAATGTTCCATGAACCTTTCTGGGTATGGGGGAGCAGTTAAATAAGTATCACCTTTAAGACTGAGTATTCTTTAGTTTTTGTTTCTCTACACTTTGACTTAGTTATGAATTTCTGGTGATTAGTACAGAGTGTATTCTTTCCGTTCCCGGAAAGACATTCTCTTTCTTGACATTTCAAATAGAGGGAAAATAAGGCCATAGGTGGGACTTGTTCAGACTATGTAAATGTGAATAAGAACATTGTTTTGTTGTTGATCCCTCACCTATTTCAATCTGACACCTTAATAACAATTTATTAAAGACAGAGTTTTCATTATGTAGCCCAGGCTGGCTTTGAACTCACAGAGATCTGCCTGGTTCTTCCTCTTGAATGTGGGTATTGAAGACATGAATCTTTAGCTGGGCAGTGGGGGTACAAGACTTTAATCCCAGCCCTCAGGAGGTAGAAGTAGGCTGATGGCTGAGTTCCAGGCCAGCCTGGTCTACAGAGTGAGTGCCAGGATAGCCAGAGCTACACAGAGAAACCCTTATTCAGATAGATAGATAGATAGATAGATAGATAGATAGATAGATAGATAGATAAGAAAGAAAAGAAATACACCATCAAGTTTGGTCTTTAATAACAAAGCTTTACTTATAGGTAGGACTCTATGCATAAGTGCCCAATAAAGGCATAGTAACTTGAAAGTAGCAATACCAAATTCTCATTGCTTTGGACAAAGAAGGAAGATCGTTGCAGTACGTGCACAAGACACAGTAAGCTTGAACGTGAATGTATTCCAGTGAGCTTAGCTTGCTCCTCCTGTTCACCCATATGCCTGCAGCAACTTTGACAGTTATCCTTTTCCCTTCATTCAGTCACATGGGTCATTTATCAGCATGTATCCACCCCTCCTGTGTGTCACATATGGCCCTGTGTCTTGCTCTTCATGACCCTTGGAGAGCTTCCTTCCTCTAGAACACAATCATGGAGTTTTTAAGTGCCCTTCTTAACCTCCATACAGGGCTGTTTCTCCTGCTTTGTGTGGTCATTCTGGACCTTGTCACACACAACTTTCCCACTTACCCCTCGTCATCATTTGTGATTACCTTATCACTGACAAGATGGGACACTGAAACCGGATAATGAATCTGAGTCTTAAGTGAAACCTGCCTGAAGAATGAAATGGCAGAAGAATCATTGCCCCAAAGATGTACCAGGATATGTCTGAAGACTCTGTGAAATGATGGCTTTTGAGACCCAGAGACTCTACCCTTTCATTCTGCTGTGGTTTTTGCCAAAGGGACTAACATTATTTCCCCTTGTCCTGTCTCTTCAGCTCCCTTTACCACCACACTTCTTCATCACCGAGACGTCCTTCCTAAACTTTTTCTGCCAATGATGCAAATTACAGATACAGATGGCAATTCAAGGGGGGAAAGAAAAAAAACTTCCCCTAAAATTCTTGGCTATATTTCATCCAAATTTCCTACATTCCTCTGCTAGCAAGAAGACACCTCTCGAGCTCTGTGCCTCAGATTTTGGTGCACTGGTCTCTCTGGAGTGAGCTCTTTGTTACTGTCACATTTACTTGCGTCTCAGCATAAGATGTTTTGGCTTCCTTTCCTTTAATGTATCTTCTTGGTCTTACCACCCCTAGGCAGTTTTGGGGTGGAGAGACTGTGAAAGTTAGTTCTGGCCCAAAGCCCCTCCCAACCAGATGCTTAATGTATAGCTGATATGTATAAGGAGTCAAAGGCAAAGGCTAGCTGTCAGTCACCGAGAGATGTAGCCAAGCAACCTTGGTGCTAAGCAACAGATTGGAGCTTATAGAGTCTTGTATCACTCCAATGGCAGCTGTACAGAACTTGGCCTTGGCTAGAGGAATGTTTTGATTTGGTTAGAGGAAAAGATAGACAGGGAAAGAGAAAGGATTGGGGCAGGGATATGGGGTATACTAAGAAAGGGAGGGAGAGGGCTGGAGTGAGAGATGAAAAGATACAGTTGTCTGTCATTAAGGATAATATCTAAAGATACAGATGTCTGTTATTAAGGATAATATATAAAGAATGACCTGGGAGTCTCATATCCCCCCCCCCATAGGTTAAACTGTAACAGCTAATCAGCTTTTACAAAACTTTTTTGAACATGCTTGACTTGGTTCATTAGCTAGTGAATGTATCTTCTGGGATGTCAAAATTTTCCTTCTTGAAAGCCATCAAAACCCATCTCTCCCATGTCCATCCAGAAGTCAAGCATTCCCTCTCTTACTGGCTGGCTGGTCACTACACGCTGCCCTGCAGCATGCATCTGGGATGGAATTTTGTGAGATAGGGCCAGAAACACAATCATACATGGTATGGCAGAGAACAGAACAGGGAGGAATGCAGGTTGACTAGGGAGGTCGGACTGAGCCTTTCAACTTGGTGATACAACCGATTTGGTGTCAGCTTTGTGGCCAATATGAATAACACTCTATTTTCTAATTTCTTCCAAGTATTCTTGGGAGATGGGTGAGGAGCGGTTCAAAAATCCTTTCCAAAAATGAGATGGCGTGGTGTTTAGATGATCCAGGAAAGCCAGTCTTGGGTGGCACAGATCAGAGGAAACTGCTCGACAGTGTACTATAACCATGCCGTACACTGACAGTGACAGAGCTGAATGACTCATTGTGTTGGATACTAGGCAACGCCTGGCATCTAAAATTCCATGCCTGAACTTTTCCTCCTCACCAATTCACTGTACCCACACTCCATCAAGTGCTGTCTCTGTGCCCGCTTCTCTAACCAGGTACCCCGCCAAGTGGCTAGAATGAATGGAAGCAGTTGCAGCATGGTCAAGGTCTCAGATGAACCCTTCTCGCTGTGGCACGTAAGACTGCTTAGCAGCCTAGCGGCCAAAATGGGGTACTTAGGAGCTGTCATTTCCTTTCGCTCAGCCAATTTGTCTGTATCAGAAGTGAGCTGTCAGAATCTCTTAGATTCATGGAAAGGTGTCCGAACCCAGAACACACTTGGCATATGGCTAGCGGGGCACACGCTTCTGAGCTGGGTGCCTCATCCCTGGTTGAGATCGATCATCAACAGCCAAGTCTCAAACACTACAATTTGCAAATGTCCTGCTTTTGTGGTTTGTCTCCTCCCTCGGGTGAGTCCCAGGTCTGGCTCTGCCTGAAAAGTACCAGGTGTGTTTGGTCTGGGGCTGATGAGATGTCTCTTTCGGTTTGGCTTTGAAAAGCTCGACGAGAAGAACACTGGGGATAAGCCCATTATAGTGCCAGATGAAGATATTCTGCAATAGAGAGGTGTGTGTGTGTGTGTGTGTGTGTGTGTGTGTGTGTGTGTGTGTGTGTGTGTGTGTGTTACAGAAATAATTCGAAGATAGAAAGGTGCCTGGGGACTTAGACACACACATAATCACTCTCAAAGAAATACACATTTGGAAAAAGATAATGCTACTTAAAATTCACATAAACAGCTAGATGAAATGGATCTTTCATCTTCCGTGGAGCCTTCATATGCACGCTGGTGAATTTCTTGTTGACCACACACTAAATGAACCCCCTTTGTACATGGATGATCCCATTTTCCAATACAGAAGCTGCCTGCAATTACATTATGATTTCCTCTAGCAATATTAAAATAACCCATTCTATCACCACCATCTTAGACTACCACCTAGAGTAGAGATGCGTGTCTCTATGCCAGCAGCCACACTAATGACAAAATCAGCCGCATAGAGAGTAACTCTGAGGAGTTTGTTTGGTGGTAATTTAAGGAGCTGCCATAGCTTCTCCATGGGCCCCCAAGCAAAAGAGGCATCTGGGACCTGTTTTTAGTTTCTAGGAGAAACAAGGGACACCCTTCAGCATTTAGAGCTTAGGGATGGCAGTAAGGGGGGGGAGAGGTTCCCCATGATTACCACACACACACTCACACACACTAGTTGAGGTGAGTATAATTCAGTCTTGTGTCTCTGGACTGCCTGGAGATCTTGTGAGCAACAGCTGTTTTTTGGTAAAGCATTCTTCCGTTAAATCAGCAAAATTGGTTTGCCCTTGTTCTCAATTAATATGATTGATGCAGAAATTGGTTTTAGAGATGATCAAAGACAGTGGTTCAGAGAAATGGAGGGTGGCTTTGAATTTGATTTTTCTGGTCTTGGTAATTGTGAGGGAAGTAAACTCCCAGGTTTTATTTCAGTACAGAATTCTGGCAGTGGCTTTCAACGATGTCGTCTATCAAAGTATTATCTATGGTGATCTGCACTAATGTATCTGTTAAAGGGGATTCAAGGAACCCAGTTACCTGGAACAGCTTAAATGACAAAACACGAACTGCTGTTGCATGAGCAAGGCTCTTTACATAATGTTAAAATTGAAATAGATGTTGCAACTAATTTCCAAGCTTAAACTATACCCTAAAACACAGAAACTTTTTCAGAATCTGCTAAGAGAATCTCCAGTTTACTCCATGTTTATGTTGGGGTGACCAGTCATCTTCAGAATCTGATCCCGTCGGTGTCAAGAACTCAGAGCTTTACTGTAGATCTCAGATAAAAGCTAAGACAGTGTTTCACCAACAGTGACACTCAAAACATGCAATGGGGTATACAGGGTGGTTCAGATATATCAAAATACCCTTAATCCTTACTCTCCCACACCCCATTTTTCATGCATGTATTATATGAATATGTGAAAGCACGTGCCTGTGAGCTGTGTGTTGAAAGGAGGCTGCTTGTTTGTTTCTGGCTCCTCAGCCCCTAAATAATCACACAGAAACTATATTATTTGCAGTACTGTTTGGCCAATAGCTTAAGCGTATTTCTGCCTAACTCATATCCAAAACTAACCCGTCTCTATTAATCTGTGTATCACCACGCGGCTGTGGTTTATCTGGTAAAGTCCCATCTGACGTCTGTCTCCAGTGGAGCTACATGGCTTCTCCCTCACTCCACCTCCTTTCTCCTGGCAGTTTTGTTTTTCCTGCCTAGCTCTGTTCTACCCTATCAGGGCAAGACAGTTTCTTCATTAACCAACGGTATTCACAGCACACAGAAGGGAATCCCACATCAGTCGTGTGCATGTATGATACAGGCCAGAGTTCCATGTTGGTTAGCTGTCTTGACCACTCTTCATCTTATCTTTTAGGATGGGCTTTTCACTGAGCTTGGTCATCACTGATTTAAATAGACTGGCAAGCTGGACAGCTCCCATGATCCTCCTGTATTCACCTCCCCGGAACTGAGATTACAAGCATATGCCTCCATGCCTGGTTTCTCACATAGGTTCTGGGAATCCAAACTCAGCCACTCACACTTACTAATAAACATTTTACTGAATGAGCAGCTTTTAATCATCAAAATGCCTCCTCCTTTCTTGTCTGAGTATGATGAGCCTACTATAATTAAAGACCCTGAAACAAATGACTTATCTCCCCATTTTACTGATAAACAAGCTGATAGAATTTAAGGGATCAAATGAAGCTTGTAACCCAGAGAGACACATCTATGTCATAATGAGAGGAACAGGTGAGGTGATAATGCCCTGACTTCCCATCTCAGCTGGATTTAGGTGAACTTATCAGTGGACTAACTATACAGGCACAATTCAGCTTAGTTCTGTGATTTTGTAAACCACTCAGAAAAGACACTTTCCCAGGTAACTGCCAGTCTCCTCATCCCCCCAAAAAACAGAGGCAGGCACGAGAGACTCAAAACTAATTTTTAGCTGGAGGTCACAGGTTAGATGTTGGACCCTGATGGTAAAGTATGAATGGCAGACTAATCTGCTTTGCTCCCATCAACCTACCTTTGGGGGCAATTTGTAGTTCAGTATTGCTCCAGCTACTTGGGTAACACAGTATTGCTTCCTCTGGTCTTTCTACTTGTCTGTGTAAGTGGCGTAGAAATATGATCTGTACCTTGAGATTTCTGTCCGGTGCTCCAATGTGGGTCTCTGTCTCCTTTCATCGCCTGATGAAGGTTAATATTCAGGAGGATGCCTATATGTTTGTCTTTGGATTCTCCTTCTTATTTAGCTTCTCTAGGATCACTAATTATAGGGGACTTGATTGGGGGAGGGGGAGAGAAATGGGAGGCGGCGGCGGGGAAGAGACAGAAATCTTTAATAAATAAGTAAATAAATAAATAAAAAGAAAAGAAATATGATCTGTAGAAAGCAGCGGTGGACTGTGAGAAACTTGATCTGCTTCCCTAGATCCTGTTTCTTGATTGCCGCAAATTAACATAAACTGTATCTGGTGGGAACCTGTACATCCAAGTGCTGTTCCTGTATTTCAATATGAAGAAAAACAACAAAGTTAAAAGGGTGCGTTCACCTACCAGGGATAACAATATACCCTGTGTCCTTTCTTCAGGGTTATGGTAAATCCATATCAATCATTTTGCTCTTCCCACTAAATATCATCTTGATCATGGGTGGCACATATCTGTCAGAGTGATGGAACCAACGGGCACAATAACAATTCAGGGGTTTCCTGTGTCAGACACACGGGGCATATTCCCACAATCCACAAAGTGTCACGTTTGTCCTCCCTGTCTCTAACGGAGATACACAGTGCTCAGAAGGCATTGAGAGATGACATGTGAGTGGTTCAGATACATCTCTCTCATTCATACATTGGCTGGCAATTTTAGATATCTCCTTGGTTATCAAATCTGAGTTACAGCATTGCCACTTGGCTTTTATAACTCTGAAGATCCAGGAAGATTAAAATGTCAAAGATATATAAGATGCTTTAGGATCTGCGTAGAAAACCTTGAATGCAAAAATCTCAGCTTTGGGACTCAGGATCTTGGAGCACTTCAATATTATTTTTTAAGCAAAGAATTTCCCACTCCCTTTGGCAAACTTGTTACCTTGCTATAATCATCCATGGGACATGCTGTGAGATGCCCATACTCACTGGGTCTTGTGCAATCAATCAAACCTAGATAGATAGATAGATAGACCTTGCTATAATCATCCATGGGACATGCTGTGAGATGCCCATACTCACTGGGTCTTGTGCAATCAATCAAACCATACATTGTATTAGTATGAACACATAGTTCTGGAAACAAGAAATGGCATATAAGAGATCTTAATAAAAACATCTCTGCATGTATCTGTTGCACAAGATTCCTTTTATATTTTCTGTGTTCTGTGTACCTATTGCTGTCAGACTGTCACATTCCACATCTACACCTGCGGTGTCCCCATCACTTGACCCAAGAGGAAAGAAGATGTGAAAAGATATATATGTGTGTGTGTGTGTGTTTGTGTGTGTGTGTGTGTGTCTGTAATGTGTGTGTGTGTATATATATATATATATACATATATATCTTCAAAAGTTATCCATTGGGGATTGGTTCTGGTGGGCAATGACCATATGAAAAATCTTCACAACCAGAGGGACAGGAGGGGGTAAGCAAAAGCCATAACAAAATATACCTTATTGAGAAATTAAGAGGTCCTGTCCTTACTTGTAATATTCAAGTATGATTATATATTGCAAGTTATATTGCGTGATTCATCAGACTCAAAGGGATATGAACAGAATGGCCTACAGTTTTCTCAGAAAACTCAGTGATCCCATACTTCAGATGTAGTTTTAATAAGTGACCATCAGCACGGACTGCCTTACCAAAAGCAACTTCAAGTTTGGTTGTGGGTGTCCCTCCTCCAAAAATCCCACTTCCCAACTAGATTTCTGTTGCTCTGAGGAAATCGAGTGGGAAATATGGTGATAGTTGTTACTATACAGAAGCTATTGCCATGGCCTCGTGTGCTTCAGGGAGCCTTGTCTTAAATTGCACACTAGACCACATGGGGTTGTAAATAAAGGAAACAACCAGGTTGCATGAGCCAATACAATTCAACAAATATTTAAAGTTAGAACCCAGCCGTTTCTTCAAGGGATGTAGGCCTTTGGCTGATAGACAGCAATTAGCAAACAAACTTTATTGTGTATGATGAAGAAAAGGACAAAAATTACTATACAGTACTAATAAATATATCTCATTTAATGGTGCCTGTTTAATTCTTTATATGTGCATAAGTGTGCATATCCACACAGTCTTAATCTAGAAAGAATTTAAGGTGGCTCCATGAATATATGTACAGAGAAGTGAAATAAATGTAAAATATTCAGATGTGGAAAGTGGTAGGAAGAAAATATCAAAACAGCAAAAAAATAAGATATCACAAGTGTTTAGTGCACATGATGTGTGCTATATATTTAGCACAGGTAGAAATAAAATTGACTTTAAGTTATTTAGCATCCTACCAAAGAAGGAAAACAAATAAAATAATGTTAAATTTTTAAAGGAAATAACCGAGCCCCTCAGGCCAGGGAAGAAGGTAGGCTGCCTGTAGGTCTTCACTCTTCTTGTGCTCCCCCAGTCGCTTTCACAGCTCTGAAGCAGACCACCTGGTGGAGTCTTCCTAACTCCTCCCCCACCCCACTCCACTAGGTCACAGAGACCTTCCTCTCCTGAACACTCAGAGACCTTTCTCTCTACAAATTGCTTTGTCCCAGCCTCCAACTCCAGCAGACACTCGCTGGGAGCCCACAGGCCACTCTGACCAATCCAGCAAGTAGGCTAATTGCAAATCTCCCTTCCCACAAGTTCAGTCCTCCAATCTCATCCCCAGGCCTGCAGCAGATCTTCTGTTGTGGCCTCTCCTCACTTTCTGCCCCCATTTTCAGGGAGCTAAGGAGGTTCTGGTGGAATTCCATACTTTCTTCCTTCCTGTGGAGCTTCTCAGCCTTCGCCCAACTAGCCCATCCCCTTTCCTAAGTATCAGCTCCCAATACCCAGCAAAACATTTTGCCTGAAGCTTCCAGTGGCCCCACCTATCAGAAGCCCAATAGAATTTCTTCAAAAGTAACATGCAGACACTACACTCTCCAAAGAAAGACAGGAAATAAAACACATACTCAACAAAGATAGGCCCAGATATCAGCATCTACAGCTGAAGTCTTCCCAAACCCAGATTCCTAGATGCCAACATAAAACACAATAATAGCATAATATGTCTCCACTAGAGCTCAGTAGCATAGCTAAAGCACAAGAAAAAGACCATAAAATGGCCTTTATTAATGTGACAAAGAGCTTTAAAAAGGAAATGAATAAATTTCTTAAAGAAATCAATGAAAAAAAAAACATGTAGTAGAAGGAAATAAATAAAAGAGTTAAAGACCTGAAAGTGGAAATAGAATCAATAAGGAAACCTAAACTGGGGGAAATCTGAAAATGAAAAACTTAGGGACTTGAATAGGAACCTCAGAGACAAAGCTCACCAAAAGGATACAAGAGTTGAAAGAGAAAAATCTTAGGTATCAAAAATGCCATAGAAGAAATGGATACCTTAGTCAAAGAAAATTTCCATCTAAAATCTCATGGAACAAAACATTTAGGGAATCTGGGACACTATGTAAAGAACAAATCTAATAATAATGGAATACAAGAAGGAGAAGAAAATATTTTCAACAAAATCATAGAAGAAATGTCCTAATCTAAAGACAGGGATGCCTATTCAAGGTATTAGAAACAGGAAAAGGATGCAGAACACCAAAGAGTAGTGGTGGATGACCTTTTTGGTACATTCTTGATTCAGTTTGTAAGCATTTTATTGAGAACTTTTGCATTTATGTTCATAAGAGAAAGTGGTGTGCAATCCTCTTTGCTGGATCTTTATGTGGTTTGAGTATCAGATAACTATGTCATCATAAAAAGAATGGGCAGTTTCTTCCATTTCTATTTTGTGTAATAATGTATTGGCATCAACTCTTTTTTGAAAGTCTGGTAAAATTCTGTGTTAAAATTATTTGACTCTGAGTATTTTTTGGTTGGAAGACTTGATGACTGTTTCTGTTTCACTAGGGGTATTAGGTACATTTAAATTGCTTGTCTGATCTAGATTGGTAAGTAGCATGTATCGATACAATTATCCTTTATTTTAGATTATCAAATTTGATGGAGTACAGGTTTTTAAATTATGTCCTTATAATCCTCTGGAAATACTCAGTGTCTGTTGGCATGCCCACATTTTCTTTTCTAAGCTTGTTGGTTAGGATTTTTTTCTGCCTTTTATTGAATTTGTATAAGATTTGTCAATCTTTCATGTTTTATCAAAAAACCAGCTCTAACGCTAAAACCCACCCTCCCTCCATTACTGCATACGGCCATCACGTATCTAGGAGTATCTGTTCCTGAGACAGTAAGTGCAAGGAGGCACTCTCTCCTCTCCTCACCAGCGATGTCTTCCAACAGCCAAGGCCAGATTTCCTCAGAAACCACACCAGCTTGTCCATATTCCCGCTAACCATTTGACCTTTGCAGGGCAGTCAGAGTGAAGGTCAGTGTTAGCAGCTGCCTCTTCTTAGCGGATGTGCTGCCACCATCTCGATGGAGGGAAGGAAAGAGAATAGGTAGTAGAGGCATTTCTACAGGAAGTTTCAAGCAAGTGAATTTTTTAAAAAGATAAATACTGAAGGAGTATGGTAAAGTGTATTTTTCTCTTCTAAAGATGTCATGAAGAGGCTTTCTCTTCAATTGCTCGTAATTACTAGCCTCCCTAGCAGTGAATTACCCTATATTAATTAACTTTATTTATTGCTGTTGGCAGAGTGACTGTACAGTAAATCAAGCAATTAACAACCTCCTATATTGCACTCAGAAGAGAGGTAACGAGATGCCAAACAGATTAACTTCTTTTCCCTGTGTCCCACCCAGTGTCTTTCTTTTCAGAGTATTGACCTTTGTGCTGTTACTATTATGGGAATTTGGTCAGTATGGGTGGAGTTTTGAGGTCCCATAAAGGGCAAAGTTGTGGGCACAGCAGCTTGGATAAGCCAAGTTTTCAGTTGGAGGAGCTAAACTTCTTAATCCCCGAGGATAAAGCATATGACACTCCTTGGCACAGGAAATGGGAATGATCATGGCTCTCATGGTTTCTTTGCTCATGAGTGTCAGTTGCTACATCTTATGTTAGTGATGATGGCAGGATGACCTTCCAGTTTCTAACAGCTCAGATTACTGATATAAACACTGAGATATCTAGAAGTCCTCTGTTGGATTTATTAACTCTGCACTAAGTGGTCCTGATGGAGACATAATGTGGTTTTAAGAAGAAAAAAATCACTCAGTTTCTGGACAGGCCCCTCTCAGTTGGATGCACAGCGTCTTTATGCCTATATTCTAATTCAGTAAGGTGACTAAGTCATCCAGTGGCACCCTCACTTGCAATAGTTGTATGAACTCCCACAGTTTTCCTCTTGACCCAATACGGTAGTCCAAACCCAAGTACAAGTATGAGATAGAATTGTCATACTTGACCTGCTGAAATTTGCATTGCTTTATTAAAAAAATAAAAAACCTACTATCTGTTTCCTTTTCTATGCTTACCTTTCTCCAGTTACCTTGCTGCTAGTGTGTTTTGTTTTCTTGAGGGAAGAGACTCTGTCTTTGAGCATCTGAGTATTTGCATTTTATAAAGTACAAGGAGGTGCTTGAACTGAGCCAAATCATGGCACCAGTTCTGTCTGCCATCTGTCTTCTTTCTTGATCATTCATTCCTGGGTCCTTGCTGCTCCTTACCAACTATGTGTCCAGACATTTTCATGTCCTCCTAATAGTGAAGCTACTGGCTATATGAGACCCAGCAGTTTGGAGATCACTTTTTATGCCAGTGAATGTGCTCTGTCTTCATAATTAGTGACGCTACATCCTTGAATTTTTATCCTGGCCAAGTGGTCATGAACTGAGTTGGCTCTGCAGACACTAGTCTTCTCTCCTGTGCTTGCTCAATTCCTGGCTTCACATAGGATGGCTCTTCTACTCTTAGAGCTCCAGGATCCTGAATCTTATTAGTCTGAAGAACAACCACATGAAAGATCAGAAAACTACAGATGCAACGCTGACTTGGGCTTGAGATCTCTGTAGCCTGTATAGAATAACTAAGTAAAGTAGCATTTTTTACCTTAAAATCTTGTTTTAGGTGGTTAGGTAAATTATTCAGTAGTGTAGTGGTGTTTCATTTGTACTTTAATAAATGAAGTTTGCCTGAGGATCAGAAAAGTAAAACACTGGTCAGCTTTACAGACCAGGCAGTCATGACACAAACCTTTAATCCCAATAGCCACACTAGTTTGCCACAGAAACTGGGCAGTATATGCCTTTAATCCCAATGGTACATATCTTCAATCCCAGCTCTAGAAAGGATTATAAAATAGAAGGAAACAGCTCCAAGGCTCAGTCTCATTTGGAGAGTCTTTGAGGCAGGACCACTATTTCAGACTGAGGTAGAGGTAAGAGCCAGTGATTGGCTGTTTTGCTTTTCTGACCTTCAGGTTAAACCCCAGTTTCTGTCTCTGAGATTTTATTAATCATGCTTCACAGTGGGTAAAGTGTGGGTTGTATAAGTGTTCAGAACTGAGTTGCGTTTTTAGAACCCACATAAAGCAGAGGTCTTCTGAAATTCCAGTGTTGCTATGATGAGACAGGAGGCACCATGTGAAACCATGTGTACTCAGACATGACAGTTTGAACCTTAGTTATTATTGCTTCTTATATTTCCTTTTTGACCATAGTCTTGCAGATTAACACAGCAGAAAACTCTTACTTCATAGATCATGAGTCAGAAGTCCATCCTGCAGAGTTAACACCAAGGTGACAAGGCCATGTTTCCTTCATACCTTGCTAACTGTGTTTTTTTTTTTTTAGTATAATGGACAAATATGTCCACACAATAGGACATTGTGCAGCAGTAAAAAATGAATTAAGTTCCACTATGAGTAATATTATAATGATACAATGTTATGTAAATATTGCTTACATTCTAAGAGACTGGAACTTTTGCTGGACCTCATAGCCAGAGTTAGTAATATACCATGAGGTCATTTAAGTCTTAAGGCTGCTGTCTTACTGTATCCTCAGCTTACTTAACCTGCCATCATAAGCACAATGTACAAACTCGCCTTACTTGCATTGGTCTTCTCATGAAATCAACATTTATAACCTAAGGTAATGTAGAGAAGTAGAGTTAGAAATTGACATCAGGTACACAAAACTTATGGATTCTAGGCCATCAATGTTCCAGTCGACTGTGTGTTGGAGATTCTGAGGCACATTGAGTTCAAGAGTGCTTTTTATTTTCCTTGTTTAAGACCACAGTGGAGAGTGTTCATATAGCAGCCAATCCTCCATTGAGATCACAATTGAATTTCTTCCAAAACCCATTCTCCTAGGACATTCTTAACAAATACAATATTAAAATTTATCATCAACCTATTCCTATAGTGTAAAAGAAAGTTAAATGTAGAGAAAAAAGAATACATATGTATATGTATACACATATATACACACATATAAAGCATATGATATATAATTCACACACATAGAATATAATATACATGTATAGCATATAAAATATGTGTAAACATACATAACACATAATAAAAGTACATGCATATGCAACATATAATATGTGTGCGCACGTATATGACATATAATAATCGTACATGCATATATAACATAAAATATGTACACACTTTTAAAAAATATATAAAATATATTTGCACAAAACATATATAATGTATTATATTTGCATATGCATATATAGCATCACTTTTGGATTATATTTCAGGTAGTAAGTTTAAAACTGCAAAAAGTTCCTTTTTCAGACTTTAATAAGAAAATGTCCCTAATCATAATTTTTGGTTTTGGTTCTTTTCAGTCAGAGTCTTGCTGTGTTGCCCAGGTTGGCTCAAACTCTGGACTCCATTTTCTAGGATTACAGATTCATGCTGCCATGCCCTATTTCCATACTGCCTTAGTTGACTGATTAGTTAGTATATTTTCAGAATTTTAAAACTAAAATGTTTGAATATAATTTATATTATATTCCATGAGTTTGATAAAAATTGTTTATCATTATAGCTCACTACCAGTTTTTAAAATTTGAATTCATTTGCTGAAATTAGAGATCAATGTTATTTAGAGAATGTATATTCAGCAATTGCTTGATATTTTTGTTTATTGTGTGATAAAACTTTATGTTTATAAGCTCTAAAGAAAGATGTTTTGCATAAATAGTATAAAGAGTTTAATGGTAATATATTGAAATTCCATTATTTCTATTTAATATCTTTTGACAAAATTTTTCTTTGTTTTAATATTAAAAGGGTGACCCTCCTTGTTTCAAAATATTAAATTGACATATTGGTAGATTTCCTCTGTTTTTTCTTGATTGTTTCTGTCTTATTGAATTTTTTTAGATGTCTTAGTAGCTAGCATTCATCATGCCTTGCTTTATATTTCAGACTAGATTATAAATAGTATGACTCAATTATTACACATTCTGCTTTTATTTACAGAATTAAGCTCAGTCTTAATTTATCCCTTCATACTTGCAGCTTCCTGTCTTTCTTGGACATTTTTCATTATGTGGGCTGTATTTATATGGAAAATCAGGAATCAATGTGATCAATCACTTTGTGTTAGATAGCAGGTCTTACAGGTGTTTCAAAGATCTTTCCAGACAAATGTCATTAAAGTAATGTGGCTAAAACACGTGTGGCAACTTGATGTTTTCATCCAGGTTCTTTATTTAGCTACAATTTTTATAATTCTATAATCTGATATTACAATTTGGGAGTGTTTCAAAGAGTGTTTCCAATTCTATACTCTTGTACTGTGGGATGTAGGAGGAGGCTGCTTGTTCATCCCGGCTGCCCAGAACCAAATACTCACACAGAAACAGTGTTTTATATTAATTAAAACACTACTTGGCCCATTAGCTCTATCTTTTTATTGGATAACTCTTACATCTTAATTTATCCCATTTCTAGTAATTTATGCATCACCATAAGGGCATGGCCTACCAGAAAAGTTTCAGCACTCTGTCTCCAGTGGCAGCTCCATGGCTTCTCTCCACCTCTGCCTCCTTTCAGCCAGCAATCAGCTTAGTTTTCCCCATCTAGCTCTGTTCTTCTATAGCTCTGCTATAGGCCCAAAGCAGTTTCATTATTGATCAAGGGTATTCAAGCATATAGGAGGAAATCCCACATCAGTGGGATAATGCTCTTGTACCCTGTAAAGATTTGTCACTTGTGTTAGTTCAATAAAATGCTGATTGACCAGTAGCCAAGCAGGAAGTCTAGGTGGGATGACCAGAACAGGAGAATTCTGGAAAGAAAAAAGTCTCAGTCTACAGTCACCAGCCAGACAGGGAAAAAGCAAGATAAGAATGCCACACTGAGTCAGGTACCAAGCCACGTGGCCAAATATAGATAAGAATTATTTGTTAATTTAAGTTGTAACAGCTAACCAGTAATAAGTCTGAGCTAATAGGCTAACAATTGTATAACTAATGTAAGTTTCTGTGTGCTTTGTTGGGACTGAACAGCTGTGGAACCAGGCAGAATAGAAACTTCTGTCTACATTCTTGACTTATCATAACAAATAAAGAGGTATGAGGCTCTCAGCTTCTTAGGGAGAGAGTTTGAAACATTTCACTTGTCCTATTCTTTCTCCTTTACTTTAGTGGTCTTTGATGATGCAGTTTTTACTGTTTTATTCTTACTAATAAAAGCATAGCAATATTATCAGCTTCAATTTGAAATATATTAAATAAACTCTTAAACAAGGTTAAGGATCTTAAGACTAATTTCTGTTTTAATGTTTAGCGTACTTAACATTCCTTCTGCCATGAAGTTGTCTCCTTCATTAGTTCTAGAATTTTTTCAGCATGGCATTTTATTTAAAGAAGTACATATGGTCATTAGTTTTTCTAGACACATACATTTGCCAAGAAAACTTGAATGCTTTAATTCATTTCTTTATACATTTTCTTGACATTCTTCAAGTTCTTCTCATTACCTTTTGGGCTTGTTGTTATTTAAAAAAGAATTCTGAGACCCATAAGATTATTCTTTCAATGACTGCATGGATTAAAGCTCTTGGCAGTGAGAAGTAAAGGACGATTCTCGCAAACTTAAGAAAACAGGATTGACCAAAAGGATTATGTTACAGAATCAAAAGAAGAAATGAAATCCAGGCTTTGTGAAGGTCAGAAACTAAGATAATTACAGCTACTTCCTGGATATTTCTAGAGGGAAACTATTAAAGCAGTTTACCCCAAAGACTCTTCGCAATACACTGTTTTCTAGTCAGGCATCCTTTCCTGAGGGACAATACCAGAGCTGTCACCACCACAATATCAAACAACACTAGCCCTCATTGTTCAGCCTCTGATAGGCTGGGGATCACCAAGGCACACTTGAGAACCCCCAGAAGTTAAAAAAAAAAAAAGAACTAAAGAACAGTTTGACTGGCACCTGCTGGAGTACCTTGATCCTTAAAAAGTAATTTTATTATTTCCTTGAGAGTTTTATACAATGTATTTTGATAATATTCATACCACATTCCTCCTTCTAACTCTTCTTTGATCCATCCTCACCTCACTTGCCACAACTTTCTATTCCCTTAAAAAATATCCACTAACTACAGTTTGTGCTCCTCGTATATTCCTGCATGAGGTACCCCCATAGAGCATATTCAACGTACCAGGAGGCACACCAGTGAAGAAAACTCTTCTTCCCCCATAGTTTCCACAGCTGCTCAGCTCTGAGTGGAAGCTTATAAACTCTTCCCCTCTCTAGACTAAAATGTTGACTTAATTGTTTATTCGAGTCTTGTGAAGGCACCCACAGAAGCTGTGTGCTACAATCATTTCCTGTTCATAGGCCATTGCTTCATGCTCATTCCAGTCCCTGACTTCTGCCCTTCCAATCTTTCTGCTCTGCCTCTTCCATGATGGTTCTTGAACCTTGGGAAAGAAATGTGATATAGATGTTCCATTTGTGATTGAACACTCAATTGATACTGATTCTCTGTGTTTTGATCAGTGTGGATTCCTGTATTAAACTTTGTTCCCTGCACAAAGAACTTTCTCTGATAAGATCTGAGAATTATACTTCTATAGGAAGAGATACAAATTTAGTGAGCAGTTTGATATTAAGTTCTATTAACAAAGTATTAGTAATAGGTTCGTTCTTGGCATATTAGTTCACCAAATCTTGGCAAGACTTACAGAACCAAACATGGGTTTCTTCCTACAGAGTGGTCCTTCAATTCAAGTGGTTGATTACCCTCATACTGCTAATGACACTATTGTATCTATGAATGTGTCTTTGGACACTGCTCTTTATTATAGTTCAGTTTTCAGAGCTGGGGTAAGTCTATAGAGTTTTCCTCCATTATCTTCCATAGGACCATCTAGTACTGTGAAATCTAACCATCAGTGAAGAAGCTTTATGGCCACTACCAACTTGATTTTCCATGGCCTGTGACTAATGAGTGTAGTGTCTTCAACAATGGGGTCTTACTCTAGTGGGGATTAAATAACAATGACAATAGCCTGTTTTTGTTTGAGGATCTCCCAGACACCTCAAACCAACAACCTGAGTGATATTATCTCACCTCTTGTGGCTGACTTTATTTTTCAACCAATAGCTAATGAGATGATCATGATATCTTGAACAGGTTTACTACACCTAAACTCTTTTAATGGATATATATATATATACATATATATATATATGTATATATATATATATCCCATGTAGAGTATATCCATAGGGTCCTCTTTGTTGTCTAAATTATCTGAGATTGTGAATTGTAGGCTGGTTCTTTCTTTCTTTCTTTCTTTCTTTCTTTCTTTCTTTCTTTCTTTCTTTCTTTTATTTCTTATCTAAAAGCCACTTATGAGTAAATACATGTAATCTTTGTCTTTCTGGGTCTGGGTTACCTCACTCAACATGATTCTCAATTCATCCATTTCCCCACAAACTTTAAGGTGTCATTATTTTTTCTGCTGTGTAGTATTCCATTATGTAAATGTACATTTTCCTTATTCATTCTTCTGTAAAGCGGCACTTAGGTTGTTTTCAGGTTCTGGCTATAAAAAATATTGCTGCTATGAACATAGTTGAGCATATGTCCTTGTGGTATTATTGAGCATCCTTTGGGTATATGCCCAAAAGTGGTATGCTGGGTCTTGAGGTAGGTTGTTTCCTAATTTTCT
>NC_022019.1:17829534-17834515 GCF_000317375.1 Microtus ochrogaster | reverse complement strand
TAAGAAGGAGAACCCAAAGAAAAACATATAGGCATCCTCCTGAATATTAACCTTCATCAGGCGATGAAAGGAGACAGAGACAGAGACCCGCATTGGAGCACCGGACTGAAATCTCAAGGTCCAAATCAGGAGAATTTCCTTAAGTGTCTTTCAGCCATTTTAGATTCTTCTGTTGTGAGTTCTCTGTTTATGTCTGTACCCCATTTTTTATTGGATTATTTGTTCTTTTGATGACCAATTTCTTGAGTTCTTTGTATGTTTTGGAGATCAGTCCTTTGTCTGATATGGGGTTGATGAAGATCTTTTCCCATTCTGTATGCTCCTGTTTTGTTTTGATGGCCATGTTCTTTGCTTTACTGAAGAAAAGTTTCTGTTTCATGAGGTCCCATTTATTATTTTTTTTCCTCAGGGTCTATGATACTGGGGTTGTGTTTAGAAAGTGGTCTCCTGTGCCAATGCATTCGTGTATACTTCCTATATTTTCTTCTATGAGGTTTCTGTGTTGAGATATGTGATCCATTTGGACTTGAAGACTCTACTTCTTACTACAGATTAACACTTCATCTTAATGTACATGCCTAAATTATATCTTCCATGTCCCTTAGTCCAAATAAAATAACATATTTACAGATGCCAGCAGGTAAGTGTTAGGCAGATGGGGATATCATTACTCCTTGTTGCAGTATGAAACATTAATATTAGTGAAACTCCAGTTTTGCTAATTTCAGTGGTTTTTTTTCACAAATGTCTTATTTATAGTCTAGAATGGTATCAGTTACTTTTGCATTGCTGTGAAAAACTATCCAACAGAAATAATGTAGGGGAGGAAAGATTTATGTTGGCTTATTGTTTTAGTTCATATCAGAGGAGAAGGCTTGGAAATGATCATGGTGGAAGCTCCTCACATCACAGCTCACCAGGAAATACAGAGAGTTTGAGTCAGGGCCAGGTTGTAACTTTCAAAGGTCAGCCCCAAGTTGCCAACTTCTAGATCTGCTCCACTTCCCAAAGGCTCTGTGCCGTCCCAAACTCCTGCCTCTCTTTAGGGAACAAAACGTGAACCTGTGAAGAAAACTTTTCTAATTCAAACCATAACAAGGATCCAATCTAGTATTTCACAATCCACCCAGCTACCATCTGCCTTTTACTGTTCTTTACTTCTCTACTGCTCCAAAGATACATAGTTTTCTATTCTTAATTTTTTTTTCTGTTCTTCTTTCAAGTATTACCCTTTTCTCTCTTGAATGCATCTTGCCGTATTTTGTTCCACTTAGGTTCTTCTCCCTCTATTGCCACCCCCATTTCATTTTCTTTATTATGTGTTTCTATTCTTTCAGAAACCAATTATTTCACATTCTATTGAACATGCCAGATAGTTTCCTGAAGTTTCCTTTTTCACCCTGCCGTAGCTGTTGTGGGAGCAATGTTCTTCCTCTGCATCTTCTGACTTTGTTCTCAGTGAAACATTCAGATATGCTGCAGACTAACTATACTAGGCTTTGCCAGTACTCATGTACTCTTCCCAATATATGTCCACAGTACTGGTAGAAGAATCAGTCCCTTAACTCAAGTGACAAAAGGTTTGGGTCTCTCCATTCTAGGAAGAGTCTAAAAGAAGAGAAATTGTTGCCCGATTCCAACTAGTCTTTCTAAGATAAAATCTGAGTAGATATTTATGTCATTTCCTTTGTTCTCTATGATTGAGGAAGATCCATAAATTTCTGTGAGTAGACTTACAATCTATTTATGGGTGGGGTGGTCTTTTCCTTGGTCTAAGTCTTGGAGTAGGCTTACAAGCCCCTGACACAGGAATAAAACTCCAGATATGGAAGCCATAAAATGTATAGAAGATGTTTGGAGCTGGAGCACTAACCTATATTATATAAGGAAAGAACTGATACAGGCTCAAAATAGAGATTCCGATACAGCATGTGTTCATATCTCTATCAGCCTATGGGGAGTCCAGATCTGAAAGTAATGTACTACATGCAAGAAAATCCTCATTTTTCAGGTACTGTGGATCCCCTCAATTCTGAAGCAAGCCATGTAGTAAAAGGACAGTGCTAGTTTAGAGATGTGTAACACAGTATGAAAGAAGTGAGTTCAAATTCTATCATGTGCCTTATAATGAGATTTGAGTGCATGATGGGCCATGTGTATTATAGTGGCCCCAAAAGATTATATTGGGACTGAAGAATTCCTATTGCTTAATGAAACTGAAGTCATTATGAAACAATACTTATAATTTAGCACTTATGTTCATGGTGAGGCTAATACAAATAGACCTGGTTCCTTGATAGTTGTGCAAAGGGTAGTACACTTAGTTGTAAATATGGTGGCTTATAATGGCAGCAGCGTCTTACATATGTTTCCATAATTTTCTCTTATGCTTGATTCAATCTCATCTTGTGCCCCTCATGGCCCTAACACACACACACACACACACACACACACACACACACACACACAGACACACACATGTAGGTGTGTTTTACACTATTCCCTGTATGTTAATAATGTACACTCTGCAACGCTTATGAAACTATGAGGTCAACCAATAATGCATTTCTGGAAACAGCTTGTTGTTAAGTAACATAGAACAGTACTGGCTCAACTACACACAGATGTAAAACAGAGAGATGGCATTTTCCTCTCTGGAGCTCCAGTTTTGCATATGTTAGATGCATTTACTGAAAGAATTTACCTTAATGATTGTAAAATAGCTTCCTTGGTGTGTAACTGGTAGTCATTAAATCTCACATCATTAAAATATATAACTGGTATACTTTAACATACATGTCTGTGAAAAAGGGCCCCACCACTAGGGTGATGTGCAAACCCACCATCTCCTCTATTGCCATCCCTCTTTCCTACATACTTCCTTGCCTCCATATTTCCCCCATGCAACCATTGCTCAGTTTTATGCAACTGTATATTGGGTTTCATTTACTACAGTTTTATTTCTGACTTCTGTCATTTACCATAATTTTGAGATTCATTCATATCACTGAAGCTTCCTACAGTACTTTCTTATTCACAATGGAAATTCAATTTTTATTTTCTTTTTTATACATAGATAGATAATGCTCTTCATATCACAGTGGTAAGGAGGGGAGAAGGAAATTGACATCACAAAGGTTTTATTTTACATTTCCTTTTAGAAGTTACATGGTTTTAGATTTTTACATGTAGGTCCTGTGTGAGCTCTTTGTATTGCTCTTACAAGATGTCACAGACTGGGAAATTTATAAAGAACAGAACTATGGTCTCTTGTTCAGGGAATTGACTTTTGTCTTGTCAAACTTTTTCTCTATGCTGCTGATTTTCCTTTCCGGGTCTCAGGTTGAATTCATTTTCTTTCTTGCTTGCATCTTATTTGAGGTCATTGGTTGCTTTCACAATTTAATTATTATTGAGATCTTCATCTAGTAATTGATATATTTCAGTATTATTGAATTTAGGAGTTGAGAAATAATCCTTTTGGGAAAATCATGTTACCTTTTCATTTTCCTCTGTGTTGAAACTTTTGCATCTGTTAGTTTTAATATCGCATCTGGATTTATTGGGGGACTTTGTTATGGAGTGGTTAATTTTGATGTCAGTGTGGAGATAGGAAAGAAATGAGATACAGTAAGTGAAGAGGAAAAATAGAGGAGAAACAAATTTAAATAAGGAAAAGGAAAAGTAAGAATAAAGTTGTAGAAGAATGTTATGTAAGATGAATGAGTAATAAACTAAAAGTCAGATACATATGGGGAGAATAAAATATAAAAGTGTTATAGGATAATTCTCTTGTATCTTGTAAAGATTTGTCACTTATATTGGTTTAATAGAATGCTGATTGTCCAGTAGCCAAGTAACAAGTATAGGTGGGGTGATCAGACTAGGAGAGTTTTGAATAGAGGAAAGGCTCAATCTGCAGTTGCCACACAGATGAAGAGGAAACAAAAATAAAAATGCAGCATTGAGAAAAGGTACCAACCATGTGGCTAAATATAGATAAGAATTATGGATTAATTTAAGTTGTAAGAGCTAGTTAATAGTAATCCTGAGCTAATAGGCCAGCCAGTTTATGATTTATATAAAACTTTGTGTGTTTCTTAGTGACTGAATGGCTGTGGGACCATGTGAGACAGAAACTCTGTTTAAAAAGTGACACCCAACATGGGGCAACTATATTTGCATAAAACCTGAGAGAGATGAGAAGGGGTTCTAGACATAAAAGAACATATTTAAGCATGACATCTTGGTATAAGCATTTTCTTAGATGTGCTCTGTTTGCTGACAGCAAACAGAGGCACGGGTTCTTTAAGAAAGACGTCCTGACTCAGTGCTAGTAGCAAAAAACCTCACAGCTCTTTTAAGAGGCTCTGTCACCCAACACTTAAATGGTGTTTTTGAGCAGCCCCAGAAACTCCACTGAGCTGTTGTAAAAAAAACATCGGTCATGCCATGCAGCTAGACTCTCAGGAAACAAAGAAATGGGGAGATTCATCCGCCAAAGCCACGGCTTTAATCCCAACCATATTGCTTAGCAAATTAAAGACTCATACAGTCAGAAAAAGAGAGTCATATAGTAAAAAAGATGTACAGACCAAAAAAAGTCCTCTAGATGGTTCATAGTGTGTTTGAAAACATACCTAGGCTTGGGAGAGAGAGAAAAAAAAGAATAGAGGACATCCTTTAAAAATAGTGAGAAAAAGGGAGTAGTTTAGTGTGGTGGCACACACTTTTAATCTGAGCACTTAGGAGGCAGAGTCAAGTGGATCTCTGTGAGTTCAAAGGCAGCCTTGTCTACAGAGTGAGTTCCAGGATAGTCAAATATACACAGCAAAAACCTGTCTCAAAAAACAAAAATTAAAATTAAGAGTAAAAGAAATAGAGTAAAAAAAATAATGCCATGTAAAGATGAAGAATGTACAGAGAATATGGATACTGTATGGTATGTTGTTGTCTTTAAATTGTTTGACTGCTGAAGAAG
>NC_022019.1:17814869-17829434 GCF_000317375.1 Microtus ochrogaster | reverse complement strand
ATATATATATATATATATATATATATATATATATATATATATATATATGATGTTTAGAGTGTTGGTTACAAGTTGGATAATGGTCAGGATAAAAGCAAAACAAAGGAGATTAGATTTAGAGTTCTTGTTTTGAAAACAAAAAGGGGAAGTATTGTGGGATAATGCTCTTGTACCCCATGGAGATTTGTAGCTTGTATTAGTTTAATGAAACACTGATTGGACAGTCACCAGGCAGGAAGTATAGATGGGGCAACCAGACTAGGAGAATTCTGAGTAGAGGAAAGGTTGCAGTCACCACCATGATGGAGAAAGCAAGATGACAATGCTGCACTGAGAAAAGGTACCAAGCCATGTGGCTAAACATCCATAAGAATTATGGATTACTTTAAGTTGTAAGAGTTAGTTAACAGTAAGCCTGAACTAATAGGTCAACCAATATAATTGATAGAAGCCTCTGTATGTTTCTCAGGGATTGAATAGCTGCAGGACCAGGTGGGACAGGAACTTCTTTTACAGAAGAGTATGAGAGTTTTTAATGAAATGAATTTGAAATACTACAGCATAAAGAAAAGTGTGGAAATTCGGCAAAAAAAAAAAAGAAGAAATATATGATGGGAAAGAATAGATTTCCCAATAATGAAAAACAACGTGCAAATACAAACAGATAAATGTTTGAAATAGAATTTAAAACACAGTTTATAAAAACATGATAAAGTAAAAATATTGCTGAAAATATAGTAAAAATACAAAAATTATAAACAATAGGCAAAAAGATAAAGGAACCAATGTAATATTGTAGTGGCTTTGTCCTGAATCCTTGTAAATTGAAATGTGCCCATTATATTATGGTATGTTGGAGTTGATTTTTGAGCATTCTTGTCTTTCCTGTGGTTTATGCTGTTGTTATACCTGGGTTGGATATTGGTCTGATGTCCAAGAGAACCATATTTACTTTTTAGTGTTCCTTGTTTTCATTCTTTTGTTTGCACTCTGATCAGTGTGTTAGGGCAACAGCCTATTACACAGGCATAAGATGTACAAAGAAAGGCATTTCTAATAACTAGACTTGCCCTGAGAGCAGTAAGTAAGCTTCCTGAAGACTTATATTAGCATCTGTGAAAGAAATTCCTATTCATGAAGACTGTGAAAGTAGCATATTGACAACTGTTCTGCAGTCTAAAAAATTATAAGGATAAACAGACTTTTGTTTCCGCTTTGCACAAATTTAATTATCACATAGAATCTGTTTTTCCTTTCTTTCTTTTTTTTTCCTAAAAGGCATTAATTCCTCTCTGAAGTCCACAATATAACAAAGCAAGAAAAAGGCCTGCAACCTCTGCTTTGATTGTGTGTGCCCCTTTTATTTTAGGTTAGAATTCTATTTGTCCCTTCATAGACCACATTCATCACTCAGAGAGTCTCAGCCTACATAATCTACTTCATTCTGCTTCAGACTGAAGGCACAGAGATAACTCAGTCTCAAACCTGCAGCTCTCTGGGATTTGAAGAATAGCCAAACCTGGATTAACAGACCAGCCTTCAGAGAGGGGTAATTGTTCATGATGGTGAGGCTGCTTTGTGGAGTAGAAGTAGTCAGCTTGCAGGATCCAGATTGTTCCCCTCAAATAATGACAGCATTAACAACTATGTTGAAGAACCAGAACTGAGATACTCATCAACCAGACTCTGCACCATAACCAGAACATCTTAATCATACATATCATTTACCTCCTTCCCAGATCCTTCTCTACTTAAACCTGTGTCACCTGCCCAAGATGAACTTGGAGTCACTGGACCTCTGTATTTGGTCTTCTCTCTTGGTGCATTAATTTAATCTCCTCTGCCTACTGTTCACCATTTCTTGTCTTTGCGATTGGTAAATTGGAACAGGTGATCAAGCTTAGTTTGTTGGGGCTGCCAAAACCAAGGCCTTTGCCCTAAAACTTGGATTATATGAAGGAGAATCTCGGGGAAAGGTAATTCCAATATAAGTACCTCCTTAGTGCAGCAGTTAGGATGTCAGTTTCATATTTTTGAGCTCTGCCATACATTTAATGACTCCATCTGTATTTATTATCCACTCATTTTGTACAGGCACTATATTAAGATGATAGGATAATAAAACACAGAGAGAAAAGTCAGATGAGAGGAAAATGTAGAAAGGTACCTCCAACCCAAGCAATTGGACACCTGTACCTAGGTCTACCTTTCTTTACTTATTCCATAAGCAAGATACAGTTACATATATAAAGAATTGCATAGTAAGGACTTATCTCTCAAAAGCTTATGATGAAAATTAGAAGCAACACTAACATACCAAACAGTAATATTCTATCATATTTTAAAACTATACTATCACATGGATAGCCTCAGAGCAGCTCATGGTTGTCAGCTGGATTCTACAGAAAATTAATTTCATGAGGCTAAATGTCAATGTGTCTCGAGTGATCAGAGGAAGCTCAGTGGGGAGCATAAGTCCTGAGCTTAAGAGAAATCTCAGAATCACATCCCCAGGGGAGGATGACAATTTCAAACCCTCCCAAGTCTTCGTGGGAACATCCTCCTCTCTAGATAATGAGCTGTTGGGGAAGGGATGGCATTTTCCCTCATGTTTGGTAGGACATGCTGGAGTTTAAAATAGGAATCTCCAAGATGGTCTGTGGGTGATGTGAACAGCAACGTAAGCAGCCTTGTTATTCTTAGGAACAGATCGTTTTAGGTTAGTGGGTATGAATGTTCTCTAAAAATGCAGAGTCTGAGTCACACTATGGGCATCTAATTTCAGGTAGGTGCCCTTCGCCAATATATAAAGTCTAGCAATTCTCTAATTATGCCAAGGACCCTCTTCTACTTAGAGGCGACTTGTGAGCCAAAAAGAGAAAGTTGTCTTTTTGTCTTTGTATAGGGCAAGTGTCTGTGTGATTCATTTCCAGAATAAGTTAAGGTAAATCAAGATCAAAGTTATCTGTCTAGTGATATTAAATGGATCCCCTTGCAAAAGGGCACAATTATATGTGTTCTTCTCCTAATGCCGACTAGGTGCTGAGAGACATACTGCTTTTCCAAAATAAAAATCTCCTTTTGCCAATCAGATTATACGATGTCTGGAATTACACCATCATTGACTCATTTCTTTCATTTTCTCTCTCCCTAGGTTCTTTGATGTGTAAGCAAGTAATTCATGCTGAACAGCTAGTGGGAAGTCAGAGCTGCATGTAATGGCTGATTTGGGGAGGGAAAGTAAAAGGCACCATGAAAGCAATATGCCACAGCCCACAGGATCATATTCTCTTAGGATAGACCTCATTGTAAAACATCATACCAAGTTAGCCTAAGAAGGTAAAAATGCAGTGTCTAGCACAGTTCACAACCATGAGACTTACTATGCTGTACAAAGGGGATGGGTTCTATTGCCTACTCTGGAAAGGCAGAGAGGAGTGAAGGCTGGGACCTCTCCAAGAACTCTCCCTCTCTGTGCATGTTTTCTTTACTTGTGCAGGGAGTTGTGCATACCTACACCTGTTCTCTATGAGTATCTGTTGGTGGAGGCTGTTTCATTTGTTCCTGGTTGCTCTGACCCGAAATAACCACACAGAAACTATATTATTTGTAATACTGTTTGGCCAATAGCTTAAGTGTATTTCTAGCTAGCTCTTGCATCTGAAATTAACCCATTTCTTTTATTTTATATTTTACCACAAGGCTCATAGTTAAGCAGTAAAGTCCCCCTGGTCTCTTTTGGTAGCAGCTACATGGTGTCTTCTATCTCTCCATCTTCCTCCATGCATTCAGTTTAGTTTTCCCACCTAGCTCTATTGTGCCCGATCACAGGCCAAAGCAGCTTCTCTATTCATTAGCCAATAAAAGTAACACATATACAGAAGGACTTCCCAGATCAAATATCTATGTCTACATCCTACAAAGATCAGGGGCTATTCCTTCATTATCCTTCATCATCTCACTGACTAATAACTATCAGGGCAGCCATTCAGACTAACACCATCCCTATCAGTTAAATCCCACGAAATATAACATGTCCTCACAGAGGTTAGGGAAAAGAGAGGCATGAAGAAAATAAAGGAAAGAAAACCCAGCAAATACTTGGAAAATGAAAAATCAAAATATCAGGAAATATTTTTTCTACCAAAGAAGATCATAGAAATTTTCATACAAGTGTCCAGAAAGTCTTCCATGATATGAGGATAATCTACTTCCCACCATGAACAATCACTTCTGTCTGAACAATGATGGCAGCCTCTAACATCACAGTCAGGAGAACCCAAGAACTGGGTGTGACTTTCTGAAGATGGACCAGAGATTCAGTTACACAAAGCAGCCAGAACATAGACAGAAAATAGAACAAGAGCTTCCAAGTAACCAGGGAAGTATAACTCCAAGTACTGGAATACTACAAGATTAATAGGTGGTCAGATCTCAAAAAAAAAAAAAAGCAAAACAAAACAAAACAAAACAAACAAACAAAAAAACCCCACATCTGCTCAAGAGTAACAACACGGAGAATCTAGTGAGGACTGGAGGGGTAAGATAACGGAGACAAACAAACAGGCTGACTAAGTAAGATTAAATAATCCCTAGAATGAGTTCTCATTCAGACTGAGTAGCACATGGATGAAAGAGTGGATGAAGACATCAAAGCCAAACACTTGTCCATGGAGTGAGGTAACACGGTATGTAAAGGCAAATAAAATAAAGTTATGTCTTTTAGATCAACTTGTTCCTAAGAATTATTCCTGAAGGCAGCCTTGCTCTCAGGAAGGGAACTCAAGGACAAGGCAGAGACTCGATTATTCCCAATGCTGCATTTGTATAACTTAATCATGAGCCCCACCAATAAACTCAGGTGAGGTTCTCATTGTTTCTGAAGGCTCTGCCAGAACCCAACCAGGCTTCGTCCTAGCCAGATCTGATGAGTTTCTTTGGGATGCTAAGTTTGGACAGCCCCTAGACAGGAACTGAACCTATGCTGAGCCCCAAGAAATGATAGAAAAGAACAAACTGACAGATTGCTGTAGAGGTTTCTCACTGCACTGAACTGACCAGATGTCCTGTGATTACAACAACAGAGCTCAGCACCAGCAGAAAAGTCCGAAGATGGGTTGTTGGAAACATCAGCAATTTGAATGGATCAAAACAGAGGCCATCAGGGATTTCACTGCCTGTGTCTAGTTTGTTAGTTTGGTTTCTAGCAGACAAGCTTTAGGAGTCATGGTTAGAGAAGTAACTGGTCATTCATAGAGGCACAAGGCTCGCTAGGAACCATCTGTCTGGTACCCTGTGCTGAGTAATGAATGTTTAGTGAAATCCCTCTGATTTTCAGTGTGTGTCTACCAAGATAATACAGTGAACTCGTATGTAGCCTGTCTTCTATAGAGCCACCCTCCTCCTTCCAAATTTTCTTCTACTTAAGGCCTTGAGTTTTCAAGAGTAGCCTCCCCACTAACTCCCCAGACTGAGTTAATAAGAATTGGCTTATGCCCAGAATAAGTGGGCATAAGCCAATAGGCAGATGCATTTGTGGCCCAGCTCCTTCTCTGAGATAAGTGTTTGATTCCAATACTTGGTCAGAATTCTCAGGTCCAGACACAGCATTTTTCAAGTTCCGGGCTCTTCACCCCCAATTTCTTTAAGGCTATCTAGGCTCTGTTGTTTCTTCTTTGGGGTGGCTGAACATTTGCGTTGATTCTCCTAAATCCTAACGACGTCTTTGTAAATAGTTCTTACCGGAAGTTCTCCTTGTCTGTTTTCAGAAGTTATCTCTTTTTCAGCCTACCTTGTAGAGACAGTCACCATCTACCCATTTTCAACTCTCTTTAGAGTCTGTCCCGCCTATTGAGCACAGCCCTGCCTAAGGAGTGACAAAAGGCCCAGCAAAAACCACTCATACCATGTTGACGCACACCTTACTTCACTAAATAATAAAGTGCTTATACCTGACTACCATAAGCGACCACCGTTCCTTACATTATCTTCTGGTATTTTCTGAAGTACTTTCCTCACCTGGAGCCTAGTTCTTACCCAGCTTCCTCGCAGAGCTACAGGTAGGATAGCTGCATGGTTACCAGCTGGGAAATGGCAGAAACAAAATTTAAATCCTGGACCTCTGACTCTAAGTTCAGGGCCCTTTCTACCAAAATGTGCCACTGGATAGCACTGTCATTACACAGCTGACAGTCACCACTGCGATAGGCTCTCGGGAGTTGTCAGCTGCTGTGTGACATTGATTCTTCCGAGGAGAGATGTGGCAATCAAAGGACTCCTTGCCCTGCCAAAAATTTAGAGTGTTTTGTAGTTTCCCACAGATAGATGACAAGGATGGAAGAGAGAATTAGTGACCAAGGGATAACGTGCACCGAGCAACCAGGAACAGACATCGTCTTTGCTGTTGTTTTGACTGCGGAGGATGGAAACTCGAGATTAATTCTCAAAACAATCCTATGAGGTGTTGACAGGTATTTCCATGATATGGATGGTGGCTATGGAGGTCAATAATAGCTCAAGGAATTTAGAACGTCAAAAATCTGAATTTGTCTAGTCTCAAAACCTGGAGTGTTGGTCTTTGGACTTTGGCCTTGTAGAAAGACAAAAAGTGATTGAGGAAAATATTTCTCTGTTCTTTTTCTAGCACAGTCTTCAAACAATACCCAGGCAATCACAAAAGGGCTATTTCCAAGTAGCAAATGGAAGTTAGTCGTGACTTCCTGTCTAAGCTGAGCCAGCTTCTCCCACAGAAGCTCCTCGAGAGACTGGAAGGAGGGGCAGGTACCTCCTTTGGTTTTTCTTGTCTGTAGCAAATTCTGGGCCCCTCACACTGAAAGATACCTGTTACTACTCACAGTTGGGGTTCTGTGCCCACTTGGCCATTTCTGCTGATTAATAATTGAAAAGAGGTGGATGCTAAGCCTCCTGCTAGTGATAATTACCGAACTCCTAAGGGGGAGGAGGAGCTTACCTGGGGCTTTATAAATATTGAACAAAATCCTTTCATCTCGGTAAGGCACTGCAGCCTTTGACCACATCTTAGGAAGTTGTTTCATGGTCTCCCTTTGTCCTGGTAGCTCAATAGCCTAGAGCACCTGGGGTCACAACTCCATCCATCAGTGGAGTGGAGTGGGGCAAACTGTGAGCACAACCCCAGAAATGCTTACAGGGCTTGGATGGTGCAAGTACCAACACTTCTGTGCCACTGTCCTTTAACAGAGTCTGCCACCAAGAGCTTATCAATTACTGTCCTTTTAATTGTTGAGCTATTGTTTCCACTGCTGGAGTCATGTACACACTCACAATAGTGTTTGGACCTGCAGCTTGCGATGCATGAGTCAGAGCCGCTAACTTCTTAAAATAAATAGTGTAGCTCAATAAATAAGTGAAAATCTATGGTGTCTTCAGCAGCTCTGACAGCTCATTCATTTCACGTCTCCCCCTCGGCGTGTCAAGTTGTGCCCTGCCGCCAGGACTTCCCTGGGCTTATGTCCTTTTCCTGTCCTGTCACAACAAACAGCCTTTTGTGGGAGAGAGATGTTTCAAGTGCTTCCTCTGCGCCTTTGCAATCACTCAGAGGAGTCATCGAAACAACAGGCAATTTGTAGGGTAGCCCAGAGTGCAGCAGGGAGGCGGGGAGTCTGGGCCAACTCCAGCCCCTCTGCTGACGCTGACGCTGGGTGCAGGTGCCCGGGAAGAGGATGAGCCAAGAGGCAAGACACAGCTTGTAGGCAGGACAAACTGTAAGTCGAACTGTTTGTGGCTGGGTTGGTGTCCCGGACCCTGCACCGAAAGTCTTGCCTGGTTATAAGAGACAGTTAGTTCAGGCTTCATATCCTCTATTGCTAGGAGTCTTAGCGAGGGTCAACCTCATAGATTCCTGAGAGTTTCCATTGCTCTAGGTTTTGCGGTCATCTTTGAGATGCCCCCAAAATTCTAAATGTCTCTCTTGGTACTCTGTCCCTCTATCCTCCGCCCACCCGATCTCTCCTGTTCCCATTTCTATCCCTCTTTCCAAGACCCTGCCCCCATCCTCTGGCAATGTTCATTTTATTTCCCCTTTACAGTGAGCTTCATACAACCCCCTGCCCCTTGAGGCCTCCTTGTTATTTAACTTCTCTGGGTCTGTGGGTTGTAGCATGGTCCTCCTTTACTTTATGGCTAATATTCATTTATGAAGGAGCTCACACCATGTTTGTCTTCTGGGCCTGGATTACCTCAGTCGGGATGATATTTTCTAGTTCCATCCACCTGTCAGCAAATTTCCCAATGTCATTGTTTTTAACAGCTGAATACTACTCCATTATGTAAATGTACCCCATTTTCTTTACCCATTTTTCAGTTGTGGGGCATCTAGGTTGTTTCCAGTTTCTGGCTCTTATGAATAAAGCTGCTATACACATATTTATGCAAATGTCCTTGTGGTATGGTGTAGTGTCCTATGGGCATATGCCCAGGAGTGGTATAGATGAGTCTTGAGGTAGATCGATTCCCGATTTTCTGAGAAATTGCCATATTGATTTCCACAGTAAATGTCCAAGTTTGCACTCCCACCAGCAGTGAACGAGTGTTCCGTTGTGCTACAACCAAGACGGCACAGAAATTGTGGATGTGATCAACTGATCACTGGCACAATTGGAGACCCAAACCCTGAGAGGGAGCTGAGGGCCAGGACCAAGAAACAGGATACCCCAGAGACATAGGATAGACCCAAACAGGAGCAGCAAAAATAAATAAATAAATTTAATGTAATCACTTCTAATCATATTTTGCTGTACTCAGATTGGTGCCTAGTCCAACTGTCGCCAGAGAGGCTTCACTCAGAAACTGATGGGAACAGATTCAAGGTCCCACAGCCAACATTAGGTAGAGGTTAGAGAATCCTGCAGATGAGGGGGAAGAAGGATTGTAGGACTTGGTGATGTCAAGGACACTATAAGAAAACCCAAAGAACCAACTAACCTGGTCTCAGGGTTCATAGAGACTGCACCAAACACCAGGGTCCCTGTATGGGACCAACCTAGGCCCTCTGCGTTCATGATACAGTTGTGTAACTTGGTCTTCATGTGGGATTCCTAACAGTGAGAGCAGGGGATGTCTCTGACTCTGCTGCCTGATTTGGGACCCATTCCTCCTGCCGGATTGCCTCAACCAACCTTGGTGGAGGAAGGGGTGCCTGGTCTTACTGTAGCTTGATATACCATGGCTGGTTGATCTCCATAGGATGCCTGCCTGTGTCTGAAGAGAAACAGTAAAGGAGGAGTGGATGGGGAAGGGTGTGTTAAGAAGAGGGTAAAAGCTTTGGTAAGGATGTAAAAACAAGAAAATAATAATAATAAAGAGGCAAGAAAAACAGGGAGGGAATGATACAGGAGGAGATCTGGGTACAGAGCATAGAATTCTGGGAGAAATAAGAAAAGCTACACAGTTGCCTGTGTGCTAGCCAGAGTATCTACAGAGAGATAAACCAATGTGAAAACAAAGAATATCAGGCACACACACACACGCACAGAGAGAGGGAGAGAGGGAGAGAGAGAGAGAGAGAGAGAGAGAGAGAGAGAGAGAGAGAGAGAGAGAGAGAGAGAGAGAGAGAGAGAGAGAGAGAGAGAGATTAGGGAAATTACCTCATGTCGATGGCTGATGAGTTCTATAACATCTACAAGACACAGATTTTCTGACAGTGGTGGTATAGCTTAATCCAAGGACAAAGGCCTAAGAACTTGAGGAATCTTTACTTGAGTCTTGAAGTTCAAAGGGCAGAGAGTTTCTGATGCCCAAGTGCTTGATGTGGTATGGGAGAGACTGTTTCAGCTCCAATAGAGAAAGCAAATACCTTTTTTTCCCCTCCTTTTCTTGTTCTATCCAGCCTACAAGTTGATTGGATGGCACACATCTTACAGAAATCCGATTCATTGAGCCAGCTGACCAACAAGCCAGTGCCTCCCAGAATACCTTTACAGTCGCATCCAAAATTAATATTTGATTAATTTCATGGGCATTTCTTAATCCAGTCAAGTTGGTGGCTAAAATTAACTCTTTTATCCTTCATATCAACCTGGAAAAGTAGGGAAAATGGAAGACACCACAACCATGTGGAAATTAGTGTCATATCAGGGCAGAGTCAGAAACTGAAGTTCAGTGTTGACTGCGTGAGGCAGGTGCTTCCCTTTTGGAACTTTAGGAGACAGATGGCAGCCAGCTACTCAAGGGCTAGGCACTATGCGCAGGCCATCATACTCCTTGGATACTTACACTGGTAGAGGAGGACCTCCTGGTCATCTCTTCAATTTAAGATTCCTGGCACTTTAGCCTGGTGTATTCCATCTCTAAACCTGTCAGAGACGAGCTTAGGAACACATGTCCATAAAAAAAAATGCATTTGAAAAACCCACTGCCATTCTTTCCCTAATAAGACAATCACTTTCCCGCTCATGTCCAACAGAGGAAAAGAAAAGTTTCCCAGCTGCCCTTTGAGAAGCATGACAAGACAGGGCAGGGCAGACAGATGTCAGTTGGGCCGAAAAATTCACCCCTACTCCAAAGAGGGCTGTTCTTATCAGTGCAAAACCCAGCCGGTCGGGCACCACAATCCAATTAAAGTAATTGTTGCCTAAATGGCCCTTGAAGAAGGGACATAGTCGCTAAGGGCGGGGAACAGCCTCCTTCAAGTAAACCGGATGGCTGGAAAATGCACGAAACAATTTCTCTAGATGGAAAATGAACACAATGAATCCGCGTGCAGCAGGAAATCTTATGAGAAAATAAGACTTTGGGAGGATTTATTGAAAGACATAATTGCAACAAGTATATTGATTTTACATAGATAAGAAAACAAATGTTGGCAGGGATTGAATTTGGTTTATTACATTTATTTCCCCACAGAGTTAATGCATTTAAAGACATGGTTTATTTTTCAAATGGAGAAACATTGTTTTCAGAGGCCTTTATTAGGTTCGTGCCAATTCCCCCGACTTCCCTTTCCAAGAAAATTGGTTTGTAAATGGGGTTGGGGGTGTGGAGGTCCTCTCTTTCTGGGACATTCTGGAACCAGAGACTAGCCGTGCTTTCCAGACAAGGATGGCGCCACTTTCTGCATTTACTCCTTCTTTCAGATGCCCAGAGAACAGATAGGAAGGAGTGAGGTGTGGGAAGACCTACCGTCCTTTCCACACACACCCAACTCAGCCACAAGAAATGCAGGACAGAGACCACTTCACCATTTAGAACACCCCTCCCCCCTGCCCAGGAAGCAGAAACCACGGGTTCTAATCTTTGGCTTCTATTCTGAAATCCCTCTGGAAAGATTCTGTGGTATTGATGGGTTGAAGTTCGCAAGAATTATTATGTTGGGTTTACAATTGGGCAACTCTGTCATTATTGGGTTTATTCTTTCTAAAGCCCTATAGCGTAATCATGATTCCTGATTTACAATTTAGATGTCAGGCTTCAGAGATTAAGATACATGATGGATTGCATTTCCTAATACCAAAGTCTGTGAGTTTAAACTCTCCTTTATCTCAGCAATTGAGTTTTGGGACAAGGGGCAAGCTGGGGACTCTATTCCTTCGTGGTTTGCATTCAAAGGAGCTAAGATCTGTCTGATCTAACAAGGATGGCTCCTTAAACCCAGGACCCATATAGACAAGTAAATATGGGAAGTGGTAGAGAGGAAGGGACCTAGGTATAAAGGATGGGTCCCTCCCTGTGGACTCTGACCCTGGTTCCTGATGCTCCATCTCAATGGCATCAAATGTCTTGGGCTGGTTCTCCTGACAACTATTCTTATGCCTTCTTCTTCCCATTTTGATGGAGCTTAGGCATGTGTGAACATACTTGCATGTATGCATGTGAAATGTGTGGAGACATGTCATGAGTACCTTGCTGATGTGGGATTTTCCTCCGTATGTTATGTATATGTCTCATTACCATTGGTTAATAAAGAAGCTGCTTTGGGTCAATGACTTAGCAGAGCAAAGCCAGTCAGGAAATTTGAACAGAGATATATATAGAGAGAGTAGGTGGGGAGTCAGGGAAATACCATGTAGCCACTGGGAGGAGACAGGCCCCAGGATTTTTGCAGGTAAGCCACACTCACATGGTGATACACAGATTAATTGAAATGGGTTACTTTAAGATGTAAGAGTGAACTAAAAATACACTTAAGCTATTGGCCAAACCGTATTTCAAATAATAGAGTTTCAGTGTGATTATTTCAGGTCTGGGCAGCTGGGAATAAACGTGCAATCTCTGTCTACAGATTGGTGCCCAACGTGGGGCTAACCCGCGTGACAAGTGACACACTTCAGGTCCAGGTGCCTGTATGCCCATTCAGGGTTAGAAGGAAAGTAGCTCAGTGCATGCCTGCCACTCAACACCATGACCTGGGATACCAGTCTTGCACAACGAGCACCTCTACCCCCTGAGCAAGCTCACCAACCCGGTTTTTGCATGACCCAGAGAAAATACAAGCTTTCCTCAAGTCAGCCAGTCACCAGAAGGTTTCCTATCAGATCTGGTGATGCCTCCTTGCGAGCTCGGCCCTCCTCATAACCTTTGAGGTTATCTCAGTGTGAGCTGCAAGCATTAGCCCCATGCCCCTGGAGCCTACAGAAACACCTCTCAAGTGTTTCTGCTTCTCTTCCTCTGATAGCTTTGGCCATGTAAATTATTCAGCATTAATCCTGCTTGCTCCTAAATCTCCCTACAGCTTTTCCCGGGTAACTAATACTTGTCTTAATCACATCCCCGAGACACAGCTTTATATGCCACTTGCAACAACACGTTCAATTATGATTGATTGGAATTTAAGTTCTGATTTCTCTTAGAACATAATCAGTCCTGAATGGGAAATTTTTACAGTGACAATTAAAATAATGAAAGTGAACTTTAAATGACATTCAAACAGTGTCACCTGGGAGTAACTCACAACACTGCCCTCCCTGCTGCTTTGTGGGAGCTCAGCTATTCAGCAGGTCTCTGCCTGGTGCTATTGATACCTGAAGAGCAGTCGCAGGGGCCAGGGTTAACCCTTCACTGACAGCCTTATTAAAACACACTGCACGTTGCCCGCTGCTTAATAGTGTGTTCCTCTGGGCTGATTTCTATGTACATCTAAAAGGCATGTTAATTGTGCAAATGTGTAAACAGCCACCAAATAGCTCCATCAAGGGAAACACTCTGCTTGGGGAATTCTGTTCCAGGAACCAGGCAGAGATGAGAAAGTTCTTTGTAAACAGTAGACTGGGGCCCTTTGAATGCTGCTGATCTAAAAAAATTGGCCCAATCTTGATGCTCCCCACCAGGAAATGGCTCCTCACAGGGGTCCAGAAAAGCAAACATAATGTCTCTAGCTGGGAACTCAGTCCTCAGTAGCATCTTCCTGCTTCCGGAGAGGATGTGTGTGACATGTGACCTTGAGTAGTACTTCTGTCTGATCTCATACACACAATGAAAGAAAACAATACCCAATAAGGAAAGAAATTATGCTAACAGCAAGACTCTTATAATGGCTTGTATGTTCAGAGGAGGGACAGCAAGATACATGTGCGTAGCTTGGTATCAGAGGCGTCTAAAATCTAGCTCCATCCGACTCCATCTCCAGTTAATCACCCATTGCCTCTTATTACATATCAGACTTCTGTTTGTGTCTTGTTGAATTCATAGTTTCTAGTTAACCTGAGATGCCCTCACCCCCGTGGGCTTTCTTCTTCCCAGATAACCATCCTTAAGTTGAGTTTGTTGTATCCATCTTCAGGTTGTCAACATTCATTACAATGTCATGCTAGCATCCCCTGCTCCTTATTGGGCAATTCTAGACATTGTATCTAATCTCACAGTCTATAAAGATGATTAGTGAAATAGAAAGTGGGCAGGACAGGTTCTGTTTTGTGGAATCCCATAAAGCAAGTTTGAGTTCACGCTCTTCCTTTCACAGCTGAAAAGCTTAAGTGCAGATATTCTACTGTTCAACAGCCTTGTTTCAAACCATTCTTTCCTGTGTACTGTCAATAGGGACCATATTCTATTCTTTGCTTGTATGTGACACCATCCTCAGGATCCCGGTCAATGTCAGTTCTAGTTCCTATGGAAATAAATGATCTTTTTCACAAATCAGAGAATTCTATAAAAAGATGCTACTCCATTTTCTATTGTAATAATAATGTACTTGAAGCTGAGTAGTCAATAAAACAAAAAGGTTATATTTATTTATTTGGTTCATTCTTATGAGTCAGAGACATATGAGATCATGGTGCCAACATCTGCTCAGTTTCTGGTGGGAAACCCTCAGTGAATGGGATCATATGGAGAGGAGCAGCAAGGAAGGGAGGGAGGGATGCATTATTTCACATTCATAATAAGGTACCTATTCCGGAGAGACCCACCTTGATCCCCCCAGTACAGTGGTTCTCAACCTTCCTAATGTTTTGACCCTTTAATACAACTCTCATGTTGTGGTGACCCACAATCATAAAATTATTTTCATTGCTACTTCATAACTAATTATTCTACTTTTATGAATATTAATGTAAATATTTTTGGAGATAGAGGTTTGCCAAAGTGGTCACA
>NC_022019.1:17794643-17814624 GCF_000317375.1 Microtus ochrogaster | reverse complement strand
GAATCACTGCACTAGGACCTAATTTGATCTTGTAAGACTTAATCCAGTCTCCAGAGAACTAACCCAGTCTTGAAGAAAGACTGTTCTGGTCATAAGGGAAGTATTCCTATTGGACCCCACCTCCTGAAGTTACTACTCTCAACACCCCTTCTTTCATTCTCTTTTATGTTTATGAATAATCTACCTGCATGCATTTCTGTGCATTGCATGCATCTGCCTGCATGTATGTCTGTGCATTGCATGCATATGCCTGCATGTATGTTTGTGCATTGCCTGTGTGTATGTCTGTGCATTGCATGCATGTGTGTTTGTGCACTGCATGCATGTATGTTTGTACACATGTTTGTACACTGTATATTGTCAGAATACTAGAAAAATACTTGACACTATGCTATTTATTCTGAAATATATAACAACAGATAAGGTGAAAGTAAAATGATGGAAGAAGTATACTGAGGAAACCCAAGAAAATTGTAATGACGCTATTAATGTCCAATTTGTGTTTGAAACAAAGGATCTCACAAAAGATGAAAAAAGATTTTTTTTCATAATGGTAAACAAGCTGATTGATAAAAATACATAGTGGTTTTCAGAATAGTTGTATAGCAAGAGTCTAAAAATCATGAAGCAACAGTCAGTAGAACCAAATGAAGAAGTAGATCACAACCTTAGTTGAGAATTTATTAATTCTGTTCTATAAGCTGACAGACAAATCAAGAATTTAGCAGTAAGAATAAATATTTGAATGGTGTCATCAACCAAATGACCTAATTTGTATTCCACCATTATATCCAGCAGTAGCTGAACATATATTCTTTCCAAATGCATCTGTGATACTTACAGAGCTATACCAGGTGCTTGGCCAAAATCTGAATTCCATTTCAAAGGACTAAGTTACAGAGTATCTTCTGGTCAAAAGAGAATTTAGCTAAAAACCGGAACCCAAGAAAGAAGACGCAAAAAATAGACGCAATTTTCTGAGAGCAGAGAAGATCACAGACTGTCAGCATCAATAATAAAAGGTGAGCAAAAACCAATACTTACCAATAGCCTGCAAAAGACAGAAGAATGCCTTTTCTCCCAGAGCTTCTAGAATGAGTGGTGGTTTGTCAGCATCTTGACTTTAATCCGGGTATCTTACCTCCAGAATTTGAAGACAAACATACATCCTCTCAAGTCTACATTTGTGGAAATTTGACACATGAAGAGTATGAAATGAATCCATAAAAAATTTTAAAACATTTCTATGAACAGAAATACAATTTAGTAAATATATATACACATAAATATACACATATAGGATTCATCTGCTAAACTGTAAGTTTTACCTTAAAGTGTTCATTTAAAAATAATTAAAGAACAAAATTCCTTGATTTTTTTATTTTAGTAAACCAGAAAAATAACAAACTGAAGCAAAGTACTATAAAAAGAAAATTTAAAGGTTAGAGACCCCATATCGTGGGAATAAATGAAATAGGTGGCAAACCAAATATAAAATAAAGCAAGGAAATAAAATCTCAGTTCTTTGAGTAAGGTTAAAGAATGTAGGAGCCTGGGGCTGGAGAGATGGCTCAGCTCTTTGGAGTACTGGCTGCTTTTCCAGAGGACCTGGGTCCAATTGCCAGCATTCACATAGTGGCTCAATCATCTGTACTCCAGTTCTAGGGCATCCAATGACCTTTTCTGGTCTACTTAAGTAGTATATGCATGTGATACAGACATATGTCGGTAAAATACCCATATATATAATAAATCATAAAAACTAAATGTAAGGGCTGGGAATATTTCTCAGTGGTGAACAAGTGCTTGGCTCTCCTGCAGAGGACCAGCATTTGGTTCCTAGCACCTGCACAGGGTAGATCACAACCAACTGTAACTCCAGCTCCAGGAGATTTGACATCCTCTCTGGGCACCGCATTAACAATCATATAATCCTCACGTATAGACATGGCTAAAAATAATTTAAAAAAGAAAAAAATGTAAAAGCCCCAAGACAGATTAAAAGCTAAGTATAGTGCTTCAATGTTGTATCCTCAGCATTTGGGGGGTTAGGGCAGGAGGATCACAAGTTCAAGTTCCATCTGGGTTATAGAGAAAGTTCCAGTTCTTCCTGGACTATGAAACAAAACCCTGTCCAAAAAAACCAAAATAATTAAGGAACAACAAACAAATAGTACCAGAGGGCTGGTCAAGAAAAACAGATATTGAAAATTAATGGAGAAGTTTCTGGAATGTGTCCTAAAGAACTTGACAACAAATACAAAATGGGAAAACTTCTGTAAAAACAAAAGTTACCAAATGGATAGAAAAAAACAGAAGACCCAGATAACCTCATATCTATTTGAAAAACTGAAGTAATAATTTAAAACCTCCTACCATAAGACCTTATGACCTGGCCAGCTCCTCTGTAAAATTCTGTTAAATGTTTTACAAAGAAAAACCCATGGTGCACAAACTCTCTCACAGAAGGTAGAATGAAACACTTCTGAGTTTGTTTTATGAGACCCACATAACCACAATCGAACTAACAAAACCTGACCAAGACCTTACCAGGAAATAAAATTAAGAAGGCATACCACTCATGAACATAGATGAATCAAAAATCCTTAAGTTGTTGAATTCAACAGCATATAAAGAAATACATCACAACAAAATGAAATTTATTCTGGAATATCCAGTTAATTTAACATTTTTAAACTAATCAATATAATTGGTCCTATAATAATGTAAAGAAGAAAGTTCCTAAAACCATCAAAAAATGAAAGAAGACACATGAGCAAAGTCATTGTTCATTCCTAAAACATAAGGAAATAAAGCAGAACTTCCTCAATATGATAAACAGCATGAATGTTAAACCCATAATTCTCATTATTTTAGTGGAGAAACATTTGAAAGTTTAGGGTATAACTATACAAGCAAGGTATAATTAGGGAAATAACTCACAGCTAAGGAAGTGCGTGCTGCTTTTCCAGAGGATCAGGGTTCGTTCCCAGTAACCAAGTTTGGGAGATCTAATTCCTACTACTAGAGATCCAACTCCCTCTTCTGGTCTTCATTAATGGTTGTACACACACACACACACACACACACACACACACACACACACATAGGGAAAAAGCATATCATCATTATTAGTAAAGAAGCAAAACTATGTTTATTTGCAAATGCTCAAAGTGAATATAAAATTCCAAAATAACTCTGAAACAAATGAAATCAACTCCTAGATATGTTTCATAAATTCAGTAAAATCTGAGATTTCTAACATCAATATACAAATATGAGTGGTATTCTTAACTACCAGAAAACAGAAAAACAAAAATATTAAGAAATCAATTCCAATTATAATAGCATCAACAACACAAAACCCCTGAAAATAATTTTGGAAAATAGGTAAGAGATCTCTATGAATAACAAGGTATTGATGAAATAAATTAAGACTTAAATGAGTGGAAAGAAAGACCATGCTCATGGGTTGAAAGTTAGGACATTTAAACAATGTCAATTCTCTTCATATTGATTTGTAGAGTCGATTAAAAATGTCAACCACATGCTTGGAAGGTGTATTTTAGCCTGTTGTTGCTTCGCAGTGCTGGGAATCAAACCCAGGGTCTTAGACTTGATAGGCAAGCATTCTACCATTGATCATTGAGTCATAGTTCCAGTGTTCAGCAAACTTTTTTTCTTTTCTATTTTAATGTGTATGGGTGTTTTGGTTGCAAGCCCATCCTGATTCCTGCAGAGGCCAGAAGATGGCATAGGATCCCCTGGCACTGGAGTTACAGACAGCTGTAAGCTGCCGTATGGATGCTGGGAATCAAATGTGGGACCCTTGAAAGAGCAGCCAGTGTTCTTAACCTCTAAGCCATCTCTCCAGCCCCAGAAGATTATATTATAGAAATTAAAAATCTGATGCTAAAATTTATGTCAGAAATGAAAAATAATAGCCACAGCATTCATGGAAAAGAGGAGCCTTGCTGGAATAGAAATAATATTAAGCATGACCAGTAAGCTGTAATAATCACAAGAGATACCAACTTTTACATAGAAAAATTGATCTGTACAATAGAAAGACCATATTTAAAAGGTCAAATGATTTTTTAAGCAAAAGTGAATTGAAGAGTGACTTTCAATGAGGAAAAGGTGTCTTTAAATGAAGGGTAGTGGATCAACTTGGTGTCTATAACAGAAAAAAAAATAGCTTTGACTTTTAACTAGAAATAGATAAGTTATGTCTCCTTACAGATAATCTAAAACTGCAAACTTCTTAAAGAAAACTGCAGGACTTCTTTTTTCTTTTTAATCTGGTAGCCCACATAGATTTCTTAGATAGCTATGGGTTCAGACTACAAAGTTTAACAGAACTTATTATTTTCTCAATAGAGGTAAAATTTTAAAATGAAATAAAGAAAATAACTAAAGTTTAAAACCTCAGGCAAAAAAAAAAGAAAAGGGCAAACAAAGAATAAGAGAATTTATAAAATAGCAGCCTTTTATCTAGAATTAAAATACATTGATGGGCATGAATAACAGAAGGAAAACCTAACAAAATGGGTGAAAGACAAGCAGATTGGGGGCACAGTACTCATCAATAAACCCACAATGATGTCCAGCACTTTAAGCAAAACTGAGGCTACGCTGGTTATTTGCAAATGTGGCTAGAATCAATAGTCTGAACTGTTGGAATAGGAACTGAGAAAATGGAGGCATCGTATATTGCTGATGGAACAATACACTCATAAAAGTCTTGTGGAATTTGTCATAAGGCATCATTCTATTCTTAGGTACATACCAAAATTAAATTATAAAACATATACCCACAAAAGGACTTTAATTTTTAAATTTATTTTCTTATGTCCATTGATGTTTTGCCATGGCTGACAGGTCCCCTTGAATTGGAGTTTCAGAGAGTTGTGAGCTGCCATGTGAGTGCTGAATTGAACCTGGCTCCTCTGGAAGAACAGTCAGTGCTCTTAATTCCTGAGCCATCTCTTCAGTCCCCAGAAGGGCTTTTTTGAGATCATGTATCTGCAATGCTATTCATAGCTGGAGGATGTATAGATGACTCGAAGTATACTCATATCATAGAATCAAACTCATCAATTGAAAGTGGATTGAGAATATACACCACAGCACATGCAAATATCAGAAGCAGCATATTGAATTAAAGAAGCCAGGTGCAGAAAGGAGTACCTACATACAATACAATATTCAACAATAAACAAAATTAGCTCGTGGAAATTGCAGTAGTCTCTTACTCTTGGGTGTACAGAGAAGAGTAAGGAACTGCAAAGACAAACAAACTTTTAGATCCTGAGAAGGCTCTTCATCTTTATTAATATTTTGGTTACATGGAGAGAGAGAGAAAATGTGCAATAAACAGACTAAGATTCACTAAACTATATGCTTTAATATCTGTGTGTTTCACTCTATGTAATTATATCTTAGTAATACAAGTTCTACCCGAAGAAAAGTAAAAGAACAGCAATCTAAACCCGTCATTTTCAGCTTTCTAATGTAAAATTAAATCCTGGAAAAGAAAGATGTTCCACAAAATCAACATCTCCCTCCAATGGTTTCGTTTACTATAAAACAAGACTCCCCTAAACCCAATGCCAAGCTGCGAGAGAGGAAGAGGAAGGTAGCTAGATCTCCAGGATGTCACGGAACTGGGGTAAAGATGGAGGATCACTTGGGGATTGGTTGTTCTTGGCTTGCAACTGGAGACTGAACGCATAAAGACTGGTCTAAATCTTTATATGAGGTGAAAGAGAGTTGAGGAAAAATTGAGAGAGAGAGAGAGAGAGAGAGAGAGAGAGAGAGAGAGAGAGAGAGAGAGAGAGAGAGAGAGAGAGAGAGAGAGAGAGAGAGAGAGAGAGAGAGAGAGAGAGAGAACCTGAGAATGAGAGCCAAATATTGACTTGCAGTCTGAATCGTAAGATAGGAGGTGGATGTTGCATCTGGGAAACAAGCAAAAAAAAAAAATGCATTGTTCACTTTTTCTTAGCTTTTCTTAGCTGAAATGGAATCATTTAGGTCTTCCTTAAATGTGTGTGCCCTCCCACACACATGTGCATGTGCACACACACACACACACACACACACACACACACACACACACACACACACTGGTTTACTCACCTAGCAATTCGAATGTCAATTTCATCTACAGACATGCTCATAAGCCCTCCCAGACATAATGTGCAAGATATCAGCACACCCACCATTGGCCTATTGAGTCAATAGATCAAGCAGCCATCATTCTCTGTGTATATGAAATAGTAAGGGAGATACACCTGGAAGCCAAGTCTCTGAAAACATTACACAGTGTTCTGTGGTCCTGATGCAGGATGGAGTGGAGCAAGGAAGCTGAAGGGAAAGGTGAGAAGCTTCAATCAGATGGTTTTTTACAAAACACCAAGAGAAGAGATTCATGAGGGAGCTTCATTGTTCTTCCCATAACACTAAGATTGGGACTCTGATGGTTCCCATTCTGTAGCACCCAGCGTTGCACAATATGTAGGTTAGTGTGGCAGGGTGCTGGTGCCTTAGATGTGGTCCATCCCCTCTGTCTCCCAGGCAACCTCATTTTCGGGAAGAACATAAGCAATCAGGCACCTGGTCCCTTTCTTTCTGAATTCCTCCTCTCATTTCTAATTTTTAAAGTATATCGATTATCATCGTTATTATTAGTCATTTTATTATTAGGAACGTGTGTGTTTGTGTGTGTAGGCATGCACATGCTATGGCTTGTGTGCAAAGATCAGAGGATGACTTTCAGGATTCAGTTTCTCATCTACTTTGGGCTCCAGGGATCCAACACAAGTCCTTGGGCTTATGTAGCAAGTGTTTGTACCCACTAAACCATCTCACCACCCCTCCTCTTGGTTCAATTCCATGTCCTTAGAGCCTGGTCTGTGATTAGAAATTCACACCAAGGTGATAATGGGCGATAAAAAATTAATGGCAATTCAAAGTGTTAATGGCTATTCACATCAACTAACTACCAGCGATATACTAGCTAATTCACTTGCAATCTATCACACTTTAGCCTATGGGAATAAAGGGTAGACATTCCAGGCTGGCTGGGTAGATATTAGGTTGCCAATAGCTCAACTCCCCTGGCCAAGTCTAGATTTGTACTTGCCTAAAATACGTGGTCACTGCTGACCCTTTGCACGAAGAACATATTTCTCACTCCTCAGTATGCTTTCTGTGAAAACCTACCTGGTGGCTTTTTTTTTTTAAAGACAGCATGCACACTCTTAATGTGACCCTGTCAGAGCCACAAACACAGGTAAGTGCCATGAAAGCCAGTATATAAGACAATCCAACTCTTTCTACATGCTCAATTAAATAAAATTGTGTCACCATGTTTATGGTGTTTAAATACATATGTGCATATTTGAGAAATAAGAACACTATAATTGTTTAAATATCTTATAATGAACCTTATATGGTCAGAGGTATGGACATGGACACATCCTTCCCTTCAAGAAGTTTGCTTAGTGGAAAAGAAACCGTTCTGATCATATCCAAAACCAAAACACAGGTCTTAAAAAGCATGGGGGCCTGACATGGTTTGGGAATATAAATGATTTCTCTGAATGTGATATTTGAGGTGAGATGAGAAGGCAACAATATAATACTGCTAGAGCAGTGGTCCTCAACCTCCATAATGCTGTGATCCTTTAATACAGCCCCTCATATTGTGGTGACCTCAACCACAACATTATTTCATAATTGCTTCATAACTGTAATTTTGCTACTGTTATGAATCACAAAGAACATATCTGAGATGAAGGATATCTATCTGATAAATGACCTCCAAAGGAGCCCCAGCCCCCAGGTTGAGAACCACTGTGCTGGAGGAAGGGGCAATCGGTTAGGTTGACCTATGAGGAGGTGTAAAAAGGGGGTGAGGCCCTGAGGTAGGAAGGTTAAAGTATGGATGGTTGTCTAGTGACAAATAGCGCTGAACACACACACACGCACACACACACGTAATATTATATGAACTCAACAGGTTATATTTCAGGATATATAAACATAATATTATATTATAATGTAATATATACTATGCATGTAATAGCAGTTGATAAAAAAAGAGACATGAGTTTGAGGGAGAATAGGGGTCGGGTATATAGAAAGGTTCGGAGAAAACAAAGAAATGAAAAATACAATTAAATTACAATCTCAGAAACAAACAAAAATGGAAAAAAAAAGGAGTCTTTGTTCTCAGAGCATAGAGCAAGAAGGTGTGAAGGAAGCAGAGGCTGAAGAAGAGATGGTGGCTATCCCACATCATACAAAGGAGTTTTCTGCATGAGAGTTAGGGAGAACAGTTTGGGAACATGGCACATGCCTGAAATCCCAGCAGTTTGGAATGGGAGCCATGACAAGCTTGAGGTCTGGATCCATCTGAACTGCAGGATGAGATACTGTCTCAGAACCTAAAGCAAGACCAGGAGTGACAGAGAGCCACTGAAGTCCTTTAAGTCAGGAAGTGACAAGAAAGCTTCCTGTAAGTGTGACATGGCACATGCCTGAAATCCCAGCAGTTTGGAATGGGAGCCATGACAAGCTTGAGGTCTAGATCCATCTGAACTGCAGGATGAGATACTGTCTCAGAACCTAAAGCAAGACCAGGAGTGACAGAGAGCCACTGAAGTCCTTTAAGTCAGGAAGTGACAAGAAAGCTTCCTGTAAGTGTGAGCAAGTTATCTCCTTTCTGGTCCTTCATCTTCAATGAACTAGAAAACAGCTGTTGTACTATCTCTGAGGTTGTGTCTCTGATACTCTATGATCCTCAATCCACAGACACATCTTTTATTGGGAGAGATCAGTTAGGGGTACAGATATTTATTATTCTTGCTTTTGGGACCCTGTAACCCCAGAGATATCAGGATGACCAATGTCATACACATAAGGGGACCTAAAAATAATTCACTTGGAAATATGAAGAAATACTGTGTGATTCCCCAAGCTCTTTCTGCCAAATTAAGGGTCATGGAGAACCAAGTCAGATGACCTGTTATCAGCAAGTGAAATGGCTAAATAATTTAAATCAGTAAGCTAGAGTTGGTCTTTAATAACCTCAGGTCTTAATTCTATAGATTCAACCAGATGTACATCACAAATATTTCTCTAAGAATAAAAAAATTAACAGGACAATAAAAACAATTCAAATGAAAACAGTACAGTATAGTATCTCTATATCATTTATATTGTATAAGTATAAGGAAGTATAAATAATGAAGATAACTTGAAGCATATGGGAGGATTGTTTTTTCTATATGTAAATACTACAGGATTTGGTATAAGGGGCATGAGCATCTGTGGAGTTCCTCTTAGAAATGGATGAGCATTAGGAGGAAAAAAATCATCATTTCCCTTTATCTTTGCCTTGCTGATGGTTTAGTCTTTTGTAATGCTGGTCTTGAGCCAACTTCTACTGTTATTCTAGTTGCCACATACATAAAACATGCACACACCACACCAACACACATACTCTACCACACACACACACACACCATACCAACACACACAGATGCACCCCCCACACCACATTAACAAATATCATAACACACTGAGAACAGGCATCATCATCACCATCATCATCATCATCACCATCATCATCATCATCATCATCACCATCATCATCATCATCATCATCATCATTATCATCATGCATTCATTCTAACACACACTGCTAAAGACATTTGAGATTACGGCTGGTGCATGTCATACAGCTGATGGTGAATTAATGTTACAAAGCATGCTCAACTTTGAGGTGGTGTATTCCAATCATTTGATATGAATCTTTGTTTATCCAGTCTCTGAGGTGGAGCTGACCTCACTCCTGGAATCATCGAAGCTGGTGGCTCATCAGAAGATACCAAAACACTTGGCATTTGAGAACTCTCCAGATGCTAAGTAATAATAGGCTGGCATGGGCTTTTGATCCTGGCAAGCGCACACAGTAAGTAATTGCTAATCCCTGCCTCCAGTCATCCTCTGCCATCCAGTGAGCGCTCTTAGATTCAGGGGAAACTGAGGTGCTACTAGCTGTAGCTATGGAAGCAAGTGTAATTAAGTCCTTACAGACACCGCTGTGTCTCTCCAACCTCAGAGGAAAAGGCTGCTATTTCTATAATCCGAAACAGGAAAAGAAGAGAAAAGCTACCATTTTCCTCCCTATCTTTGCCCTTCTCGTTATCCAGCCATCTTTGACTCTGGTTTTCAGGTAGACTCCAACCCAGCAGCAGGTCATAGTCAGGGCGCCCACCTGAGCCTGGACTATGAAAGGATGGAGACTTGGCCTTTGGATGTAAAGTCCCAAGTCTGAGACTTGCTTCTGCAAGAAGTGTCCGTATGATACAGGACAAGTCACCGTTTCCAAGCCTCAGTTTCCCCATCCATGAAATGAAATAACAGCTTTGCAAGATGCCCAAGCACAGTTTTCTGTCTGAGGAAGATCCAGGGATATCTTCCTCTTGTGTCTCTTACCATTACCACTAAAGCAGGGCAGCTGACAGCTGGCCTCTGCTGGCCGCCACCTCCCACTCCTCTTTTCCCCCAAAGGTTTCTTTTATTTTGATGCTTATTTCATTCTTTTAGGTTTACTTTTAGCTTAATGCCCTCTCAGTGCAAAAGGTCTTGAGTCGGATTGGTGTGAGCTGGGTTGGTGCCTTCTCGGCCCACCACGGTGGGCCACTGTTGACCTTGGCTCAGACCACGGAAGGTCCAGTTGACTGTGTGGGAGGAGTAGAGGAAAGCATATAGACCACATCCTAGCTGCTCCTAGCCCTAGCGCATGGCTGTGAGTGGCATGCACTGGTCCAGGAGGAAGAAGTGCTAGTACCTCTGAGGGTGGGGGGATGATGGATTCAGAGGGTGCAGGGAGCAGAGAAGTGAGACTGTCTCCTGGGAAACAGGCCTGCCATTTCCTCCTCCTCCTAGTTATTCTGCATTGTTCCTGTTGAATACCTCATCTTCTTAGGTGAGAGGCTCTAGCTGTCTCAGCCCCTCCCCCGCCTCCACTGCCACCTGCCTGTCCCCCTCTACACAGACACTTCCCTCCAGGCAGCAGCAATCAGCTCACACTGTCAGAGCAACCTCGGGGAGGAAATAATGTTCATAGGTCTGGAAAAAAAAAAAACCAACAGAAAAAAGCAGGAGGCCTGGGGATAGAGAGGGAAGAGGTTTAGTGGACCTTGGGCACATAAGGAACTATTTCTTCCAAGCTACTCATACGCCCATGTGAACTGAAGTTAAAAAAAAATTACCCCTCCCATACACGGGTATTGAAGATCTTCCAGACAGAATGACGAGAATATATGTGGGAAAAGCATTAACTGATACCTTTTTATTATGTTATAACTATGAAAGTTCTTGTGAATGCTTCCACCAGGGATCATGTGATTCAGCACCACCTATGTTAGTGTTCATGGGTCATATTTGTTCACTCGTACTGGGCTCAGAATAAACTATCTATTCCCTTTGGAACAAGGCAATGTTGTGCATTGACTGTGTTGACACCACACCCTTTGTATTATTCCAATGAATGAAAGTTGGCAGAGATCTGACAGTTGACACACCTTGTTCACAGAGTCAAGCCTTCTAGGACCAATCCCTCCAAGAGCAGCTAGTGGTCTAAGCTGGGCAGTGGTGGCGCACACCTTTAATCCCAGCATTTGAGAGACAGAGGCAGGTGGATCTCTATGAGTTCAAGGCCAGTCTGGTCTACAAGAGCTCATTCCAGGAAAAAAAAAAATAGCTAGAAGTCTAACTTTGAGTAGGTTTCTCCTTCTCCGCTGGCCTGAATTCTAAGTTCCTCTACCCACAAGATGAGATGAGCAGGCTATTGGATAGATTCACACAGCTCCCGCCGCACTCCCTGGTGGCTCCCAGATGAACTGTAAGCTCTCTGAGATTTCATGCAACTTAAAATAAAAGTGGTTCTGTGTAGGTATTTAAAATGGGAAGAGGCAAGGGCCTCTGGCCTCAGACCAATCTCCTACAAAACTGTAACCTGAGAAACCGGGTGAAGTTTTGAGGGAGGTGAGTTATTAAGGTAGCGGTCTCGTGTTCTGAGTGTTCAGCAAAGTAAGACTGACAGGCAGTCTGCTTTAAGGAGACGCTAGAGAAAAATGAGGCATTCGGGTCTCAGCCGTCAGTGGGCATAGAGTTGGACAGCTCAGGAGTGGTAGAAACCAGGCAGACAGGGGAGCTGGTGAAGTTCTAGGCACCTGCAAGTTCCTTGCACATATCCACAGCATTTTGCAGGGTTGATAATGTTGATTTCTCTCATACAAGCAGGAAGACCACATTCTCCTGATTCCCTTGGGGTTGGGTGGGGGTTTGTTTTCTAACCAACAGGACATGGGCAAATAGATGTAAGATATTCCCAGGCTGTTACTCTTCCTCCTTGTCCCTCCCTTTCTTCTTCTTCATATTCTCCTCCCCTATCCCTTTTCCCCCTCCTCCTCTTCTTTTTCGGTATTTTAATTAATTCTAATTAGGGTTATATGTGTGTCTCTGTGTGGGTTTGCGTACTTTAGTGCAGGTGTCTGCAGAGGCCGAAAAAGGATGTTGAATCCCCTGGAGCGGGAGTTGCTGGTAATGCTGACTTGTCCTGTGTGTGAACTTGGGGCCTCTGTAAGAGCAATACACACGCTTAACTGCTGAGCCATCTCTCCAGCACAGAAAGCTTCTTTTTTGGTGAGCAGAAGGAATGGCTTTCTGATCCACATGAGCAAGTGATGCTGAGAAGAAATAAGACTTCTATGTCCCCTTGTTGTCACCAGAAAGCCCAGACACTCTTGATAAATGAACTCTTAGTCTTCAGCCCTAAGAACGGAACTCTTTCTACACAGCCCCACACAATAGTCAAAAGAGAAGATGACAACTCCCAGGGTCACGGTAGCTATTTGAAAGAGAAGCTGGAATCTATGCAACCCGAGTTTACACACTAGCTCTAAAATGTGCCAGATGTGTGCTCTGTTAACCAGCTAGTTATTCCCTGTATATAATTTTGTCATGTTACTGTATTATTTAGTGATTACCGCCCACTAATTGGTTCAAAACTGCATAGTTTAAATTGTATTTGTTATTTCCTGCAGATCTAGAATCAGGTTGCTAGATCTGGTCCTACTCTGGGGTTGAGATGGCAGCTCTTCTGATTTTGCATGAATCTCTCCCATGTTTGGGTATTTTACTGAGGCCTCTAGTGGAAATAACTGGGCCACAGGCTTGTACCGGAAGGTCCGAGCTTGTTTACACTGCAGTGGGAGAGTTCCCGAGGACAGCAGGCATGGTGGGCTCAGAAACAGCGCATCATGTTGATCACACTGTGTGGTGAAAACAAATCATAAAAAGCAGAATTCATCTTTGATCGTCATTATTATTATCGGTAGGAGGAGGGATCTTGTGAAATGAGAGGCTAAAGGGAGGCTCTCGTTGTTAAAAGTTCATTGCTATAGCTAATCTTTCATCGCTGCTTCAAAGACTGAAGATGTTCAGACACGTTAAAAGTTTCAGGATAGTGCATATTGTACATTTAGAGACCTCCTATTCTCTTGCTGTCTCAACATCTTCGCACCCACGAGTGCTCGTGCTCCCCAGTGTGATGAGGTTTGGATCCCCAGTCTTACTCTTCCTCAACTGTGACCCAATGACCTTCAAACACACCAGTGAAATCCTCACATGCTTTTGGCCTGTGGGCTCTACACCCTCCTAGAGCTCTTTCAGCTCCTCACATGGGTGAGTTGCTTCACTGGGGCTTCCTCCATGGGTCCCTCCTTGTGTTCTATGGTGAGTGTCTTTCTCTCAGTAACAAGCAGTTCTCCCACATCTCTCCCATGTCTCCTCTAATGGCTACGTCTGAGGGATGTGATGCTCAGCTCACTAAAGAAACTGAAGCTAAACACACGTGTAGTGTAGACGTCTACGCAGCACCGTATCAACACATACAAAAACAGCTCTCATTTTAACTAGAATAAGAGAGAGTTCATTCTAAAGCCACTTTGAGAGACCATGGTCCAGGACACGCATTTAAGTTACTCCAAATTCTTTCTTTCAATGTGGAAGCAGTTTTAAGACATATTTTTACAGACCACCAACAACAACAACAAAAATAAATTCATAAATCAAGGCAAGTTTAAAATATGGGTATGTCAGAGGGCTGGTTACAGTAAGATGGAAGAAGTTTTTCTAAAGGCCGCTGATAATCTGATTCTTAGCGTGTGTGTTGGTAGAAGCTAGTAGCAGGCTAAGTTAATAGCTTTCAAAAGGTTATTATCTAGTCGTCACGGCTGTTCCAGTGCTAAAGCCAGTCCAAGATTGGCTTCTGAACCTATAGTACTCCAATCTTTGCACATTACTTCATTTTTCATCAATCAGTCTTTCATCAAACACAGGCTCTTTTCAGGAATACTCGTTCATAAAAGTGTTCAGTAAGTGTTCAATGAGGTTTGGGGCATACAGTAAGTCCTCAATGCATGTGCACAATTATGTTTAACACTACCTTCTTTTTATACTCACCATTAACAGGAATGGTTGGACAGTTTCTATGTATACTGCTCAGCAGTTTCCATACTCACACCGCACTGAGACACAGATTTTAAAGTTTGGTAGAAACTTGCGCAAATTATAGGTACCAAGTAGCAAAACCAGGTTCAGACTGGACACATATCCCTAACCCTGAGGTGAAGAGCTCCTAGGGGTTTTGAAAGAACTTTTGGTGGTATCTATGGATAGAAAGAAATTCAGATTCCACAGTGCCACATTCAATATTAATGAAATTGATACTGTTTGTCACCCCTGTACTGGGGCACAAGGAATACCAGATGAAGCCAGCCTTCTTACTGCTAAGGGACTAGAGCCATGACTGGTCTGGAAGTGGGTTTGGAATTCTGCATGACTCTATTGTATTAAAGCTGGTGCGGGCCTTGCCTCTTTTGTTTGCCAGTGGCTTAGCTGTGTCTTCAACTGCATAATGAAGCCCGGATATGTGCAGGTCACAATAGGAACATTGTTTTATTACTCTGGGGATATCTGAAAGTGAACCCACACTATCTAAGCACATCAGCATGGGTCAGGTAGGCCAGGATTTGTACAATTTCTCCCTGCCTTTGATTTGGCCACAAATATACTCCTGTCTATTTTCTAGCTTCTTGTGAGCACTGGAGAATGGCCAAGAAGTCCCCAGTCTCGCTTCCTTCATCAATACTGCTATGGTCTTGTGAAATTCCTACTTTTGGATTCTGCTTTCATCAACCCTAATGCCTTTCTCCTCTAAGGAACAATTCAGAGGCCACATGTAAATCCAGCGGAAAATAATGCTGTGACTAGGAACAAACTTTGCCTTGGAAACAGGAGTCGGAATGATGACATAATAGATCTAAAAGAATGAGGTCCTCACCGGCCACAGTTCTGACCGGCATGGGTGGAAAACCTGCTTAAGTTTTCTGACCTGTGGACACCTGACAGTGACCCATTGTGTTACCCTGTGCTCTGCCAGGCTCAGTGCCAGGGGCTGATCTTTCCGCATCAGTCACAGCTTGGTTTTCCTTTTCAGTGGTACAAATTATTTCTAGACAAATAACAACTCAGAGCCAAGCCTGTCAAGTTTTGACCAACCACCAGGTCTTTGGATAAGTTAATTGTAGTGTTTGGTGGCCTTAGAGATTGTCCTTGTTCTCCCTAATTCTAACTTTTCTCATGGTGATGACAGAGATTCTTCTATTTGGGTCATGAGCATCCCTCAAAGGTCTGTGTTTTAAAGGTTTCGTCCCTAGCTTGCCGCTAATAGGAAGTAGTGCTAAATCCATAGAGGGTTGGGCTAACAAGACGTCCTTAGATCTTCGAGGTATGAACTTAAAGGGAACTAATCTTTACTTCCTGGTTGCTTCGCAGACATTTGCTCTACCAACTACTCCTTCTGCCTTATATTACCTTGCTACCAGCCCACAGCTATGGGGCCAAATGGTTACAGGTTCAACCTATAAGCCAGCACAATCATTTTCTCTTTCTGCACAAGTTATCTCGGGTATATTGTTAGAAAAAAAATCTGCCCAATGACAATTTGAACCAAGGATAAGATGAGAACTTTTCTCATTTTGTAAAAATAAAAATGATGATCCTTTCAGGGTTCCTATGAGGGTGGTGTCAGTCAGAGCTTCTGCTTGGTGTTAGACACCTAGATCTGATGAAGAGCAACAAGTTTTGAAAGTTTCTGTCCATAGTCATTTGGCCTCACTGTTTAGGGGCTTGTGGCAAGAAGGGGTTCATGACAGTGGAGCAAAAGCAATCACATCATGACCACAAAGAAAGAAAGGAGGAGAGTCTGGGGTTCAGCAATCCCTCTCCAGGGCACACCCTCTATAAGCAAAAGGCTTCCCAACAGGCCCTGCCTCTTGAAGCTTCTACCTCCCCCCAATAGCACCATGTCAGAGAGTAAAATGTTAATGCATGGGAAATTGGGGGACACATATTAAATATAATGATTTATATAAAACAATGCTTTTTGTTTAAATGAAACAATTAGTTTAACAGATGTTCAATACTGTGTTAAGGACTTCACGCTATCTCATGAATGGGAGTCTGGTGGGAGCTTTGATAGCTGGGTTTTACTATCTAGAACGGTGAGGCAAAGAGACACTATGTGTAATCCTCCCAAAGTGACATGGCTAGGAGGGTGAGGGGTGAGGACTCAGACTGACATTTCCAAACAAATGCTTCCTCTGTGCAGGAATCTGTAGGCCCAACAAGTTTCAACTGCCCACTTCAGGTTTAGTGAAAGTATATAAACCCCAAAGTCAGGCGTGGATGTAATCCCACTCCTGCTCAACACTGGGAAAGTCAACCTTTCCTTTCTGTTCCTATAGTTGCTGGCTACTAAATGAGATGGTGCTAGCGCTATGAGTGCCTAGAACACCCCTATCTCCCCATCACTCTGCTATGCCTCTACCAGCTCTTTCTTGCCCTGACCACAGAGCTTTTCCATAAGTAGAAGGGTTGTATTTTTCTTCCTGCTCAGGACCTGTGAGCTGTATGGAGAGTTTTAACCCTGAAGAGAAAAAGAAACAGCAGTTGGGTATTCATCCCTGGTCCTCCACTTGTCCCTGATATTCCTTTCTGAGTTCCCCTCCTGTTACAGAGCCCTGGTCTTCCTTTCTGCTCTCCTCACCTTTGGCAGTGCCATCTCTCACATCACCCCTGATCCTGAAATCATTAAGGAAGGGATGCAGGATCTTAGAAACATGCGGAGATCATGGGAGAAACAAACCTTGTGCGGAATACAGCACTAAGGTTCAAGGTGCCTGTGTAGCTAAATGCTGGAGGAAAGGAGGAGGTTTCTGTTAGTCAAGAGTCATTCTAATCCCAGACAGCCCTCTGCCAGCCTATACTTGCTCTTTAACCTCTTCTCCTAGCAGGAATATGTTTGGTTGCTCTCTCCCTGTGGCCAGGATTCAAATCCTGGGATCTCAATCTTCCCGGCAGAAAAGGAATCTATTAAAGCATCCAGTGCATCAAGAATTGAGCAATCAGCTGCTCAGAATCCATGATCAGTTTATTGTCTCTTGGTGATAGAGTGTTTTTGTAGTGTTTTTCTCATGTTCCCTTTATGCTTCAGAGCTCCTGGAGTTCTGCCGTAGACTCGGCTATCAAGAACCCTGATCACCTCCTCTGCTCACCCTCTGTAAGCCACTAACCCTGAATCATCCAGCTCCCACCCATCATGATGACAGCTCATTTCCTCTAGAGTATATAAGACCACAGAGATTTCATGGCGCTCTCATCAGTCCCATCTCCCACATCATTAGCAAAGGATGCAGAGCCTCACAAACATGGAGATGATATGGGACACTTAGCCTTCTTCTCCACACTGGCTTTGGTTTCTGACATTCTCTGGTCTGTGTGTGGACATATGTGCATATCTTAGGATGGAGCTGATTTCTATGTTACTGAATTCTGAGGGTCAAATCGAGTGTTGAGAGAAATGAAGGTTTATTGTGTTGTTCTGTTACCTGATGCACTGCAAGCTGTGGCTAAAGACACCTATTGCTGTCGTGCATCTATGCATCTGCAGTGGAGCTGAGAGACATCTGAACTACACTGGTTTCTGTCGGGTTCTGTCTCTGCTGTCTATCATTCTGCTTGAGGCCATTTGTCAGATGGCACATGTCCCCGTGGTGGAGGTAGAGACACGAGGGAGTAAGCGGGAACCTAGAAAAGGTAAGGGCACAAGGAGTGGTGGGGAATTAGAAATGACAATTCAGTTCTTCCTATTCATGTGCATTATCTTTGTCTGTTTAGGTGCCTGTCCTCACCCCATCTGAGATCAGCATCCCTTCCCCAGCCATCCCATTCATTGGGTTTCTGCATAGGAGTGTAGGTTTTGGTAACCTTAGATTAAATCAGTATAACTCAGAGAACAAGTGTGTTCCTGGGACCTTTCCAGTTGGGTCTTCACGGATGCTTCCTGTTTCAAGGAAGGCCTGAACAAATCTGTCTACAAAACTGGTAGGCAAGTGGAAGATGAGCATGGCTTGTGGTAGCAGCAGGGGCTGGGTGGGGGTAACATCTAGGTTCTACTTTTCTCTAGTTAACAATATCTTGACAGGAGTGTAATTTTAGTTCATTTACGTTTTCTTTGATTTTGTGAAGTGGTATAAGAAAAATCTCACTTAATTGTCCCAGCTTCAGGGACAAGAATTTGGTGTCCCATATCGTCCCTATCTCTTCCTGTTTTGATTACCAATACCAGTTTGCATTTCTGGTAGGAAATCCCTGCAGTCTGCTTGCAGTGTGATGTATTTTTGGCTGTCTGTCTTTTTGAAGGCCTTCCCCATGTTGGGAGCATCTCCTGTGATATAGCCTGTGATCTGAGTGTGTCTCCCACCCAAAGGCATGTGCTAGAAACAAATTCCTCTCTGAGGCAGTGCTGGGGAGTGAGGCCTCCTGAAGGTGTGTGCGCCATGAAGAAGAAGTCGTCATGAAGAAGCCTTTTTACCAGCAAAAGGCAGACCATCTGTTGTGGGAATTTGGCCCATATAGATCTACTTGCCTGTCTTTCAGTTTCCTATGAAAACGTAAAGCAAAATGAGGCCTTTAGCAGATGTGTCTTGCCAAATTATACGTTTCCTGGGTACTAGGACTGAGGAATGAATTAACCTTCTAACCTCTTTTCTTTATAGATTACCCAGTCTTACATATGTCTTTATGGCAACAGAGTACCTATAGTCCCAGCACTTTGAAGGTGAAGTCAGAAGGATCAAGAGTTCAAGGCTAGAAGCTGGTGAAATGGCTCAGTCACTGAAGTATTTGCCATGCACAGATGAGGACCTGAACTTGGATTTCCAGTTCCCACTTAAAATGCCAGACATGGTGACGTGTTGTCTGTACCTCCAGTGCTGGAGTGATGAAGGCAGGTGGATCCCTAGAGTTCACTGCTGAGTCAACATAGCTGGACGATAAGCTCCAGATTCAGTGAACAACCCCTTGTCAAAAACTGATGGAGATGTCTGCTGCTAACCTCTGGTCTGCATACTTATGAATACATACATATGTGCACATATCTATAATAGGCACACGAGAGAGAGCATGTGGGAGAGAGGGGAGAGTTCAGCTGTTCAGTGACAGCCTGGCTTGTCTTAGACTATCTTAAAACTCACATGCACAGCCCCTTTCTCTGCGGAATCACCATGGCGGCTGGGACCCTGTACACATACCCTGAAAACTGGAGAGCCTTCAAGGCCCTCATTGCTGCTCAGTACAGTGGGGCTCAGGTCCGCGTGCTCTCCGCACCACCCCACTTCCACTTTGGCCAAACCAACCGCACCCCCGAATTTCTCAGAAAATTTCCTACTGGCAAGGTTCCAGCATTTGAGGGTGATGATGGATTCTGCGTGTTTGAGAGCAATGCCATCGCCTATTATGTAAGCAACGAGGACCTGCGGGGAAGTACTCCAGAGGCAGC
>NC_022019.1:17774991-17794543 GCF_000317375.1 Microtus ochrogaster | reverse complement strand
TGAACTTCTTTGAAATAAGATGCGGGGATCTGATTCATGCTTGGCTGACCATGTGAACCCACTGTGCAGTCTGCTGTGAGCAACTTCCGACAGAAAGGGCAGGAGACAGATGTCCCAGGAAGTGGTGGCTATAGCAGCATCAAGACCTCTCTAGGACAAGGAATGTCATTGTAGCCAATGACAGCCCGTGTCCACATGTCCAGTGGAGCCAGAAACCCTGCATGTCTCTGTGCAAAAACGGCAGTAGATGTCTGTATGTGACAGCTGTGGCTCTTCGGGCTCTTGGGTCACCCTGCCACTCCACTCTCCTCCAGAATGTGTTCTGGCTTTGGTTTCCATCTCATTCCTGACAAATTGGTTATTCTGTGAAGAAATTCCATTCGTGCCTAGTGAGCTTCAATTGCCTGAGACCAAGGACTCTGAACAGTTTGTGTTCTTTTCTGTTATCTCATCAGTCCCTCTTGAATGTTCACCTGTAAAGAAGAGGGCCTGAAAGCCGTACCTCGCCATCTGGACAGAATCCAGAAGACAGGAAGACAGGAAGGAGTATGGCCAGCTGCTTGTTCTTTGCATGATTGTTTTGTCACAGTTTCAAAAGCGCACTTGAAAATGCCAACTGGAAGTAGCTTTCTCTGCCTCCCTTCAGAAACAAGCATCTCCAAGTGGATCCCCCTGCCCCTCAGATGACCGAGGACTCCCTGGGGAGACGTCAGCTCACAGCTGCTGTCTGGCCACTTTGGCCAAGTGAGACATCCGAACTCTTCAAGTGATCAGAACGAACCCCTGGAGCTTAATCCAGCCACAGCAATTGTCTGCCTTGCCACTCTCTCTAACATGAGGGTGCTCTCCTAGTGAGAGATCTGCTTGGGTCACCAATACAGATGGCTGAAAGGAGCAATGGCTCGTGGGGTTCTTTGTCCCTCTCCTGTGCTTTCTAGGAGGAACTATGGCTAGTAAAGATGCTATCCTGGTAAAGATGCTATCCTGGTAAAGATGCTATTCTGGTGTTGCTCAGGACCAGGGAGGGCCCTTGGAGGGAAGGAAGGTGGGTCTAGAGGAGGTCAGGCAGGTCAGTGAGGCAGGTTTGAACCTATATGGAGTAAAGAGCCAGTTCTCCTATGATTACATGTCCTCAGAACGAGGACCTCCCCTGGTTACCTCCAGACTCTACAGATAGTATTTGTGTTTTCCATTGCTGTGATTTAAAACAAGGTGCCACCTGCATTTTGGATGGGAAAGTTCATTGTGAAGGACTACCCCCTGAACAGCAAAAACATTTAATATCCTTGCAGTCACCTCATTTGATGACAGTAACTCAAACGGCCCTAGTGACAACCAGTAAATTCCCAACCATTTCTCTGTGTCCCTAGGGATAGTTACCACCTCCGTCTGAAAGCTGGTGCATTAAGGCCTTTGAAGGAGACTTTATTCAAAGCAAATAGTGTGTGGAACACTTTGAGGTTTTGCTAACTATTAATTCTGAATCTTAATTGAGTCTGCTAGACTCTCTGAAATGGAAAACAAGATCCTGTCCTTAAACGGGTATTGAAGAAGTTAGGAATAAAATTTTCAGCATCATGGGTTACTCTGTGGATAGGCTCCCATGAGAAGATGAGAAGAAGACAAAATGGATGGCTTGGTAGTAGTTTGGTAGTAGGAAACACACAGTACCCCTATTCTTTACAGTTTTATGGGGGTTCTGGTGAGGGCAGAGGGCCTAGATGGGGAATGGAAGGTACGGTGGATTGTTATTTTCTCATAAATGTTTACCAAGGTCCCCTTGGTAATTGATGTCGAAAGACTTCAGGGCTGTGGAGTCTAGTGACCAGCAAAGACTTAAAGGGAGTCATGTGCAGGTTATGTAAGATGGCCAGTATCGTCCACGCTTCAACAAGGAAAATACCCCGGAGAGTCAACTCTTTCGTCCAGTTGAACATCTAAAATTTCCAAATACCCAGGGCAACATAGAAGGCTGGGTTTTGTAACAGTTCTATTCACAGATGGAGTAAACAAAACTGGACCAGTGTCCTCAGATATCTCAGTCACTATGGGGTAAGCAGGGATATGAGAAAAACATCGCACTTCGGGGCAGAGGAGACAGGACCAGTGCATTAGAGAGGCAGAAGGAATGGGATCAGGTGGGCAAAGCCTTCGGAGAAGTGTCCCTAATGAGAGATGCCTGTAAACAGGACTGGAGTACTGTCAGCTCCAGGGAAAGGAGCTCTGTGAGAAAGGTATTTGTCATCCATTCAGAGCATGTTTTTGGGTTGGGGTAGTGGAGAAGAGTGAGGGGTTTGGGGAAGAAGGTTTGGTTCTTGTCACTTAAATTCGTAGGCATTTCATTTGGTGCCCGTCAGTGAGACCTTCATCACTATCAGCTGCTGATACTTGACTGCATCTAAGACACCTTTCCCAGAAGGCCATAAAACAGGTTTGTTCTCTCCTTTATTTACAGTCAGCCTGCCACTGACATCCTCATACAAAGCATTCTGCAGCAGATGCTGGCCAGGGCAGGTCAGACCCAACACTGTCATTCTCACTAGGGATGCTACCATCTGTGACCTAAATGAAGGAAGGCAGCTCAGCAGGTATAGAAGGAGATCGCTCCTTCCACATATGGTCTCCTTATGTCCATGTGTAACACAAAATAACAATAGGTCTAGGAAGTCTTGCTACTCAGTCGTTCTGATAGCCCGCTGGGTGAGTTGAACGCCATTTCAGTCTGGACCTAAAACTCAAACCATTCAACCTTGAGTGAAGCTGTTATAAGTTAAATGTGTGTCCTCCCTAAATCCTTGTGTTGAAACCTATCACCAAAGTGATTGTATCAGTAGGCAAAGCCTTTGGGAAGTGGTTATATGGTGAGGCTGCTACCCTTGTGAATAGGATTAGTGTATTTTATTTTTGAAATCCGCATAGAAAGATTAGGGATATGGTTCAATGGTTAAGAGTACTTTCTGTGCAGGCATGAGAGCATGATTCAATGGCACAATCACCATGTAAAAGGCCAGGTATGGCTGCGTCTCCCTGTGACCTAGGATTGTGGAGGTCACTAGAGCTTTCTGGCCAATGGCCTAGCTCCTGACTCAGTGAGCTATCTCACCAGAAGGGAAGGGGTTAAAGAGTGATACAGCAAGACACTGAACATGCTTCTCTGGCCTCTATGCTTGCACCTGCACACACCCGTGCACACCACATACACAGACACACACACAGACACACACATGCACAGACACACACATGCACACACACACATATACACACTCACACAGACACACACATGCACACACCAATGCACACCATATACATAGACACACACACAGACACACACATGCACACACACACATACACACTCACTCAGACACACACATGCACACACACACATACTCACACAGACACACACACGCACACGGCTTTAAACCTTTCATCTCTCCCATCGTTTGAGAAAGCAGAATGAAGATTTCCATGAATGCCAAAGTAAACAGCCTTTCCCAGGTGCTGAAGCTCCCAGTGTCTTGATCCTGGACTTTTCAGCATTCACAATTAAAAATAAATTCATGACATTTTTGTTTGTTTTTTTGTTTTTTTGACACTCAGCATATAGTTTTTCACAGTAGCAAGAGAAACTGACAAGGCAAAGTAAGTCCACAACACAGCAGCTTGAGTTGCGAGGTCTCCCAGGAGCTAGCAACAAAAGTGATCTTATGCTCCAGGCCTTAGGACACTGCTCTCTGTCATTAGACAGATTCCCAGGCTACCTCCTTCCACTTAGAGGCCCTCCACATCTCCCAGATAAAAAACATGAAAAGCTAAAATTATGAAACTTTGCTTGCAGCCTTGTATGCAGTTGGAGATGACAGGCAGGGCCAAGTCCAATCCCAAGTATGTTTATCCCATAGGGAAGGGAAATGTCCCTGGAGAAGGCTGGATGGAAGACAAAGGCAGCCCGTGGGTGCAACCATTTTGTGTCTCCAGGGAGGCCCTGGGAAGCCCTTCTTCCCTAATTATCCTTAGATAATGAATGAACACAATGGCAAATGTTATTAGAATAATTTATTGTTCATCAAGAACAAGGGATGTTGAGAGTAATTCCCTATTAGCATTCACAAGTCCCCTTGCTCAAGGCACTTCCTCCACCTTGGGCTCCCAGTGCTCCCATTTAGGGAGAGGGAGCCCGTTTGTGGCACCAGCCCACAGTCAGCATGCTATTAGGGAAGAGGAGTTATTGGCGGTGTAGTTAACTATGTAATTAACTCAGATCTCCTAATGCAATCAGCATCTAATCTAATAGGAAGGTGTAATTAAATTGCGTCCTTAATCCCTGGGAAAATCTCTGGATTTGGGTGTGAGAATCAACCTGGCAGGGTGCCCCAGGTCTCCATTATCTTCAATTAGACAATTAATTGATATTCAAGTTACCTTTCTCATTCAAACCTAATTGAATTTCTCCTACTCCCCATGAGGTGTAATGAGTTTATCAAGACGCTCCTCTCCATTCACAGCCTGAAGAACCCACAGAGAAGTGGTCATCACCTGTCGTCCTCTGCCACTTACCAGAATAGTAGAGGCAGCCAGTGGTCCCTTTAAGAGACTGATTGGCATTTCACTTTCTCCTTGGTGCCTTTGTAGCTACACAGTGGAACAGGCTACAGAGCAGGTCTGTTTGTGACTGACGGGTTTTCCCTCCTCAGTGCCTCAGAGTCAGACAGTAGCTGCCAATATCTCCATTGTGCTTTTCGGCCCCTGTGATTCAGCAGTAGTCTCTGAATTCCGGTATTGTCCCTGTGCACCTGCCTACCTCAAGCCACCTCCCAAGAGCTTCCCCATGTCTTCACACCTGCCTCCCTCCTCAGAACTAGACCTTGGAGAGCTAAGGACCCGACCTGACTTGTGTGATTCTTGTGCATTGCCTTTGCTCTGCAAAATCAAAGCTCACTCCAACAACCCTAACAAAATACCTACGCTTCAACTGGAGTCCCGGGTGAAGTTGTAGCTAAAGCTGAGGGGACAGTGAGGCAGGCAAGGGACACAGGGGAGAAGAATGTAGACACCCAGGAAGCAGTAGACAAAAACTAATGAGAAACAAAGAGACAGGACAGAAGGAGAGGGGGGAGAGAAGAACGGATGGGACCAGATTGGGAAATTGGGAAATAGAAAGGAGAGAGATAAGAAGAAGAAGAAGAAGGAGAAGGAGAAGGAGAAGGAGAAGGAGAAGGAGAAGGAGAAGGAGAAGGAGAAGGAGAAGGAGAAGGAGAAGGAGAAGGAGAAGAAGCCAGACTAGACGGAATGGAGCAGGGAGCTAAAAGGAGCTAATAACGTAATTGAGCTATCCTCAAGGACTCCGTGGCAGCCAGGGGCAAGCAGGCACCAGGGAGCACCAGCCTTTGGGGGAAGATCTTATGAAAGGCAGAAATAGCAAAGCAGCCCTGGCTGAAATAAGCTGGACTGCACTGCACACCTGATAGACTAATCTGAAATAAGAATCTCAGGGGAGGTGCTGCAGTGCTCAGGGGAGCTGCTTTTAAATTTCTTCTTCTTCTACTTCTCCTTTTAAATAAATAAAAATGCCACTTTCCTCTCTGCCTCAGAAGTTTAAGGAAAATATCAATTCTGGGTCATCTCTAGCCATTGTCTCCTGTGATAATCAGCTTAAATAAGGTCTATTATGAGAGCTGCCTTCTCTGCAACAGCAGCAGGGTGTGTTGGACCCACAGAGCTTCATGTGGAGAACAAACTGGAAATTGCTTGTCTGGGCTGAAAGGAACTTCTGTTCTTCGGAGGGGGAGGGGAGGAGAAAAGTGATAGGCCCTGACCTGAGCCTATCGCGGGAGTCTGCAGGTCCAATGTTAGGAGAGCTGGGTGGGACAAAGGGGATGTGGACCCAGAAAGAGACTGATCAAGATCAGTGAGGTGAGGCTGGAAGGGGCTTGGTCAAACTCTGTCGTAGCACCGCCAGCTAGCTGGAGGAGAATAGAGACAGAGATCTGACATCATGTATCTAAGAGAGAGATCAGCAATTCGGGGTATCAGGGATATCTCCCACTTGCCTCTTGTGCTGTGGATAATGCCTGTAACACTTGTACTTTGGAAAATTTGTTGATCTTTTTCTTGGACTCCATTTAAATAATGGAATTCTTGCCAGGGATTTCTAAGTCTTGTGTCACTGAGGTCTTTGCAGTCTTCAGCAAAGACAGTGTAGTTCTCCCTGCACCAGAATTAGGGTGCAGAAACTCTTCTATTCTTGTCTGAGCAATGGAAAAAACAAACCACAAAGACTACAAAGAGCTAAGCTAACTAGGCGCTTTTTGTTTGGCTATCCTACAATTAGCGTCAAATAAGAAGGCTCCTTTTGTTCCGTTGGACCCATGCAGAAGCTGAGAACCAAAGGGGTTGGAGTTGATTGGGCCAAAGCCAGGGACAGGTAGAATTGACTTTCCTTAGTTGCCAGCCAGACTACAGAGGGGGCGCTAAACCCACCTCACCCCGTATGCCACCAAGAACAGCATTAAGAGGAAAGCTCCCCACTGTCCACTTCTGACTCAGCCTCAAGTGACTGTGACTGGGGGTCGTGGGAGGGGCCTCTCTGTTTCATAAATTCGGAAATCCTTTCCTAGACAGCAGTGATTCACAAGACAGCTCTAACTTCAATCCCTTTGAAGTAGCAATGCATTCAATAGGTGGGAATGAGGTAAACAAGGAAATCCTGTCTGGGCCCCACACTGCCTTTAACATTTTTCCTTCATTAAGAAGTTGGGAGACCTTAGGCAAGTCTTTGAACCCCTGAGAGCATCTAGCTTCCCAAGCTATAAACCACAGACTATACGTGTTTTTCCCCACCCCGAAGAATCATTCTAAGTCTCAAGTGCAATGCACAGGACAATGCGTTTGAATACACAGCCGCCTTTCACTTTGCATCGCCAGGCACATTCATATTCGTTAGGCTTAAAGACTCAAACTCAAGATGAGACGCCGGCCGCCAGCAACCCAGAGGAAGGACTAACTCCGTCTTGGTTGCCTCTGTTTACAGTTTCCCCTAAAGGATAGCCATTTGTTTGCTTTAAGCAAAAGATTGGGTATCGGTAAAGATATTCATGGCTTTCAGGACATGAAAATGTGCTGTGGATGTCACAAGTTAGCTTGAATTTCACTCCAGGGAGCTCAGCTCAGTAAACACTTTCATGTGTAAGCAGCGCCCTTAATCAAGCCAGTGAATCTTAACCTAACCTTCACAGTAAACGTATAAATAGAGCCCTGATTAAATAATTGTTATTTTCTTGCTGAGAATCTCAGTTGGGATCCTGCCTTTAGTGTAATATGTTATGCAAATGTTACATACGGCGTGTATATGGCTCCTCAGCAGCCAGCTGACTGGGGCTTTGATCATACCAGCACAGAGCTGGGAATCAAAGACTAGGGCTCCATCTTTGTTCTTCCATTGAGTAGCAGTGTGACCTTGAGAAAGTCAATCTCCCAGAGCCTCTACGTCCTCATCTTGCATAAAACGGCTTGAAGATCAATACGTTGTAGTTGGCTAGTGTCCCTCCCCCAACCGTGGAGCCCATGTTTCCCAAAAAAAATGGCTACTAATCTGCATGTATTACATGATAATTAATTCATCTCCCCGAGTCTAAAAATCAAAGGCATTTATAAACGGTAGCCAGAGATTCTGATAAGGCTTGATATAATTGGAGTGAGCACATGGAGCTGAGATAATTTCAACCAAAGGAAAAGATGTGCGACACTTCAGTTTGTTGTGTGGCCTCATGAAGAACAGAAGGAAGGAATGCATGGGGCGGTTTTGTAGCTGTGACCATTGCCCTGACACCATCACCACCTGTTCCTAATTCCCGAGGCATACATGTTGAGAGGTGTCTATTGTGTTCCCCTAAAGTCCAAGTTGGTCACTTTAAGCTCTTGTGTGTCTCTGAAATTAGCATCCATTCATCCTGGGAATTCAGGGACCCATGACACTGGAAATCCTCCCTGCCTTTTTGAGGTTTGTACCCTTACTTGAAGAACAGATGACAAGAGGTGGATTTAAAATACTTTAACAGCTGTTGGTAGGGTGCCTTGAAGTCTTTGAGTGGTGATGTAAATCCACTGAGATCCTTCCAGGCTGCTCCAAAACCTTCACTCTGAGCAGGGTATAGGCACAGTAGAAATTTTAGAGTTTGGGTGTAATGAGCTAATAGGCTTTGACTTGAGTTTCAAAAGGATCAAGTGTTTACAAAAACTGAAAATCCCTGAAAGGAGTGAGTTTGGAGGCTGGGAGAATAGTCCAGGTAGCTGCTGCAGTGGACTAGTGTACCCAGGACAGCGGCTTACACCAAGGTGGGGATTGCGGGAGTGGGGAAAACCATTGATTTCTGAATATTGAGTTCTCTGAACCTGCTGATGGACTATCTAGGGAAGGAAAATAAACACATTTTGGAAACCCATGTGTGCTCCCTGTCCTCTGAGATGACAATGGCATTGATGGATATGTGATAGAGAGTTTGTAGAGAGTTCCATGACTTACCAGTGTGTAGATATTCTCCTGATCTTCGGGGAACCCGTTTAAAATAGTCTGTGATGGCCGGGCCATGGTGGCGCACGCCTTTAATCCCAACACTCAGGAGGCAGAGGCAGGAGGATCTCTGTGAGTTCGAGACCAGCCTGGTCTACAGAGCTAGATCCAGGACAGGCTCCAAAGCCACAGAGAAAGCCTGTCTCGAAAAACCAAAAAAAAAAAAAAAAGTCTGTGATGAAGACAAGCAAATGCAAACTCTGTGAAGAATGTCATGAGAAGTTGTGTCTCACTTTGCAAGAACTGGCAGGAAAAGCTCATACTCTTGGTAGCACAGTGGAATATGGAAGCCAGTGGTGTAAGCCCCACCCCCTGCCCCACCAGCCAGGCTATTTAAAGTGTTGGGTTTTATTTTCTATCTTCATACTTCCATTTTCTTTTTTTTTTTTGATTTCCCATTTTGTTTTTTTTATTTACATCAACATGGATTTATTGATTAAATTTGAAAGAACAAATATACATGAAGTGGACAAAATTAATGTGAAACATGGATAGGATGGTGTTTACTTATTAATTATCTTCGACTCACTTAAGCATCTGTACAGCAAACATCAGCAGAGTAAAATACTCATAGGAAACTGTTACATGTGCAATCAAATAATTTTCATAAACTAAATACACATGAATCCAGTGTCAAGTTTAAGAACATTACTGGGAATCTATTGTAGGTCTTACAGTTGATGCACCAGGAGACATTGACTATGCTTCTCCAATTGCATTTTTATATACACTTTAGAAATTTTGATATAGATTGTGACAATGTCTTGCTAAGTAAGTAGAAAAATGGATTGCCATTTTTAAACCTTCATACTTTCAGGGGCTGAAGAGATGACTTAATGGTTAAAGAGCTTTGGCTTCTTTTTTTTATTTTTTATTATTAATGGGGATGTTCTATCGGGAACCCACTAAGGCCAGCTGGCCTGGGTCTGAAAAAGCATGGGATAAAACCGGACTCGCTTAACATAGCGGACAATGAGGACTACTGAGAACTCAAGAACAATGGCAAGGGGGTTTTGATGCTACTGCACGTATTGGCTTTGTGGGAGCCTAGGCAGTTTGGATGCTCACCTTTCTAGACGTGGATGGAAATGGCGGTTCCTTGAACTTCCCACAGGGCAGGGAATCCTGATTGCTCTTTGGGCTGACGAGGGATGGGGACTTGATTGGGGGAGGGGGAGGGAAATGGGAGGCGGTGGCGGGGAAGAGACAGAAATCTTTAATAAATAAATAAATCATGCTTCCATTTTCATTCCCTCCTTGAATGCCTTGGATTCCATACCTCCTAGGTGGGCATAGAAAGTGAATTGACCCTGGGAACCTTCTGATGGTGAAACCATACTTGGGAAAACTAAGCCCCTTGTTTATAAGGAAAACAATAGTTCTTGGCTCCCCCACTGAACACAGAGAAGATACTGATCCAACAATCAAATATACATTTCAGCCACCATAAAGTCCTTGCTTAACCATGGCAGGATGTCAATCAAGAAAAGATTTGACCACACCTAATCTTCGCAGAGACAATTCTACAGAACCCTGGGCTTATTCAAATACTACTAACAGGTGTTAGCTGAAAAATATTGTAAAATGTACGTTCAAGTTTGAGAAAAGCTAGGCATAATAGGGATCATTAATTTTCTTTCTGAGTCTTTGGTGTTCCTAGTAAAGATAGTTGAACATGCAGAATTTGCTAGGTATTTGGGGACGTGGAGCTTATTTCATTCACCCAAATAATAATTCACCCTGGGAAATGCACATCTGTGCTCAAGAACAATATTAGGACTAAAAAAAAGTATAATGATCATTAAATGAAGGAACATTTGCTATCTGGGATGAATGGTTGGCAGCTCTTGCCTGGAGGTAGATGAACAGACAAGACAATATCACCAGCGAGCAGTTTTATGTTTCTGTTCCCTTAGATTAAATTCAACAGATTTTGGAGCTACAGTGACAGGACAGAACCGAGACCTGACTTAGATTTTTATATGAGTTCTTTTTCTCTTGATGGACCAAACTCTGACAAAAGCTACTTAAGGAAGGAAAGGTTCGTTTTGACTCAAAGCTCAAGGAGACAGTCCACCATAGCAGGGAATCCCTGGCAGCAGGAACTCGAGGTAGGGGGTTACATGGCATCTGCTGCCTGGGAGCCAAGTGATGAAGGGGAGGAAGCTCTACCACACTTTTTTGTAGGCAATGAGTTTCTTGTCACAGTGAACTCCAACCACCAAATCATAGTTGTATCTATGCAGTTTATTTTTTTAAATAAAAACTATAAGTTGGTGTGGCCACTGTGGGAATGTTCTGCTTGGGTATTTTGGTATGGTTGTCATAGGAAAACTTCAGCGCCATTCAAGTTGCTTCAAGAAAAATGATGAGAAGATACATTAAAAGATGTCTTTATTATGTTGCTGTTGCTGTGAAGAGACACTATGACCAAGGCAGCTCATAGAAGAAAGCCATCAATAGGGGGTTAAAGTTTCAGAGGGCCAGTCCATAACCATCATGTCAGAGAACAGGCAGGCATGAATGGGTAATTGATTGAGAGCTTGTTTGCTGGGACAACTACAATGAGAGAGAGAGAGAGAGAGAGAGAGAGAGAGAGAGAGAGAGAGAGAGAACACTATTGGAATGGGGTGGGCTTTTGAAATCTCAAAGCTCTCCCCCACTGATACACTCCCCTCATCAAGATTACACCTCCTAATTCTTTCCAAATAATTTCACCAACTGGGATCAAGCATTCAACTATATGAAACTTGGGGACCATTCTTACTCTAACCTTCACATAGATAAATCAGAGGGCAGTGAGGGCTCCAGGAGAGGTCATAATATGAATTAATGTCTAGGCCATGCAGTTAATACTTGGGTGGAAAAATTGGGAATGGAGACTGCAGTGCGCTGGGGATCAGGGCGTTGGTGATTTTTGAAAAAAAATATTCTTCCCATTCTACAGGTGAACAAGAATGGCAAACAACAGTGCAGGCGGCCTGTCTACACTGAGCCGAAAAATAGCAAATTTTGAGTAAGAAAGAGAAGATGTCAGTTTTCGGTACTGTATCTCCTACTCATTGCATTGGACAAGCTGTTAACCCCTCTGAACCTTACTTTATCTGCAAAACAGGATTAAAATGCATAGTTATCAACTGTAGCCAGAGGGAGATCAAATCTCCAATAACCATTTGGGTCTCTGTGTAGAGCAAAGGACAGGCTGGAATTGGAGAAAGCTGTGTGTGTTTCCAATCCATTATGCTCATCTCCCCCATATTTCCAGAGTAAATGTCAGTACCATGAGGGACTGCCTGGAAGGATTAATGGATAGAAATTCATATATAAGCTGACCAATAGTATGTACTTACTAAACGGGAGCTAATACAATTATCCACCAGGACAATAATAAATGAACAAAGTGATCATAACAATATTTCTCATTTTATGAAGAATTACGAGGCACACCGAAATCACGCAAAACCATCTCATTTCCTCAACAGTCATGGGGTTTTCTGCTTACAGGTCTATGTTTACACATATGGGCAAAATGAGGCTCAATCTTAACCTTCTGTTACGGTTTGATGAAGGGTCCCAGATAGGTTCACATATTTGAACACTTGGTGTTCAGATGTTGCTACTGTTTGGGGAGATTGTGGAATCCATAGGAGGTTGAGTATATATGGAAAATGTAGGTCATTGGAAAACAGGCCTCAGTGGCTGTAGCTTGGCTGGAGTCTAGCCTGATCTTTTTGCCTTTTGGTCCACTACAATGTACGTCAGCCATTGAATACTCCAGCAACTGTGGATCTGCTTACTGATGTTCCTTTCTGCCTTGGATTGTGTCTTCTCAAATCACAAACCAAAGTAAACCTTTCTTTCCTTAGGTTGTTTCTTGGCAGGTATTCATTTGGTCTCAAAGATGGGAAAAGTAACTACCAGGCCTTTCCTTCTGGGGTTAGCTGGAGTCAACAGTTTGTGGCAAGAAGCTCTGCACAGGTCCTTGAGAGAAAGGAAAGCGTAGCATGGATAGGAATGAGGGGACATTTTGATGGAGGATCCGGCAGAAACAGAGCTCTGAAGATAACAGTGAGAGCCACAAGCAGGAAGAATGGGGGAGGAGCCTGACTTGGCTGGAGGATAAGGAAGATAACCAGGAGCCGTGAGCAGGAGACTTGTCCCAGGAGGAGTGCGGATGCTGGGCTTGAGATCCCTGTCTCTATTTGACAAGCACTAGGAAGCCAGTGCAGGTTCATGAACAGAGAAATGGATAGTTTATAAACGAGTAGAGGAAACGAATTCCAGATAAAGGATTGGGGGATAAAGAGACTGGAACAAGACAGGCAGCTGAGAGAGATAATGCATTATTGGAAACCTAGGGTGAGGGACAGGACTAGGCCATTCAGCTACCTGCAGATGAAACAAGGGGAACAGATGCCAGAGTAGGAGGATAGGAGGCTCAGAGTAGTGGCAAGCGTCCAGTACGAGGCAATGCCATGCACTCCACCAGGAAAGCCTACATTGAGAAGGCTTGGAGCTGTTCACGTTGGAGAATGCAATCTCAGTTTATGCAAATGTTTGATTTCCCCGTCTCTTACAAAGGAAAGACTTATAATTTGCACAATAGGCTTATTAATATCTAGGGCCTGGGAAAACAAAAGTGATGTTTAAACTTCAGGCTTTTAAATCTTCCAATTTATACCGCTCTGTGCCTCACTAAATTCACCACACTCACGACCGTTTGATGTTCAGCAAGCTCTCTCCACACTCCCTTCCCCTTGATAAAACATTAAATCAGTGGATTCCCCTACCCACCCCTCCCTTTTGCTCTCCAAAGATAAGTATTTCTGGTAACTGAAATTCTGTTTAAATATGTAGAGTTCTGAAGGGAGCCATGGCTGCAGTAGTGATATTTCAAATCGTTAGACGTTGTGACTTTAGGCTGTAAAATAGACACCTATTAAAGTACATAATTCAAAATGCTGTGACACATGGGAAAGGGGCAAAGACAGACAGGGAAAGATTAACTGAAGACTGAGCCCACACTTGATGTGGCTCTACTGTGTGATAGGCCATTCAGGTCCCTTTGAAATAAAATGCAAAGGCACCAAGAAGGTGAATTTATCATTATATTTTTTCTGGGTTATAAATATATGAATATTGTAATAAACCCTGTGCTGTTATTGCTGTGTGTATGTGTGTAAAACATATACAGGGGTTAATATGACATGGTTTCTTCCTTTGAGGAACAGCTTCCCAGTTGAGTGTTTGTTGTGGGATAATGCTCTTGTACATTGTAAAGATTTGTCGCTCATATTGGTTTAATAAAACATTGATTGGACAGTTACCAGGCAGAAGTATAGGCAAGGCAACCAGACTAAGAGAATTCTGGGAAGTAGAAAGACAAAGAGTCAGTCACCAGCTGGATGCAGAGGAAGCAAGATGAGAATGCCTTATGGAGAGGTACCAAGCTACAGGGATAAACATAGACAAGAATTATGGGTGAATTTAAGTTGTAAGAGCTACTAAATCTTAAGCCTGAAAAATAAACCAAACAGCTTATAATTAATATAAACCTCTGTGTGTTTATTTGGGACTGAAGGGCTGAGGGACTGGGTGGGCCAGAAACTTCTGTCTACAAGTGTTCCTTCAACTTTTCTTCTATTCTGTTTCCATGCTCTAATTCTAGAACCATCTTAAACTTTGTACCCTTAATTGTCTCCCCATCATAACATGTTCAGACCTTGGGCATCATCTCTATTGGCTTACATTCGTTAACCATAAAAAGTGCTTTCTTTTTCCTCTCTCAAATCAGTCCTCCCCTCCTCAAGAGGGATTATTCCTACTGAAGACATATGCTGCCCTTGGAGCAGAAATAAAGAGATATTTGTATCACTTGCTGCATTGGAAATAAACACAGAAACTCAAGGAAATGCAGAGGCTATCTAGAGGATTCAAAAACCATGTTCCCATCCTGTCTCAGAACCTGTGAACATTACACATTTGACATCTTTACCAAATGCCTAAAACAAAGCCAGATTCCATTTGTACACTTATTTCAATTAAGACTCTAAAGATGAGGGCATCCTGGACTGTCCTGGCTGATTTAATGACAAATAATATTAAGAGATTCTGGAGAGACTACGAGAAGACACAGGTAAATATGGAATCAATGCGGTCTTGGACCAAGGAGAATTTGGAGCCACAAGGAACTGAAATGGTAAGAAAGGTTCTTCTCCTAAAAGGGACCCTGATCCTACTGACACTTTGATTTCAGATTTCTGTCCCATAGAATTACAAGAGAATACATTTCTGTCATCCAAGCCACTGAGTTTGTGATAATTGATTATAGCAGCTCTGGGCAATGACCACAGTGTAGAAAGGCAGCTCAGCCTCTTGGAGTGAGGACAACATTGTGGGAGATGACGCAACTGTGTCTCTACAGAATGAAGTTTGGCAGGCAGAGACAAAGATGTGTGTAGTTTGAAGAGTAGCACTCAGATACAGGTAAGGTGTAGGGATAGAAATGTCCCTAAGCATCTCTGTAGTACTTTGGGTCCTAAGCTAGTCTTGTTTACTCCAGTCTATTTTTTGGGATCCCTATTCCAACTTGTGTCAGAGTCTTACAGTAGCCTTGACCAGGGTTTTTGGGGGGCACAGGTAAAGACCTAACATTCCAAGCCACACAAAACAGAAGAGTAAATCCAGCTGGACTTATCATTCATTTTTCCAAGAGATCACCCATCAGGAAGGTGGGTTCACCTTAAAACCACACTAAAGATGAAGGAAGAATAATTCCCTTAATGAAATAATATACGTTTTCTTCCTAGCATTGACATCCCCTAGCATATTGTAAGTCTGCCTACTTTTCAGAATTACTCAGAAAAGCAAAACTTTGCTTTTCTTCATTTTTTTTCTGTTCTAATCATGCTTTCTCTAATACTTTGGGATTCCTTACTCGTCTTCTGAAACTCCCCTCTACCTCCTTTTCTGCCGTGCACTCACTTGTCTGCCGTATGGCTGACCTCATGGCTACCTCAAATGGCGTGGCTTTCTCTGTTCCATCTTCTCTGTTTTCCTCTCCCAGACAGTTGTTAAGATTTATAACTTGCTTGTTTGGGGATTTTTCTTTTAAACTCTCATAAAACTTTCCTCAAGCCTCCTTTTGACTCCATTCTTAAGTTATTTCATTAATGAGACTGTGAACCCTAAGGGGGACCCACGTTTCCCTAGTAACAAGAGTAGGCAAATCTAAAGCATGAATCTAATCCCATCAATCATCTCCACCCCTCACACAGTTTTAGTGATTTCCCACGATTCATAAAGTACAGGTTCCTTGGGCAAACATTTAGATGCTTCTAGAGTCTTTGTCCAGCCTACTCATGGCAAGCAGACTGCTGAGGTGTTCCCAGGGGTCCCTGGGAACATATTCTGTGTAGTCTTTTCAATTTGACTATGAATAGGGTTGAGTAATAGTCTTTGAATATGTAGAACATAGCGAAAATGATGGAAGATTACATGTGAGATGGGAAAAGGCTTCCATCCTGCAGGCGTTTCTTTCTTACTTTCTCATTGCTCCCTCTAATACAGACAGGTACCGTTTTGTAACCCACTCTGTGAAGAGATCTTTGTGGCATGAACTGAGGAAGAATGAAAGCCAATGCTTAGTGGGAAAGGGAACCCTGACCCCCATCACACAGCTGAGCCCCAGAGCAGGACACTCCACAGTGGATCCTGGAAATGACAACGGCCCTGGCTGAGGCCTTGACAGCAGTTTTGTAAGACCTAAGGACAGGAGCCAAAGGTAGACCAGTTCTCCTGGTCACAGAAGCTTGAGGCAATGACAATTTTATCTTACAAGGCAAATTTTGAGGTAACTTATTATGGAGGAATTAATAACTAATACAGCAATTTTCAATTTCACATTTCAGCCACTTCTACTTCACACCTTGTATTCTTATTACACTGAGCTATCTTGTCTTGAACACGCACTATCACACACCCCTGTCGGGCTGTTGTGTGCAACACTCGTTTTGTTCCAAATGCCATCTTTTTCTTTCATGCCTGATAACAATGTGCACTTTGTACATGAATCCATCTGTAATTCTACAGCTGTTTAAATGCCTGCCCCAATGCTTGCTTTTTTCTGCCAGTTAGACAGTCCACTTCATGCTCCACAGCAGTCCACATACATTTGGCTTAGAGCTCCTTGTTGGGTGTGTTACTGTTTACTGACTAAGGTGCTCCTTTGTCTAACTCTTAGCTCTCCTCATATACAGAGGAGTTCCTGGGTAGACAGAGCGCTGTCCTCGTCTTCTACCTCTAAAACCTCACAAAGTGATCTGGACATACCCACAGATTCCATATATTTTTGTTCTATATTTTAAATATTTTTATTCTATATATTTTTCATTAAATCAGCTTTAACATAGCCATTGGGGAATTAAGCCCTTGAAGTATTTGTGCCACATGTAAAGCGGCAGCAACAACAATAGTAAAATTAATAATATGGTGCAGTAATAGTAATAGGAAAATAATAATATAATGATAATAAGAATGTGATAATGATACACTAATGAGGTGTTATTATTGGGACTGGGGCTTCTGTGAGCCAGACTCTGAAGCGAAAAGTTTTTGTATATACTACCTGTAAACCTCATGCTGTCTCATAGGGTCAGGAAATTGTACCCATTTCACATAGACTTGGGGTGGGTGGAAGTAAGTTGTTTAAAGTCTCAGAACTTACAATGAAGATGGAAGAGAATCCTAGATCTGCTCAGTTCTTTTTCCACTACAAACTTTAAATAAAGGTCCCTAAGAATAAATGTGGAGGATGGCTAAATAACAGTCACTTTTGAATGGGGTTGATTTCTTCAGAAATTATTCCTTCAGAGAATATCACGTAAACATCCTGTGGGGTGATATTTGTGTATGTGTGTGTGTGTGTGTGTGCATGTGCATGTATGTGTGCATATGTGTGTGTGAGTGCCTGTGTGTGCACACATGTATGTATGTATGTGCGTGTGTGTATGTGAATGTCTGTCAGTGTGTGTGTGTATGTGTGTGTGAATGTCTATTTGTCTGTGTGTATGTGTATATGTGTGTGCGTGCGCATGTGTATGTATGTCTCTGTGTATGCAGGTGTGTGTATGTCTGTCTGTCTGTGTAGCTCTGTGTGTGTATGTGTGTGTGTGTGTGTGTGTGTGTGTGTGTGTTTCTAAAGGTGTTACTTTCCCTGAGTAAAAGAGAAAAGGATGAATCAAGAAAAGATGATTAATACCCATGTGATAGGGAAAGCCACACGACAAGCCCAACTTCTGTGAAGAAAATGCTCTCTCAGGGCCTGAAGTTGAGCAGCAGATCCAATTAGCTGGTTGATATATGAATATATGCAGGTTAGGGCACTACTAGAATGGGTTGCACTTGGCCTTGAGAATTCTGATGAGCCTTTAAAATTCAGTGGACACTACACTAGAATTAATCTAAGTGAATCTCGCTGTACAATGGAAGTGTGGCTCTTTCCTCCTCTAACAGACCCACTAAGCATCGCTCCTGCCCCTATTCTCATTTCCAATAGTCAACGGTTTACCACCTTGGGCAAAGCCTTCCTCTATGACCGTCTACTACTTAGGTTCTGCACAGCATCTACCCAGGGAAATGAGTAAATGTAGGCTCCCTCAAGAGAGGGAACTTTTATTTTAGTAAATTAAAAAATTTGTGACATCAGACTCAGGTCCACCAATTAGACCTCTCCACACAGGGCCATGGGAAAGAGGGATGTTTTCTCCCTCTGTGTGGCATGGTACCATTGCATATTAATATTAAAATGATATTTCAAATTAGCAAGCAGGATGGAGGAAGCAGTTTTGCCATTCACCTGTAAACCTGTGTTCTTTTACAAAACCATCCCTTATCTCTCTCCCTTCCCTCCAGGAGTTGTGCAATTGAAAGGCAGAGTTCTAGGGGCTGAGTACACATGGAGAATTAGCATATCAAACACATCCAATAAGCTGAATGGAAATTAGAAGAATCCCAACTCTGACATCTATTGGCTGTGCTAAATTGAGGTTAATGTGGTCCAGTCCTTCCTGGTTTAAACAAAGATAAGGAAATGCATATCTTCTCATGTTCCTATCCCTTGGGTCCATAAGGCATGTCACTTCTATGGTGAAAATAAAAACAATATAAAGAAAAGGAGAGAAAAATAAAAGAAAGGAAGGAAAGAAAAGATCCCAAACACGTTAGTGAGATATATATGTATATTCGCTGATATATAACTTAATAAAAGTTTATGGACCCGGGATAAGGAAGCCACTCTAAACAGATACACTGGGACTGAAATATGGTCCAATTAAGTCTGTAACAGGGTGAGCTTTACTTTGAACATTCTCCAAGTCGAAATGAAAGCTCTGCAGAACAGATAAATCAGACAACATAAAATAAAAAACGCTGATCTGGCACAGCTCCCAAAAGAAGCTAGGGGGAGGTAGGTAGGCTGAAGAGACTAGTCAGGGCTGTATGGGGAGGTGTGGAAAAGAAGGGTGGGCAGGGATTCAGCCAGCCCTTTCCATTGGATGCTCAAACATTTGCAGCTCCTGTGACTGTAAATAAACCATAGATATTTAAGCCATTGCAATTAATGCCTTCTGTGACAGTTATTTATCTATTGGAGGGACGGCAAGGCTTGTCTGCTGCAATTAAGCTGTTTGCTAGTAGTGCCTTCAAATATGCGGTGCCTTTAGCCAAACAGTCATTTGTAGTTTATGGCCATGTTTCTTACTGAAGGAGGGATTTGATAGGAAAATGTGCTGAGCCCCTCTGTACCCTAGACACATACATATAAACTACACTACACTACACACACACACAGAGAGAGAGAGAGAGAGAGAGAGAGAGAGAGAGAGAGAGAGAGAGCTTTAGTACCACAGGGTAACTTGTCAATCTTTATTCTTGACTAAATCTTGGAGGAATTAAGTCAGAAAAATCCTCCTGATTTCAAAACACACA
>NC_022019.1:17769614-17774891 GCF_000317375.1 Microtus ochrogaster | reverse complement strand
CAGATATCAGGGCACAATTCAGCCTCAGCTCCTCCAGTGAGCCTTTCTAGTCTTGTTGACTTTTAGGAAAATACAAGCATTCTTTTTGAATTCATGACAGGAGCTGAGCAACATAGAGTGTGGGTCTTGGCTGGGGACCCTCAGGCCCAGGTTTGCATTTCTTCATTGTCTCTTTTTATCTGTGGGCTCAGGGTTAATTCAGCTCCTGGATGCCAACTAAAAACCACCTGGTACTGCAGAGATGTTTCAGGTAGTAACTGGAGCTTGCTGCACATACATGAAGACCTGAGTTCACATCCTTAGTATTTGTGTAAAAAAGTTGGTGAGGAGCCAGAGGGATCTTCAGAGGTCACTGAGGGCTCCAGATTCAGCGAGAGATGCTATCTCAAAAATTCAGGATACCTGACTTTAACCTCTAGCTTTCTCTTACATATGTACACTTGTACACATTCATACGTAAGCGGTGAATTCAAACATGTACACATAGCACGCAACTTGAACATCCACTGTATCCATATGCTGAGATGATCATGGTCCAATGGCAGAAGAAACCCAAGTATTGCCAGGCACATAGTAGGGTGTCAAGTTGTGATTTCTCTGATCAAGCTTCTTTCCGTGGTGAAGGGAAATCATAGCTGCTGTGCTTCAGCAAAGTTGTTTTGAGTTTTACATCTTTCAGAATATACAATGGCTTACTTTCTGCAAACATTGTTAAGTCTCTGTGAGACAGTATATTGGAAGCAGATGTCTTTTATTTTGCCCATAATAAGCAACCTTGGGCTGCTACCTCTTCCCTTGAAGCCTCATTTCACTCTTCTGTAAAATGTCAGTAAGAATTGCAGTAATAGGGCTGGGGAGAAAGTCAGAACAGGGCTTGTTGCACAGGTATGAGTACCTGAGTTTGCATCCCCAGCACCAATATAAAACCTGAACATGTTTGTAAACCCAGTGTTGGGGAAGAGGACAGCGTTAGTGACAGGCAGGTCCCAAAAGCTTGTTAGCTACTCTAGCCAAACTGGCAAGCTCTAGGTTCAATGAGCGATGCTGTTTAAAAACAAGAAGTAGAAAATGACCAAGGGAGACATCCAAAGGTGACCTCATACTTTCACATACAAATGTATGTCCCTATACATAACATGGTTAGAGAGAGAGAGGAGAGGGGAGGGGGAATAAAAGGGGAGAGACAGGGAGATAGAGAGAGACAAAGAGACAGAGAAACAGAGAGACAGAGACAGAGAGAGAATAGCATACTCCACCTAGGTTTGTTGTGACCATCTAGTATGATCTTCAGTGCTGGAATCAGGCAGGTGAGTCTTCAACTAGGGTCAGAAATATTATTTTCTTTTGCACAGAAAGTCTCAAAGCCTCACGGAAGCTGAATCTCCTTCCCTTCCCTAAATGTCAGATACCAAAGAGCCAGTGAGAGATCTCCTTGGCCTCTGTTCCCCCCAAATTTCTCTTGCCTTCTGATAGAGCTGATATCCTCAAGGGGGAGGGGTCTGTCTGCTTCATTGGTGAGCCATCTGGACTCTGCTTAGTTATCTGGAGATATCGGTAAACTTTACAGAAGTAAAAAATACAGTGTGGAGCAAATCAGAGGGGGTTGTTGTCCTGTGTAAATAATAGAAGTAACCTTTGTTTGGACCAGTAGCTGAGTGAGGGGCCTTTATCTTTCAGGTTATAAATCAGCAGTTATAACCTGCTGATTTCTCCCTTTTTGCTTTTCTCCTGATATCTTTCTTTGGAAAGACAACTCTTGTCTTCTATATTCCTGAGGGACAGTCAAAGTCGTTGACGCTTGGTGTCCTCTTCTAGAATTGTCTGTGGTATAGTCTGTACTTTCCTATACAAGAAGGTTCTGCTCACTGATGACATCATCTTGCCTCCATGACAGGCAGAAAACTATCCTTGAAGTCTGGGGAAGGGTTTGGTCATTGGCAGTGAAACTGGATATCAGGGACATATTGGATACAAGAATCTCTCTATGGTCTACTATTTGACTTCGTAATTTACCTTTCTCCAAGGTTGGGTAGATGTCAAATCCAGTTTTGAAAAACCTGACTGGAAAATTAGAGGGACCGTGCTGCACAACAAATCATCTGGGATTCTGTTATGCTAAGTTGGCCCTGCTACTTTTGAGTAGATCCAGGTAGAATTAAAGTAGGAAGTGGTGCTATCTCAGGAGTGTCTTCTGGTTCTAGCAGTCGTGTGCTGTGTAAGACTCAGAAGATGCAGCCAGGTCTTTCAGAGTCTCAGCTTGGAAAACACTGCCTCTTCTCATGTCCTACTCATGCTTGTGATTATGACAGGTTGTATTGGAGCATCTGTCTTGGGATACCAGACTCCACTTTTATGATGCAATTGACAGATACAGGAAAGGAAATGTCCAAAGTAAATATCTACTTCCTTCCACCTCTACTGATAATACACAATTCAATCAAGGTTTGCTAGGAGATTCCCTGATGACATCCAAGGTCCCTGGGAGTGGTTTGACATTATCCCCCAAGTCCTGGTTTGCTTTGGAAGGTGTGAGTACTAACAGGAACTGGGCATAAGATGAGGAGAAGAATAGTCCATGAGGGAAAGAAACTTGTAATATAGAAAGTACGGAAAGCCAACATTGGCTTCTCTGATTTATAACTTGTTTCAGGAACAGCCTTGAGAGTGAGGCTGTTACCACTCAAACAGCTGAAATTTTTCTTAGCATCTACTGGGTACTAAGTTATCTGATATTGTTTTAAAAGACATCTTCACAATAGGCAGTGCTCATCTTCATCACTGATCCACTGTCATATAACATCTGTGAGGGTAGAAAAGTTGTGTTCATTGATATATCCTTAGCATCTAAAACTGTCTGTCTCTCTCTCTCATCAATATTTATTGAGTGAATAAGAATATTCCAAGTCCATTTTACTAATGAGCAGTTCAACTGAGTCCCATAAATCTTTATTGATTATCCCAGGTGACATGACAGGCTAATACCAGAGACAGGATTCAAAGAACATCTCTCCAGCTCTGAAGTCTGTGTTTATCCATGGACATTTGTTTATGATCTTGCTTCTGCATGTACCCACTATGCAGGGGCTGGGGCACTATATGCCTATCCTGCAGATCCAGTGGGGTCACAACTGACACAGCTTAGTGAGGGGAATGGGGCTCAAGACTGGCACTTGGGGGGCTCTGAGGTGTTTTTCTCAGGGGTACAGCCTGAATGTGAAATGTGCTCCCATAGACTTGTATATTTCCACACTGAGACCCACTTGGTGCTGCTGATTTAGAAGGTTGTAGAACATCTATGATGTAGGACCAAGCTTGAGGAAGCATGTCACTGAAGATGGGGACAGGCATTGACGTTTATAAGCAGGTCCTTGCTCTGGCCAAGGTCTCTCTTCTTAACTGCTGACTCCATGTTATTGATGGGGTATTCCCCTCTGTATGCTATGAATATGTTTTATTGCCATTGGTTAATAAAGAAGCTGCTTTGGCCTATGGCAGGGCAGAATATAGCCAGGCTGGAAGAGATGAGACAGAGAGAGAGAGAGAGAGAGAGAGAGAGAGAGAGAGAGAGAAGTCAAGGCAAAGAAGAAAGATACCAGAACCTTACCCGGTAAGCCACAGCCTTGCAGCGATACACAGATTAATAGAAATGGGTTAATTTGACATATAAGAGCTATGTAGGACTATGCCTAAGCTATTGATTAAGCAGTGTTGTAATTAATATAGTTTCTGTGTGATTATTTGGGTCTGGGCAGCTGAGACATGAACAAGCAGCCTGTCTATATCAGCTACTTCATATTCTGGCTACTTGGTATAAAGTAGCATATCCCATTAAACTGTGAGCCCCTCCCCCCCAATGTCTTTCTTCCCTTAAGTTGTTCTGCTACATATTTTGTCACATAAGCAAGGACAGTCACCAACACAGGGATGTCTCACATATTTCTGGACCATAATTTTCTACTCTATCTGGTGTGGGATTGCAATGGCTTCCCCATCAGCTTCACAGAGAAACAATGAGATGAAATGAGCTAGTTAGGAAGCTAGGAAGTCACAGACACACTCGAAGGGAAACTGTTCCCCACAAAGCAGCATCTCTAATAGAGAGAAAGGGGAGCCCATATCCCCATGTTCATCTTGTGGGTATCGGCCTAGCTGTTTCTGATCCACTCTGAGCCTCCTTCCCTCTCCACTTCTCCCGGAAAAGGAGTTTATTTTTAATTACATTCTTACACTGGATTAATGAGTCTGCAGAGTAAGTTAATGAGCAGGACACCGCACCAGGAGACAACAGATCTGATTCCTTTCAGAGATTTTCTTGAAGCTTTCTCCTGTCTAGACCTTCGCCCAAAAAAACACGAGGAAGAGAGAGGCTGCCAGTGATTTCTCAGCTGCGGCATTCAGGATGTCTGGGACATGGCGACTTCAAAAAGCCTGCTGGGGAGGGGTGGACTCCTGCTCTTTCAGAGGAAGAGTTTCTTATTTTTAACCAACTGGCCCATGTCTCCCTTAGCAAGCACTCGATAAGAGAAAGAGACCTTCTTGCCTCTCTGGGTTCCTTGTTATCACTGCTATTTAAAACCCACCCCACAGAAAACTTTGCTGATGTTTAATTCTGTCTGAGCACCATCTTTGGTGGTCTTCCAGCACTCAATTCTCTGTCTGCATTCCCTTTCCTTCATCCATGTCTTCTCTTCTTGGTTACTGGATACGGCGAAGGCAGGCACACAGCCTTCTCAAATCACATATGTATACCTGGACCTATTTCAGATACACTGAATCAGAGGAAGAATGACTGATTAATGCACCAGGGAATAAGTGAGGGACTTCCTGATTGAAGTCAAAGCCCCACACTGTGTCTATTGAATGGTTTTTCTGTGGCTGTATGGCTCACTGTAGCTATCAGGAGAGATTAGACTTTTCAGCAGGAATATGTATGTATTTACATATTTCCAGTTGTTCATGCAACAGAAATATTTTTATCACCCTTGTCATGGGTACATGATGATTTAACTGTTCCAAATGGTAGCCCAGACCCAGCCTGACTAGAACTCCACCATGCTTCTGTTTGTACCATCTTGGGTGTCATCTAGCCTTTCTGAGGAGATGTTGAAAAATACTAAAAACCTTCAAGAACATTTTCCCGTCTGACCTTGAAGTGGTAAAGAGTCACTTTTTGTTGTCTAGAAATAAGTGTAAGGTACCATCACACTTCAAGAAGCTGGGCGTGGAGGCACACACATTTAGTCCTAGCACTCATGAGGCAGAGGCAGGAGGATCTCT
>NC_022019.1:17743229-17769309 GCF_000317375.1 Microtus ochrogaster | reverse complement strand
AGGAGGAGGAGGAGGAGGAGGAGGAGAAACTTCAAAATGGGACAAGTACCAGGATCTTTCTGGAGTTTGTGGACAGTCTATTGGTTCTCTTTTAGGTATGTCTAATCTGAAATAACTGCGCCTGTGCCTTCCAGATGCACAGAGCCAGATCATCCTCCAACTCTGTGATGGGCAATCTTGATTGTCATCATGATAGGATCTGGAAGCAACTAGCAACTAAGGCACAAGTATCTTGATGACTCTGTGAGGACATTCCTAGAAGGTGCTACCTGAAGAGAGAAGAGCTTCCCCAGAAGCACCCTCTGGCAGGTGACCCAGATAGGGAAAGGGTCAAGGAAATTTCACTGCCATTTGTCTGCCTTTCTCCGCTTCTGGCTGTTGAGTGCTGCTGTTGCTGCTTCTGCTTCTGCTGCAGCAGCTTCTGCTGCTGTTGCTGCTGCTTTTGTTGCTGCTGCTGCTAGTATTTTTCCCTGACATCACAATTAAACATTTTCAGCTTTCCAATGATGTTATGATCAGTGATACACAAGAAACAATTGATTCCTTTAGCACATGTAGGGACTGCAGTGGAGTCCGGTTCCACAGTCTGAGGAGCCGCTGGGTTCTCAGCTTCTCCAACTTGAAGACAGTCATTGCTAAAATGCAAAGACCCTACCAGTTGGAAGCCATTCTATTAAATTCCCTTTATACTATATAAATATTTTACACATTCTGGACCACTAGAGATCCCAGACTAGTACAAGTACTGATGATGTGAGGCCTTTTTCCTCTATGCTTTTGTCTCTCTACCATCTTCCATTTGAGATGTTATGTGATAATGCTATCAAGCTGATGAAAGACATCATGACCTTACCCCCCACCCATATTAGTGTATTTAGTCTGCTGTAATAAAGCACCAGAGGCTGGGTGACAGGCAGATACTAAGATTTATCCTTAGCAATTCTGAAGACTAATTTCTAAGATGATAGTACTGGACAATTTGATTTCTGGTGAGGTCTCATGTTTCATCTCACAGAAATACCTTCTGAGTCTTCAGCTTGTTAAAGTGGCTAACACGTTCCTTGGGTTCTAATCCCATTCATGAATGTGTTGACTTCATTATCTAATCAGCTTCCAGCTAGTACCACTGCTATCTGGAGAAGGTATTCCACATATGATTTGGAGGGGACACAGCCATACCCAACTTAGAGAAGATACTTTTGCATTGTTGAATCTGAAAAACATTTTGTCCAACTTTGATAATTCCATAAACAAAGTAGCAGAGACTTTTGACCGGTGTGAGATTTATGATTTAAATTAACTCCCTAACTAGGCAAGCATCTTGGTCTTTTTGGATTTTGTAGACATGCCTCAAAGGCTTATTCTCAGTCTGCACTTTTATTTCCTAATCTGTAATTTACAGCTCACTGCACTCTGGCTTCTGGTTGCATAGGTCATCCCAACCTCCAGCATCAGTGACGACAGGGAAGGACATTTCTGAACTCTCTACATCATCTCCACATTCTTCCTTTAGGGTACAAGGTGACCAACATCTTCTAAAGCAGCTCTACCCCACATTCTTTGCCTTTAATATCGTAAAGGTTAAGTATAATTGTGTGTGTGTGTGTGTGTGTGAGTGTGTATCTATGTTTGTATGTGTGGAAAGGCACAGATGTGTACAGGTGCCTGCAAAAACCAGAGGTATCTCTCCCTCTGGATGTGGAGTTACAGACAGGTTGTGAGCCACCTGACTGTAGCAGAATTTCCTCCTGGCCTGGTGCCAGAGAGTTAGCAACTAGCACCAATCACCACTGGGTCACACCTGGCCTAGCTCTGGAGTTAGTAGCTATCTCTAATCTGTCCTGTGTGTTACAGATATTTTTTTGTTGCCTTATGTGATTTTGTCTGAGAGTTTCTCAAGGATATAAAGCTATGCCAAACTTGGCTGGGAGGAAACCCAGAAAGCCATAGTTACTCTCCAGCCCCTTAATAGAGTCTTGGTACTTGGCATTGTGTTTTTGGAAGCTTCATTCAGGTTGTTTTGAGTGTATGGAAATTAACTGGCCTAATTGTAAATATGGAGAAAAATAAAAATGCCTTGGGCAAAGGGAAAGCGCTTCAGCTCTCTGAGGCTGGAGACCCCTGCAGCCGCCAAAGGCTAATTTCACTCTCATGTGTCTCTGAATCTTCATTTTACAGACCCATGTGAGCCCACACCTGTGCCATGATATCCGTGACACCCGACATGGTTTCTGACAATCAAAATCAGGTCCCCTGAAACTTCAGGATGCTCTCATAACTAAGCCATCCGTATCCCTCAGTCCTTTACTGTTTGTATGTGATTAACTCTCATGGGAGAAAATCTTTCTGTGAGAGCTATTCATGAAGATATCTGTAGGAGTACAGATGATCTGGACCTAATGTCTCACATCATTGGCTGCATATACTGCCACGTGTATAGTATATACTGCCACGTGTATAGTATTACTGTCGTGTATAGTATATACTGCCATGTATAGTATACACTGCCATGTATATAGTATATATTGCCCTGTAACATTCTCCATTTAGAATGTTAGTGCTCAAATGCAGCTTTCTCTGGGTGGGGGTTGGGAGAACAATTATTTTTTGTCTGTAGCAGAACAAAGAGTAGTGCCTAGAATACGCAATAGAAATAGCTTCAATTCAGCACCAATAGCATTCTGGTTATCAAGCAGACGGAAGGGGCCCAAGAATGGTACAGGCCATGTGTACATAATGCAGATACCAAGGCTGAGGGGGCTATTTTTAGAATAGTCCAATAAATTATTATCTATTTGGCCTGGGAGAAAAGTCTAGAAAATCTGTTGTCTCAATCAGCAGTGAAACTGTTTCTGTCCTTGGAGATTTTGGGTGAGCAGAATTTATGAAGTAATACACTTTATTGGGTTCACAGTCTATTTTCAACTTTCACGGGGCCAAAGAATACATGACATGTTCATTGCTTCTTACCACAACTTCCAATTGTATTGAGGAAGGAAGTGAGCCAAAACAGTTCAAGTTCCAGTCTATGATGTCCTTAACTTTATTCTGAAAGAAGCAAGGAGCGACTCTGGACACGGTGAGTCTGGGAAGGATAATGAGATAGAAGCCCAGAGAAATAACAGAAAGACAAAACGGCTGCTTAGAAAGACAGCTGGAATCAAAGGAATGGGGTAACAAGTGTGTGGAAATACAAAGGGCTGGGAAATGATGGGTCATGTGTGAGCATCACAGAAAGAGCAGAAGACTTTAAGGGAAGGATTCCCAGACCAGCTAAAATGATCATCACTCTGCCATTCACTGGACTTCTTAGGGTCTGAGTATCTCACACAGTGCTTGGAAGATGCGGAGGAACATCCTGCCTTCGTTTCTTCCTGGTAGGTCAGATAGATTGTCACTTTCTTGGCAAGCATCCAGTCGTTGTGCATTGGATTGAACAGAACTCAACTGATTTGCAGTGAGACCGTGAGAGCTGGCAGCTTACAGGACTACAAAGAAAGTGTTGGCCTGGATTCCTTAACATCAAGTTGAAATTGTCAGATTTTCCTCTGAAAGCCATAGCAAGCCTTTGATGATTGTGAGCAAGGATGTAATGCTTTGAAAAGCATCCATGTTGAAAGAGTCAAGAGACACAGAAACTAGGTTTGGGCTTTCTGGAACTGCTCTGAAGCCTGGCTGGGGACGCAATGCTTTCAAGTAATGTGTAAGTAGCTTCATCTATACAAAAGCACAGTTTTGTTTCTTTCCCTGTAAACATGAAGTTCTCTCCAGCTATGCTGGTACCTCCCCAGTTCCAATAGAGTCATGAGTACCAGAAAATATCTTTCCCTGAAGTATTTATTGCTCTATAATCCTCAGGAACACCATAATCAATGGAAGCTGATGCTCCATAGTGATGTGGAGGACACTGTGAGGTGTGATGGGCACAGTGACAGATCAGAGCCCACATCCTAGACTGAGCAATTGTTACCAAGCAGGAATACAACCGGGACAATCATCAGATCTTTTAAAAAGGAAAGTAGAGACCCTGATTTCTCCATAACTTCCCAAGTCTTAGAATACGGACACAAATTCACTGAAATAGCGTAAGAGTCAACTGAAACATATGTACAACCCCTACTATTAGATTGTTTCTAAAACATTAAAAAAAAAAAAAAAACAGCTATAGAACCCAGATCCCAAGACTTGAATCCAGACTCTGAGATCAATGAACCTGATGGAGCCCGTTAACCACTTTAAGTTTTACACCCCCAATTCAAAACAAATTGTAGCGAGTACACCTCACCTTGCCAGGTGGTGAGGAATAAATGGGGTGACGCATTGGGGACCATTATCTTAACTCCAAGAACTACAAAAAGTTTTAGCTCTTTGAAGTCTGAGCTGAGAAAAGACATAATGACAGGACTTGTTATCCGATACAATTCTGTGATGGAGCCGCAGGAAGGGAGAGTTTCCTGTGAAGCTGGATGTGGGCACAGTTGGGGCACTGATGCTCTGCTCCCAGTATTCAAAGAAATCTCCGGGTTCTAGAAAACACGCAACAGTTGGGCATGGAAATGCATTTGACCACAGTCGATTAGGGCACAGCCAACTGCGACCAATGACCCAGGTAAGGAAAGATGTCTTTGTAAGGGCCATAAGGACGATCTGTATGTAAGCATTGCCTCTCTCAGATGTGGCTTGAATTCACAGACCTTTATGGGAGGGATATTCTGAATGTGGACTCAGACCAGTAGAAAACAACAGCTAAGTCAGGAAACAAGGATGTGAGAAACACAAGCAGACCCTGATCTGTCACTGCCGGGGAGGCTCAACATCTGCCCCATCTGAGCAGCTCAGCTTCACTTCAGCCTCAGTTTGGTAAGCTCCAACTGGAGGCCACCATCGTGCTTTCAGTATTCGCTATCATTAGCTGGCGTAGCCACAAGAAACTACCCTGAAAAACAAAACGAAAACCGAAATTCTCCATTGAAGGATCTTGATTGAGCCCTTTCAAGAGATAGCCCTTGTCTAGTGTTTGCATTGGTACTACACATTTCCCAGGGAAGCTAGTGATACCGATAAATCCTAGGGTCAAGGAGAGATGTAGATGCTTCACTTTATATTTAGGTGTCTCTAGTTGTATGGATCCATTCAAAGCATAGAAAACCCACCAGAGGACCACATTGATCCTGGTAGTGAAACCATCTTCTGGAAAGACAATTACAAAGAAAGCATCGTAGCTGACTATATAACAGGACCCACAGACTCAGTATACTTCAGGCCATGGAGAAAGGATGGTGAAACTGCACACATACTACTGCACTATGGAAAATTCTGGAAGACACAGATACCAGGATGTGTGCCTTTGTGTCCAAGGACAGTGACTAGGGTGTCCATGTCTAACCACACCACTGACCTTTATAGCTCTTGCATTATGAAGGGGACAGTTGGGTGACAGAAAAATGCATTGTTTTTGTCTGTAAAATTTGGTGATGCAACTATAAAGTCTTGTTAGCAGTATAATGTTGCATGCATGCCATGTAGAAGAAGCAGTGTTCAAGAAAACCCCAAAACTTCACTATGCTATGAATTTTACAGGAAGCGGTATGTGGAAAGAGATCCAGTAAAATGTATTCTGTGCTATTATTAGACCTCAGAATTGTGATCCATGGGAAAACTTAGGTTACACTTAATCTTTGTACAAAGTGGAGAATGGCGCTGCTTCACCATAGGAGATTTCTTGTATTAATTTAATTTTATTTTTTAACAAGATTTACTGCATCACACAGTAAATCTCATGTGTGTTGGTGTTCATGTGTGTGAAGGCCTGTGACCATGTGCCACTGTATATGTGTACCGATCAAAGGATAATCTCCAGCATTCATCCTCCGCTTCTGCACTGTTTGAGATAATCTCTCTCATTCTCTCCTGCTGCATATGCCAGGCTACGTGGACAATGAGCTCCCTGGGATTCTCTTCTCTCCACCTCCCATCCTACTTTAGGAGTACTGAGATTGCAGAACTTTTCCTCTGCATCCAGATTTGCATGGGCTCTGCGGATCCACACATGCACGGTAAACACTTTCCCCACTGACCCATCTCTTCTGCCAGAAACTTGCATAAAAAATTTTAATGCTATGAGTTTTGACAGATATAGACATAAAAACACAATAATAAGAAATATATGGAACATTGCATAACCTCTTTAATTCTCCTGTGTCTCCTTATACTCATATGATTATCTTAATATAAACAGAAACAGCATTTGATAAAATCAAACAGATATTCATCATAATCACTCGTTAGACTAACAGTGGAAGGAATCTTCCTTAATGTAATACTGTATAAACTGCAAAAATATATAGCAAACTTCATACTTCTGAGATTTGCTGTATTTTTTTTATAAAATATTTCCAAAATGTACTTGGTAAAATATCTGAAACATCAACAGGGGTGCCAACTGTCCTTGCTTCTATTCAACATGATTCTAGATAGTTTTGGTATATGGAATAAATTATATAAAAAAAGAAAAGTGATAAAAACACTATTTAAATTAAAAGGATTCAGGACTCATGAAGATTGATGCACAAATCCATTATGTATAATCAATTTTATTTTCATATTATAACAACAATAATTTTATGAAAATGTAAAAAGAGAAAAAAACTGAAAAATATCTGCCAGTCATACATTCAACTAAGGTCTTACACTCGTCATATTAAAGGCCTCTAAAACAATAAATGAGGAGACTAGTAATCCAGTGAAAACCTATACATTTTACTAAAGAAAATTTAGGAATGGAAAAATGAGCAAGTATAATATTAAAGATTCCCCATTCCAAGGAGATGAAAAGTAAAGACAGAAAATGCTAATACAAACTTATTAGAGTGATTAAAAGTCAAAATTAAAAAGAAAAAACAGTAAGTCATATCAAGTTAGGTGAGGTGATAGATGCTATATGGAAAAGACTGCAGAACACTTGGCAAATACCCCTCAAGATAGGTAAATTTATCATGTATCCCCTTACTCTACTCCCAAGTATTGAGTTAAAAGGAATGCAAGACTCTTTTCTTACAAACATTGGTGCATAGACATTCACGACAGCTTCACTTATATAGCACCAATAGTTAAAGAAAGAGCCAGAACACTGAACAATGCATAAATGGATAAGCAATTGTGGCATATCCATACCATAGAATATTGCTCATCAATATAAAGGAATTTATATGCTATTGATATGCAAAATAGCCTAACAGTATAAACACTTTCAAATATTCCTGCTATAATAGGCTGTTTGTTCAAAAACCATGTAACTGAACAAACTTAAAAATGAAAACTGAGAAAACATTGAAGACAGGTGACATTGGAGTAAATGCGGATGAATTATAAACAAAATATTTGAGGAAAAATGATTCAGATACAAAACAATGCATGATCCAGTGTTTTTGTTTGTTTGTTTTTGTTTTGTTTTTTGTTTTTTCGAGACAAGGTTTCTTTGTACCTTTAGAGCCTGTCCTGGAACTAGCTCTTGTAGACCAGGTTGGCCTCAAACTCACAGAGATCCGCCTGCCTCTGCCTCCCGAGTGCTGGGATTAAAGGCGTGCGCCACCACCGCCTGGCATAATCCAGGTTTTGTAAATACAGAGTTAAAGAAGAAAAGTGTTGCTCCTTAAGTGGGCAGCTGGCAGAGCAGTGAGCACTTTAGTGAGAGGAACTAGTGGCTGGGAGGGGCTCTGATGGGGTTTTCTAGATTTCTGGGGATGGTCTGTTTCTTGCAGGAGAAGTTTTATGGCCACATTTTTATGTCAAAATTTCTACTCACAGTTTTATAACTTATACTTCACTGAAATGATTTATTTCAAAACTTAAAAAATACAATTAAAGGTCTGAGAGGTCTTTGTTAACTCAGCTGTAACTTGGATACACTTTTTAAAAATAATTTTTTATTGACCTCTAATTTCTCATTTTTTTAATTTTTGAGATTGTAATATAATTATGGCATTTCTTTCTTTCCTTTCCTCTCTCTAAGCCTTCCTATATGTCCCTTCATCCTCTCTTTCAAATTCCCTTTTCACTAATTATAAATACATATGCATATAGGCAGATATTTATTCCTAAATACAGCCTGATCAGCCTATATAATGTTATTTGCATGTCTGTATTCAGGGCTGACTGGCCCTGGACAACAACCAATTGGTGTGCTCTCCCTAGAGAAGACCCTCCCTCCTGTTCCCAGCTTTCTCCAATTGCCTATAGTTTTCTGTGTAGGACTGATGCTTCCTGGGTTTTTCTGTGTCCAGACCAGCATGGCTGTTGATGTATTTAAATGATGACCTCTAACCCACTAATGCAGGACCATTATTATCATGGATTTACTCTTCATATTTTCATCTGGACTTTAAGATTGCTGAGAGTAAAGACTGTACCTTTAATACATTTCTCTGTCTTGCACAGCAGTCCTGATTTTCTTGTAATATTATATTCCTGTAAAGACATTTTCACTCTAGCTGTTCATTCTGAATTGTTTTGGGGGTAAACATGACAATCACATACATTTATACATCATGATACCGTGTAACTAGTAGATAATGATATTGTCAGGTATACCATTGAAACTCACTTCCTAACTCACAAATCAATTTACTAAATTGATAAATGAACAATGCTTGTATTAGAATGTCAACACAATACCACACACAACGGATGGAAACAATGATGAAAATGTAAGAAACACACAGTCATGTGCTGAGTAACGTCTTGGCCAATGATCTACCAATTCTGTGGTCTGCTGCTGTAAAAGTCAATGTAGTGGCAGTCTCAGTTTGTAAAAGTAAACTCTGTAATGTTTCTCCATCCAACAATGAAAGGACTCAGTGGTCCATGTCTTCAAACGTAATCGTATCTGTACTCGTGTCTCAGGAAGGACTTCTGAAGTTTTACTAGATGTCAGCCTCAGCCCAGCAGAGTCCACAGTGGCTTAGACAGCTATTTTCTAAAGCTAGGGAATCTGACAATTATCTCCGGGGTCTAGATTACTCCAGGCTAGGTGACCCTTTAGCCACTTCTTCAAGGATTTAGAGAGTGCGTTGCCTCCTACAGTGGGGAAGGTTCACGCTTTGTTGCCAATTGATCTAATCAACCATCTGCACTTCCTAGTTGGATGACCTTGGGCAAGTTATTTAACTCTGCTGAGTCCCAATTTCAGCTTTTGAAATGGAGATAATGGTTGTTATCTCACAGGATTAGTGTAAGATTAAATGAGATTGTGAGCCTAAACTACCCAGGACAGGAAAGACTGAGTATTAAGCACTGCAGAAATCACAGCTATTGCTATTTCAAATTATATTTTTGGAGGGAGAAACACTGTCAGAGGGTCCTGGTATTTTTACATTTACATTTCCATGCAGTCAGCGATGTGTGCAGTTTCACATCCTATTCAATGACCTTCCTTGGCTGCTGGATCTAAACCACAGGTGTACAGCGAGGGCATTTTGAGATGAGCAAAAGTGGGCAAACATCTGAAAGCAATAATGGGATCTACCAGGGTGGAAGAAAAGCCAGGTGAGTAATCTGAGTCCTTGAAAGGACAGCTTCTAGCTCTGAGTAACCTATTCCATGATGCCCTGAGTCACTGACAACTCTAGAGTACCCAGGTAACTGTCTTCCTAGATTAGAAAGCCTCAGACTCCTGGGGACTGGTCACTGAGTCTCCGCCTGCTTGCCATCTGAGTGCAGTAGTCTGGAAATTTGGCCATTTAAACAGGTTGAGCTAGAGTATTGAGAAACATAGAAATTTAGAGTTTTCTACACTGCTTCTCACTGAAACATAGGCACAGCTTGAAGATTCATCAGTTATCAAAGTAAATAAAACCATGTTGATCGACAGACTCTCGGGATATGGGGCAACTAATCGATTTAGTTAGAGGTGACCGTGCTAATTAACGTATGGCTAACGATATGTTAATGTGAGCCCTGCTGAAGTAATACTGGCTGATCCTCTAGCAATGTGGGACAATTTCAATGTGGTATTGAGAAAGAGTTACTGCATTTCAAGACCCATAGAGGCAGGAACACAAAATGAAGTTATGAGCACGTGTACGATCTCTGAGCAACAGGGAGAGAGGTCAGATGCAAATGCCATCTAGATTCACATTCCTAGAAGAGAGATAAGAAGATAACAGAAATGAAACTTTGATATGTTCTTGCTGCTAAGCATCTTTGGGAGCTAATGGAGCAGCATAAACCCCTGTTCTCACAGGTCACATTCCTGTGGCACATCTTTTTCAGCTCCTAATTAGAATTAATTACTCCTTACTTGAAATTTGTTTTGCTCCATTTTCTGTTTACACATATGCAGGGGTACTTGTACGTATTGTATTCTAGGTTTCGCCATACCTAATAATTTTTACAAATTGTCACCTGGGGCCCCAGACTGGGAAAGCAGATGTGAATGCTAACGTGTGGTGCTCTTTGGCTAAGGAATCTGCCAGTCACTTTTTCTCAGCCAATGAAGATGTAGAGATTGAATACAGTTAACATGTTTGTGTTCATGATGAAAACCAATCGTTCCAAATATCTTCTGGTGGCACATTCATTTCCAAGGGACCTGTGCTCAGTACATGTCCATAAGACACAGCCTTACATCCAGGTCTTACTTTTCATAGCACTTCCAGCCTTGGCGTTTGTGGTTTTAACAATATATTAAGATTGTAGCTACTGAACCACAAATACTACCATATGTGTACTAAGGAAAGAAGCAAGGTGTTTACTTCGGCAACTGAGAGGGAGGCCCTTCAAGATACTGATAGTAGAAATGGACAAATGGTAGGCCTGTCATAACACCGAGGAAGAATACTGTAGAAGCACAATGCATTTCAAAAGAAGAAAATACTTACTAGGGAATGAAAGAGATGTTTTTCAGGGTTCATGTCTGAAGAAGGAAGGCCCCCTGGGTGTCAGGTTGCAGGTCTGCTATGCCATAATGGGAGAGAAGCGTTCTTTAGAGAAGGGATCCACTGTCATTTGAATGTTTCTCTTCCACATTGGCAGCTTAGTCCTGAAATGCATATTCTAATGGTATTGAGAAACTGGTTTTGGGAGGGGACATAGGATTACCTGAGGTCATTAGACTGGGTCCCTTTATTAGCTACTTTCTTCATTGGTGTAGCCACATACCGAACAAGGCCAACCACAAGGAGGATGACTCACATTTGAGATGCTATGTTACCTCATTGAGATGCTCTGTTACATCACTGAGATGCTATGTTACATCAATCATGACATGGCAGCTGGGGCTGGTTTAGCTCTGTGCAGTGACTATGGCAAGGCTTTCTTACATCTCTGACAATCAGGAAGTAGACAGTTCTCCCTTGGTGGCTTTATAACCATAAGCAACCCATTTTCCAGTTTCTTCCAACTTGGCCCACAATTTCTCAGAACACAATTTCTCAGAACAGTCATACCAGGTGGGGACCAAGTGTTCAAACACATGGGCCCGGAGGGGACACTTCCCACTCAAACCGTAAGTGACACTGTGATGTTATTGATGAGTTTATATTTGTAAGGAACAGAAACCCCCTAACTCTGTCTTGTCAGGTAACACCTTATACCATGTTCTGATGAAGCAAGAAAGCCCTCACCAGATGATTGAAATACTCTTTCTTGTATTTCCCTGCCTCAGAACCATGAGCCAAGAAAAAAAAAAAAAACCTCCTAATCTTTTTAACTACCATGTCTGTAGTATTTAGTTACAGCAATAGGTAATAGACTAGGATGGGGCACATAAATTAATATCTTCCCTACCTTAGACAAACTGACATTGATTGTTGCTATATAGAAAAACATAAAGCAGAGAGGCCATGTAGCATTCCATCTTCTGAGTTTCCAGCAGCTCTAAGTTCCTCTGGTGGGTCTCTTTTCATCAGGTCCCTGTGAAGATAAAACCCTATAAGAATGTCCCCATGTCTACGTTTTACCACCAACATGAAGCTCTCAAGTACACAGATCTGTCTTCTATGTAAACTGCGTTTACCAGTTATTGTATCACATTGACGTCTTGTGCACTTCTGTTTGACACTGTTAGCATCTTAGTAGATACGGGTCCCACATGAAGAGTGGACTCACAGTGACCTCCTATCTTTTGTAGAGAGAGAAGTCTTTGTCTACTTGTCTAAAATTGAAGACAATAAAGTCCCTACAGATATTTTACAAAGTATACTCCATCTCTTTAGGACATGCATTTACTGTACTTTATGAATCAGGGTGTCATCTAATGACAAAGGATACCCTAAAATTCGTCATTTTCCTGCCCCAGCCTCCCAAGTGCTAGGACTCTTTTAGATAATTTCATACATCTGTATAATGCTTTCTGATTGCTCTCATGTGCCCTGCTTTCTTTTCTTCCTATCCCTATCAATCCTCATTCCCCATCACTACTGATTGGTTTCTTTCTCAGATCTATCACTTCTAGTCATGTGTTATAAAGGAACTGAAGGCAATGCTTTCCCTCTCCCAGAATCCTCTTCCACCTCCCTATATGCACAATATGCACAATATGCACAATATGCACAATTGGCACAGAAAAAGAAGCAGCTTAAGGAACAGATTGAAATCTACCTGACTGACCAACCTAATGGACCCTTTTGTAGATGTCCATGTGTAAAACACTCCATTGAGGAAAGCAGATACTAAAAGAATGGAGTTACCAGTATTCCTGAGAAATGCTCTCTCTATCTGCTCACCAACGGTAGAGTGTCTCCGCTTTTAGTCTTTCCTCCTCCTCCTCCTCCTCCTCCTCCTCCTCCTCCTCCTTCTTCTTCTTCTTCTTTTTGGTTTTTTTGGGACAGGTTTTCTCTGTAACTTTGGAGCCTGTCCTGGAACTAGCTCTTGTAGACCAGGCTGACCTCAAACTCACAGAGATCTGCCTGCCTCTGCCTCCCAAGTGCTGGGATTAAAGGGGTATGCCACAACTGCCCAGCAAAATACCAATGCAATAAAATAAAAGCAAATATTTAAATTTGTCATAAAGCCCTGGGCACAAGATACATTCAGCATGGTCTGTTCATTTCTATTCAAATGGGGAAGTCTTGTAGCGTTGGTAGTTATCTACCTAATTGTTGGTACTGTGATACTCTACATTTCTAGGTAGGTTTTCTTATATGTAACGAGCTGGGTTTCAAATGGAGCCATCTGTTAACCAAGCCCTGGAAGTTTTTTTAAGATCCCTTTTCCTACATTCTATAACTTGCCATAAAATATACCCCATGGGTTATTTCACAAATCTAACTGTCTTAGAATATTTTAGAAAGATTACATGGACACAAGGACTGTATCTGGATACAGCGTTCATCCTCTCTAATAACAACTAGGGCTCTTGGCTAGAGAGGAGAAGACAGACTCTCCCTGGGTCTCCTCAACCCTCTTTTCTTGTATGTCTTGTACTTGAAAAAAGACAGGAACATTTTTAATGGTCTATGAGGCCCCTTCATTTCACACCACACAGACATTTATTGGCTACCAGACATACACAAAGGACTGTACTAAATATCTAAGGGAACAAAGTGGCAGCCTGCATTTCTTCTTTTATGTTTTTGCCATGAATTCCTTTCAGAAAACCAACGTTCTAGCTTATTCTGCTTCCTTCTCAATAAATGACCTTTGTTAACTTATTTTTTAACCCTTTTCATGTTGCAAGCATTTGTGTACCCATAGCTACAGTGATTATAAAACCAGAGGGCTCTTTTCGCCTCTTCATGTCCAATATAGTTTTTCCTAGGTAATTTAAACTGAAGGAAACCAGTAATTACGGAGAGAATTTGAAAGTCATATTCACCACAGTCCTAATGTTGTTCTTCTCTATATATGATTATGGTAATTATGCTAAATATCCCATATTTTCTGATTGTTATGCTACTAGCAAAGCATTTTACATGTATCACCAAGATTTCTCTCCACATGTTAAAATGATTTTATTCCTATTTTGCAGTTTAAAAAACAAAGACCCCAAACAACACATTGTTGAAGGTGAGTTCAATATTTGAACCTTGATTTTATGATTATAAAATTTTGACTCTTTCAATTTACCACATTGCCAAGAAACTGCAGAACATGATTTTTTCCAAAACCCATGTTTTTAATTTATAGCCCACAACACTGCTGCCAAAGCATCTTACAGGAGTTTTTAGATAATATCACACTAATACTTCCATGTAATTAGCAGAGATTTTTAACCCCTTCTTGGAAAGGCTATGGCTTGACCCAAGGATGTTGTATGCACTATGCAAGGACTGTGACATTGACCTCTAACCCCAGCCCTGAGAACATGTTATTCCTGGAATCTCTCACCACGCCAGTGAGCATATGATGGTTATTTTGCCTGGTATAAATGACCCTAGATGGCTTGACTGCTCAGATAAACACTCCTCCTTCCTTCAACTCAATTTCTATATCTGCAAAAATAGAGGTGGGTGATCTATTGGGTCCCCGAAGGCTTCTCTGGTGCTTCCCAGTGGAGACTGCTCCTATTGGGTCTCCTGCAGCTTATTCTTTACATCCTGCTTGGCAGAGAAACCAACATAGCCTAAGTGATCAAACTCAGCTCTGAGACTAGAAGCTCAGAGCTCCCACTCTGTGTGACCTTGGGCGAATCACTGTAAATTTTTGATTTTTGTACCACTGTGTGCCACATGGCAGGGGTCACAGTATTAGATAACCCAGGATGTGTTTAGCTCAATCACCCTAACGCTCACTCCTGAAAGCACGAGAGAGAAGGCATATTTTTCTATTCCTAAAGCATTTTTAGTTCCTCATACCAAGGGCCAGGTGCACACTGTGCAGCTGCCTGGTCACTCCAGCTTCTCCTCCTAAGTCATTAACCACAGGATAACATTCTGGGGGGCATCAGGTTACAACAAGGACATAAAAATTATGAGCTGGGGTTGTCATTGACTCCATGGCCTTTAATGGTCCCGTTGTCTCCTTAAGCAGATGGGAAGTTATCTTCCGGCTGCAGCTTTGGGGAAAGGAAATGTTGAGAGCCTTCTGCACAGAGGAAGAGAGTAGGCACGGCCTGCCCCAGCAGGAAATAGGCTGGCATGGTAATAAAGTCTGGTGGCAAAATGAAACATTAAAACACCCCATAAAAGCCTAAGCGCTTCATCACCATCGCTAATGAAAATATATGATTGCCTAATAAAATGATCCACGCCAGCCGCTGGCCATGGGTCTGCATTTATTAACACCTGTTACAGCTGCCATCTCCTTCCTGGGAAGGGCAGCCTTCTGCTCCAGACGGCTTATGGCCGGGGGAATTGAGCACAGGGCAAATGTCTGGTCAGTCACTCTCACAGGAGAACCCAGCCAACCTGGGACCCAGCAACATCTGTGCTTCTTATGGCTGTGAAGGGACAAGGGCAAGGGTTGGTGAGCCAACTAGAGTAATAAAACAGGATGCTCGACTCTGGACAGCACCCAGCAGACTGTGGAAGCGAGGCGTACATCATCAACACAGGAACAAAGCTCAGGGGTGAGAGAGGACACTCAGGAAGGATAAAGAATTGTTTTCCCATTATTCTAGTTTTTACCTTTGGATGAGTATTTCATTCAGTGTTTAAAGGGAGAGTTATTAAGGTCACCTAAGATGTGAAATTTCGGAACAGCTTGTAGCCTTAATATTGAAGCAAGTCCCGCAGTAAAGTGCATGTTTACGCTGACAGCCCTCCCCTAGTTCTTCCTCAGCTGAGCAACTTCAGTGCTTCCTGTTACCCAGATGTCAACCCTGACTTATGCTTGCTCTATTTTAATCCTCACAAAGTGGAAAATATAGTTCTTCCCAAATTTGCTGAGGAATATTGGGGAAATCTATTTAATTATTTGAGGTCTTCTAGATTGTCGGTCTCAAATCTGGGTCCAGAGCAATGACCTCAGGTTTCTTATTGACCCCAGCATCATGAAGCAGAGACTCTGGCATATTCTGTAGTCCAGTCCCCCTTGTTTTGAAAATGATAGCCTCTGCCCATGCATCAAATGGCAGGACTACCAACCACGCCTTGTGAAAGATTTTCACAGAAATCATGATGTGTGACAGCCAAGGGCCCTAAGGAGCCTTTGGGACTCTAAGGTAAAGGGACTTTTGTCCCAAATCTGGCTTTCACCTTCCTATTGTCAGAGCTGCCATCACACAGTTATCGTTTTGGTCTTAGGAGACCCTCTACCATGTTTTCCAGCCAGACTGTTTCTCTTTGTAAAATTTAAGTTTGGGGCTAAATGTCAGGATTTGCTCAGTTGCAAACTTGCCTGTCTCTACTTGGCAATCCTCTCTACGATGCAGTTTCTGGAAGGAAATGGCAGTAGACCTAAAGAGAAAATAAGGGCTCACCTATGGAAGAAGCTGATATTTCACAGAAACTGTTCAGATATCATCAGGCATACCCTCCAAGGCAAACATTATTTTTACTATTTTATAGACTTCAAATTTGAGTTCGATCCAAGGTATAAAATTTGCATAACCCACCCAAATAAGTGCCAGGGGATGACTTCTATTCCAGGTCACTCAAGTCTTGTCCTCTTTCATTATGATGCTCGAGCTCCCAGGGATGTTCCCAACCTTGAGTTTCCTTGTCTCTGTCAGGAAGACCCTAGGACCTCAAATGTTATTATCCAGCTTACAATGTCTCTCTTCTCATAACTTGCCTCCCAGTGAAGACACTTTATTACTGGCTGTATTCTCAAATACATCTTCCCTTCCCGGCCACTACAATTTTCACAAGCAGAGGGGCGTTGTTAATGCGAGTTTTCCTTGCTGGACTTGACATCGCCTGATTGCTTTCCACTGACATGCACTCCTCCTGCTGAGTTGCTGAGATCGTCCCCTATCATTTTTGCATCCCAAGCTGGCAGGGTGTGTGGCTGTGCAGGGTCTTTTTTCCACTCCAGAAAGAATAGGATAGAGCAGCTTTATGGATGAAAATCAGAGGCTCGTGTAATGAGAAAGCCAGATTATTGCTTTCCTACCAAGGAAAAAGAAAAACTTACCAACATAAATTTGTCCTCCTGTCCTGTCCCTTCTCTTTCCCTCCCACCTGTATTTCCCACTTTTTATCTGTGTTTATCTCTTTGAGGGGGAAGATCACGTGTGCCAGGGATAGAACATTTCTAACCCTGAGAGGGTGAGGTGCTGAAATAGCGAAAGAACTGTCCAGGATACTCAATAGTCTTCTTAGTAAAGAACCCATTTAATGATTGAGTCACAGAATTGCTAACAAGAACAGGGTAACTAAAATCTTTTCTGCTGTCTATTGGATATTTGGCAATAGATTGGTGATCTGAGCAGGTTAGAGAGAATGGTGTACGTCATTCAATACTTGCTGAGAGAAAATGTCCCCCAGGGTGTGAGGGCCAAAAAGGAGAGCACAGGTGGGCGGGGAGGAGCCACAGTGGAGGTGAAGAGCTAGATTCTGGAGCAAAGAACTTAATGGCGGCAAGCTTAAAGGACTCCTGGGAAATGTTAATCACAGTGGCTGGGAGGAGCAAAGACAGAAAGGGTCTCAAAAGTAACTCTCTCAACTGGCAGAACTCCCTCAAACAAGAATGGTGGCATTTGGAAGCAGGAGCATGTCCAGCAGGGTGGCCCTCAGTGGAGCATAGGGCAGTGAAAGTTAACAGCTGTGCAGAGGTTGCTCACTAGGGGCCACTGTGGAGTCAGTGCTTGAATCGCAAACTTTGTCTTTCACCATTAGCCTCTCTTTAAGTGGCAAACTCTCTACTGACCAGCTTGCTATTTGCAAAATGGGGAAACTATCATCCAGCCCATGCAGTTATTTAAGGAATGGATGGAATAAGATGCTATAGAATTCTAACATACACCCAGATCCCATTAACTCCTGAGAATTTTAAGAACAAGCCTGCAGCGCTGTGCTTGGAGATCAAAGCCAAGCTACAGAATTTAGAAAGCGTGCCCGTGCCGGGCGTTTGTTTCTCCCCCTTCTCAACAGAAGTTTCTAGTTTGTCACTTACTCTTTCCTCTGGAGTGAGGGACGAGTGAAAGAAATTATGGGAAAAAAATCTTAGGGAGTGAGCAGGGACTTGTTGGTATTTAATTGCTAAGAGATGGAAAAACACAGGAGGTGTGGCTTAGAGAAATTTGGGGAGCCTGTTGAGGGCATTTGGGGCCTGTCTTCATTCACTGGTGCTTCTAGAAGAGGATTCCTGAGATGGGATGACTTGAGGGCACAATCAGAACATATAGAAGCGCAATACATAATGTATGTCTCTGGTTCCCCATCAAGGGCCCACATCTAGGGATGGTTTCACTTCATTAGGTCTTAGCAGAAAGTAAAAAAAGTCAGAAGAGAGTGGGTGGGTTGGATCAAATTGACAGCCTCAAGGCCCTTTATAATTAACTCATTATGAGAGTGGGGCCTTTATGATCGACACACCTCTTTTTTTTTAAGACAGGAAAATATGAGTTTTTATTGAAGTAAATGAATACAAGAGTGTAATTTAAAGTGCTTCAAAATAATGTCCCATAAAATAATTAGTTTCAAGGAGAAAGGTGTTCTTGAATTGTCTATAGAAGTCACCACCTTAAATAAGTGACAAAAATTATATGGTAAATAGTAACACAAATTGTGAGCCACCCAAAAGGATGGAAAGAGATCACTGCAAGAACACTGTAATGGTCTGTCCTGTCCCTTTAAGAGACAAGGCCTGCCTGTTCCCTCCCCTGTCTACTGAGGCAGACAGATCTTTCTTCCTGCCTGCTGTGGCTCCTCTCCTCTACCCCCTTTCTCTCTCTCTCTTTCTCTCTCTGTCTCCCCCTCTCTCTGTTCTTTCCCCATCTCCCCTTTTCCCTTACCCCTCCATAATCCACTAAATAAATACCCACTTCCTTTGCTTGGCATGCCTACCCATCTTGGTCTCTTACCCACCATGTGGCTCGACACACCTCTTAAACCCCACCTCCAAGCACTGTTGAATTAGAGGTTAAATGCCCAATCCACACTGTCTGGAGGCACAACCCAAACATAGCCCGTTCATACTTGGTGCTCAATGTGCAGCCAGCTACAGATAGTCTCAAATTAGGTCTCAGGATGAAGTTCAGTGTGGTCCTACTAATGGATCATCCTGTAATTTACCAGGAGAGCTAAGATTCTAATTGTCCGGGTCACCCTGTGACCCAGGTGGTCTCTGCAGAAGACTAGCTCTTTTAAGATCAGCTAGCTCAGTCTCCAAGGGTCTGCCCATGGACAGTAAGTAGGTACGACTGGGAGCCCACTATGAAAGACTGTATTTTTCCAGCAGTGGCTGTGCTCGACAGGGACAAGGCTGTGAAATCTTTTAGGCATTCAATTTGTCAACAAACATTTACTCAGGGCCCACTATGAGAGTCATTGATTTAAGCACGTTGTTGCTTTTGTGCAGACCTTATCCTATCTGTCTTGGGGCAGAGCCTGCGCTGAGAGAAAGGAGGAAGGCATCAGGAGCTGGTTGCAAGGCTGGTGGTGTACACGCGGGGAATTTTCTGATGGACAGGCATTCAGCCCACATTTACTGAGCCCTATCTGGCTCAGCATCGTGATAAGCACTGCGAGAAACACAAAGATGAATAAAACATAGTCTCTGTCCTTGAGGATCTCACAGTCTAGCGGGTAAGACAAACAAATAAGGACATACGAATAACACAAAGAGATATGTTTTGAAATAGAGTGGTATGGAATGTACTCTCAGAGAAAGCGTAACCTTCAGCACGATGTGTGGAAATCTAGGGCTCCCTGCACTGGTGCTTAGCAACTGAGAAGCCAGAGCCATGCTGAGATGCAGAAGTTGGATGGAGACCTTGAACCCAGCCAGGAGCTGACTGAGGAGGCAGGCAGCAGGGATGGGGAGAGTCACAGAAGTTCAGAGGATGATGGTCAAAGCTTGTGTGTTTTGGAGGGTTTTCTTTTTGCATTTTATGTTATAAAACATAAAGATCAACCATTTGAACGGTGATGCTTTATTATTTATTTATTTTTTTAAGTCACAAGTTTAGAATCAAACCGCTTAGAGCCAGTCAGCAAGAGAGTGACAGACACTGTCATAGGTCTTAGGAATTTATCTTACATAGTCTGCAATGAACAGCCACTGTTCAAAGACATAGCAACCAGGGTTGTAAATTTACCAGCATGGGTTGGAATTGCTCGGATTTTTGTGATGTGTCTGTTTGTGTCACATATTCTGCTCATGTTTAGTCAATGCTGTGTCATTGATAACAACATCTAAACAAAACTCCTGTATGGTACAAACAGCTCTGTTACTAGTTAATCCATGCGTGTGTGCTTGTGTGCACATGCGTGTGTGCAAACGAGCATGCAAATGTGCTTATAGAAGTTAGAGCTTCATTGTGGGTATCATCCTCAAGGCAAGGTCCATCACTGAACGTGGAGAGTGCTGGTTTGGTTAGACTGGGAGCTGAACATGCTCCGGATATTCTCCTAGCTCTGTTTACCCAATACAGAGATTACAAACAAATACCACAGTGCCCAGCTTTTAGTGTGGGTTCTGGGAGCAGAACTCAGGTCCTCACGCTTGTTCAGCAAATACTTTACCAACCGAGCCATCTCCCTGGCTTTTCCTACTTTTATCTAAATCTTGATCTATTTTGTAATAACCAGGAGATTGACTGAAAATTGAGTTTTGGGAAGACATAGAGGAGCGTAGAGGGAATTTCCGGGAGCAGAGGACAGGGCAGGGTAGAAAACGGCTGCAGTACATTCATATACTGAGCTCCGTCCACCGATGTCCTCTGCTTTCCCCTTCTGTTGTGGAACTGGCCCTCTTGAGCAGGGCTACTGTGCTTCCTTCCTAAGAAACAAGATCATGTTTCCAGAGGCTAAATGGTTTCTGTCTTTCATCTCTGTGGTAACCACCATGTAACTAATACTCATTAAATGAAGCTCCAATCATTTGCCTCAGGCATTTGAATTTGATTTAAGAGTTCAATAGCAATGAAAATCCAGAATGGAGAATTTAGAAAACATACACCTCCCACAGGTTGCAGAAGTGTCTTCCAAGATGCCTACCTCTGCACAGGTGTTAAAGATGCTGTTGGGAGGGAGGGTACTGTAGACCTTCAGGGCCCATTGCCCAGCAGAGGAGCCTTGGGTCACTCGGTACATGCCTTTGAAGGGAAATCCAGAGCCCTGATTCTTGCTTTCTCTTTGACCACATGCCTGACCAGGGGAGGGGTTGCTGTGTTATGTGCTTTCGTCCACTCCCACCCATCACCCCACCAGAGACCTGTGGTAATAAGACCACCTGATCATGACCTGGAGTCTTCAAAAGCATTAACTGAATAAACTCTCCATCTTATAAGCTATTGGTTTCATGTATCTTATTGCAGTAGGAAAGCTGTTTAATGTAATAATACTTTTCCTACCAGCATACTTTTAATCATAAATTGCCCAGATAATGTATCTGTTTGGAGATATTTTAGCAGAGGAAGATATAGGACTCTGTAGCATCCAATCTCACAGCCCCTTTCCATTGAACGAGTGGTCCATAAAGCGGTGTCTCAGAACCCTGGGCAGAATTTTGTTAGCATGCAGTCCTTTAAATAAATGCTGTTTAGCTGAGATCAAATGATTTTCCTACCAACCTCCCTGAATTGTAAATCTTCTCTAATTGAGTCAACCACCTCACACCATCTTACTCATGTGAGGCCATCTTAGCAATATATCTTGCTTCTGGTAATTCTGAAAAATTGTGATACATGATAAAAGATTAGTAGGGTGGAATTCATATCTTCTAGAAGCTTATTGACTTCTTAGAGACTAGGCTAGATCTCTAAAACTTAATAAAACTTTGTCATATATAAGTTAATCATGTAAGCCAGTAGGGAAATAGATGTTTTGAATATGGCCACACGGTCTTTATCAGTTTGAGTTGTAGTGATAATGGTGGTGGTGGTGGTAGTGGTGGTGATACCATAGACTTGGTGATTTAAACAACAAACATTTATTTCTCACATGTCTGGAGCCTGGAAAGTCCATGCTCAAGACACCAGGTGACCAGAAGTCTTAAAATACAAACCTTTTTTCATGACATGCTAACAAGACTGAAACCTTGGGTCTCTTCCTCCTTCTGTGAACTGAAGCTTCCAAAGTTATGCTGTTCTCCTGCCACAGCCTCCCAAGTGCTGGATGACAGATGGGCATGAGCAGAGCCAGCTTCATTTTCCTTCCTGTGAGGGCACTAATCCCATTCTTGAGAGGTGGGTCACCTTTATGAATGAATAACCTTCCAAAGGCTCCACCTCCAAAGACCATCACTTTTTGGGATCAGGTTTCATAAGAGAGATTTAGGAGCAGAGCATAACATTCAACCCATAGGGGGGAAAAAGAAAAAAAGGGGGAGTCAATTAGAAGGTAAGACCTAAGTAAAGAATTGAAAAAAGTGGGAACAGTGACACTGTTGCTCAGGAAGAGACAGCATCCATTCTTTTCATCTGGGATGACCAGCACAGTTTTTTACAAAGGCTATGATAAAGCCGGGGTAATGGTGGCTTGGGAGGCAGAGACAGGCAGATCTCTGTGAGTTCAAGACCAGACTGGACTGCAGAGTGAGTTCCAGGACAGCTGGGCCTGTTACAGAGAAACTCTGTCACCAAAAACCGAAAGAAAAAAAGTAAAGAAAAGAGAGGGAGAGAAGGAGGGAGAAAGGTAGGGAGAGAGAGGGGGGAGGGAGGAAGGAAGGAAGGAAGGAAGAAAGAAAAAAAGAAAGAAAGAAAGAAAGAAAGAAAGAAAGGCAGGCTATAATAGTAGGCTGATAACATTAAAGGGGCGTTGAAAAGAAGCCCCCAATATGAGCAGAGATCAGGTGTTGTGGAGTTTTGAAAGCAACCAGAAAGATTTATACTTTCACCCCAGGAAATAACCATCTGCAGAGTTTTGAAGTAGGGGTCAGGGAAGCAGTACTTTTCAAGTTTTAAAGATTATTCTGGGTATTGCATTTGACCACATGAGGCAGAGGGAAACCAGAGAACTATTAGTACTGCAGTATTTGGGACAAGGGACTATGGTGGTGGGAGGGACTGGAGGTGTTGACAGAGTGGCTGACACAGTGACGAGGTCTTAAATTACATGTGTCTCACAGTTTTTCTTATGCTATGTTCTGAATATTGGGGACCCCCTCACCCCAATTCATATGTTAGACCCTAACATGGTGTGATAATATTAAGAGGTTAGGCATTTATCAGGCATCAGATGAGTGGATTTTAATGACAGGATGAAATAAAGTTTTTTTTCCCCTTTTAGTTCCAGTTCATTCATCTGTGAGTTTTAACATAATACCATAGAGTAAATAATTCATAAGCAACAAAGCTTTATTACAGTTGCCCAGGCTGGGAGGCACAAAGGGAAGGTCCCAACAGACTCGGTGTCGAATGGACCTTGCTCTCAGCATCCAGTATGACACCTAGCTACCTCCTTACAGAGTTAAAGGGGTAAGGCAACTTTGCAAATCACCTTCATAAAAGCACTAACTCCATTCATAAAGCTGAGACCCTGATAAGTGCACCACCTCATAAATGCCTAACCTCTTAATATTATCACACCATGTTAGGGTCTAACATATGAATTGGGGTGAGGGAGTCCCCAATATTCAGAACATAGCATATGAAAAACTGTGAGGCACATGTAATTTAAGACCTCGTCAAGGAGATTGTTGTAGCTAGAAATTCAATTACTTGTGGATTAAGGTTGTTGGACTGCAAAAGAAGAGGCATATCAGATAGTGTGGATAAAGTGGAGGGCAAAAATCACAGGTTTTAGAAAATAGGCAGATTGGCTTGGCTGCAATTAAAAGTGCAAGGTAAGTAAATGAGATGGAGTAATGGTTATGCCTGTCAAGTTGATGGGATTTGGAATCACCATGGAAACAAGCCTTTAGGCATGTCCGTGAGGAGATTTCTAGATTAGGTTAACAGAAGTTGAAGGACCAACCTAACTGTGGACAACACTGTCCTGGACTGAATAAATAGGAGCAAGTGTCTGAACACCAGCAATCGTCTTCTTCTGCATATTGACTGGAGGTACATCGTACTAGTGTCCTCAAGTTCCTGTAGTTGTGACTGTCCCACCATGCTGGACTCGTCCAGCCCTTCATTAGAATAAGTCCTTCTTTACTTGAGTTTTATTTTGCAGCACAAAGTAGTTGATATGGATGGGTACATAGAAATTATGTCTCTGAGGATTCTTGTTAGATGCTCCTTGATTTCTCATGACCCAGGTTCTTTTGCCTTTCAAAAACGTCATACCAAAATCATCCTCAAGAATGGTTGCCTGCCACAGAATGCTGACATGTGATTGGCTTGCTTTTTCTGATATCTCCCTAACAGGCTAATTCATTAGTTCAAGAGAGCCTCTTCCACTAGGGACAAGTTTCGGTTTTGGAAGATCTCCCAGTGTTGAAGTGAATCTACTTTCTGACTTCTGCCATCTGACCATTGGCTCTGATTCATTTCGGCTGCTATTCTCTGGTTCATTTATGCAAGAGATAGTTTTTAATTTCACACTAAGACTTAGGGAAGATAACTTAGCATGCCTTGAATTTCTTCTACCTTGGTGAAAGCTGTTTTAGTTATTACTTAATAACCACATTATTAACCCGATGCAGAAGACCCTCAAATCAAGCGGTACCACTTAAATGCAGAGTGTATGTATGCACACCAGGATATATGTAGAGGGAATTGATAAAGGTCATGTAATTACATCTTCCTTTAAGGAAGTAGTTCCTTAAGGAAGAATAAATAGTTCAGCATTTCCTACTTTCTTCTGTTCCACATATTTCTTGTGTGATTTGTGAGAAAGTGGGTATAAAAGTTGACCTCAGGCTCCAGGACAGGAGGGATCTGCTCACATCTAATACTGATATGGGTTTTAAGTGAGAAGGATGGATGAATGGGTACACTGGAGATTGGGGAATAGCTCTATCCAGTTTAATAAGTTGCAGAATAGAAAAATACTTAGGTCAAGGCCTCAACTAGAGGTAAGAAGTGGGCTCAAGAACAAAATTGAGGGACTATGAGCAAGAGCAAAAACCCAGTTTCCAAAATCCATGCCAAGCCCAAAAGATTACTCCTGCTCATCTCACAGGTGAAGACTGGAGTCCATGAAACAGCTCCATGTCAATGATCATAGCGAATAAAACAAGTGGGAGGGGGCAGCTGTGGCTTTAACAAGTAGTTGCCTTGGATTCTAGGATGCTGTGTTCCATGTTTGGGAACCAGGGAAGAAGAGGCCAGGCCCAATGATTCTACTTAAATTATTACCATCTTGTAAAAAAAATAAAAAACATGGAGCTAAAATTAATCAAGATATAAAGGTATAGGATCCACGAAAGTCTGAATGTTGTAGGAAAGGAAGAGAGAGAAAGAGGACATTGGGCAGGAGCATTGAAAGTTTTCGATGGAGGATTCAGTTCAGGATAACTTGAAATTATTCTGGCAAAGCAGAAGAGAATGGTTAATAATATGTAGAAGGAAAACTACATGTGGCATGAGTAAATACGACTCCTGGAGTTCATAAATGGAAGTCCTATGAATAACATCTGGGGACTCTTGAAGGTGTTGGTCACAGTGAGGCATGTGTGGTTGGCCGAATTTAATCCCACAAGCGGGGGACTTGTGAAGGGTTTGAACACTGAGTACCTTAACCAAACTTGTGTGTGTCATTTCTGGCTTCTGCAGCCAGGGCAACTTTCATATCGCTTTATGGAGAATTTCCTAAGTATGTAACAGCTAGTCTGTCCTTTTTTATGTTTTTCTTGAAGCTATCTCAATGATATAAAAACAAACCTCTCTTACCTTTAAGTCATGATTTCCTCCTACCTAGAAGTCTAGTCATCCTTTCGTGGATATACCACATGATATTCACAAGCAATTAGTATCTATTAGAATTTTATAATATGCCAAGAATTTTGGGAAAGAATTTTAGTCAAATTATCTTAAGTATCATAATATCTTTATAAGGTGTATGTCATTCTATCATTTTGAAACTTGAGATTCAAAAATGTTGTGTAAGTTTCCAAAAATTCGTGAATGTCACAAATGGAAAACAGACTG
>NC_022019.1:17733470-17743010 GCF_000317375.1 Microtus ochrogaster | reverse complement strand
CCTAAGGTGGCTCCCTTATCTAAGAATTGTGGAAAAAGGAGGATTGGGATAAAGGAAGGTTGGATAAGGGAGCACGGAAGCATAGGTGGGTTTTTAAACACAAAGCAAAGAAAACCAGTCTACAAAGCACAATCCCAGAGAACTTAAATAACAATGAGGACACTAAGAGAGACTTACATAGATCAAATCTACATGGGAAGTAAAAAAAGACAAGATCTCCTGAGTAAATCCAGAGCATGGGGACCTTGGGGTAGGGTTGAGGGCAGAGGGGAGAGGCAGGGAGGGGAGCAGAGAAAAATGTAGAGCTCAATAAAAATCAATTAAAAAAGAAGAAAAGAAAGAAGACAGATGGACAGAAGGAAGAAAAGAAAGAAAAGAGAGAAAGGAAGGAAGGAAGGAAGGAAGGAAGGAAGAAACTGAGGCTTCCTGCCTGCTTTATCTCAAGCTCCTAAGCATCATTTTCCTTCCCCACGAGGCATTCTCCATCATTAGTTATTGTTATCTCAGTGAACAGGTATCTGACAGGAACAACTTCAAGGATGACAGACTTGGTTTAGGTCATGTTTTTGGAGTTATCAGTTCATCATGGAAGCACGTATATGGTGGAATAGAATAGTTTAACTCAAGACAGCGAAGAAGCAGAAAGAAGAACATATAAGAAAGGACCAACACAGATACAAAACACTTAAGAAATACCCCCCGCCACTCCTATTACAACAACCAACTTATTACAACTAGCCCTCATCTCTTTCACCTTCCAATCACTCTTTCATTGTATGAATCCATCAATATATTAAACCACTGAGCAGATCACAGCCTTCATTTTTATTTCTGGAAACTCCCTAAGACAGACACAGAAGTGCAATTTTATTAACCTAATCAACTTGACAGCCACCATTAACCCCCATTCCACCAACAAAGATGGAGTCCTTGTGGAATATGGCTCTAGACTCCTCATCACCAAACAGCCCTTCTTACTTCCTTATTTTGAAACAGGTGTTTGGATCAGAACTTTTAAGAGATCAGTCTGACAGGCCAACTAAAGGATTTTATGTTTGTGTAAATAATTGCAATATAATAGGGTCTGGGAAACAATGGCTACATTAGTTGAACTCACATTTTCAAGAATGACAGAGGAATGAATTCTAAACCCATCCATTCTTAGAATTTTCTAGAAAAATCTCATCTTCCTTTCAGTAGCTTATTTAATAGAAACGAGAGATAGTAAGTAAGTAAACCCTCTTGTAATGTATGCCACATGCCAACAGCCCATCTTAAATTAGATATAATCCTGGACCCACATCACATTTTTTCTTTTCATTAGAATAACAGTAGTAATAATTTATTGATGAATGGGAAGAAAGGGAAGGGAAATTGCTTCAGACTGCTACATAGGAAGAGAAATCCAATAGCCCCTTTACCTTTTAGCACTAAAAGCTCGAATTAAAATGATTGAACATTGCATTATAAATATCAATATAAAAGGGAATGGGAATGTGAGAAAATAATCCTGGTCGTAATGAAAGCAATGGGGATATTGAGACTGGATGTGACCAGATGGGACAGGCAGGCACCACTTGAGACAGTCTGACTTGTCCATACCAACCTCTGGCAGCAGCATGGGTGAAGTAGGCAGCCTGAAAATAGACCATCCTTACCACCACACCGTGGTTTCACTCTTCTGCCTTGGCCAGACCAGTCTCAGCTCACCAGGTCGCTAGGGAACAGGCAGAGCCCCTAGTGCTCTTTCCTAGGTAGCATTCTTTCCTAGCCTCTTCCATCTGCTGGGCTGCAAACCTAGCCTCTTCCACTCGCAGTTTTTGCAAGCTTCCCATTATGACAGCTCTTACACAATATCTGGCTTGTGCTAAACCTGTGTTAAACCCTTGCTGTCTGGCACTCAATGCTTTAGATCAGATCAAGTCTGTAAGATTCACTGTGTAGTCTTCATAGTCTGCAAAGAAACTGAATACGTACTGGGATTTCTCTTTGCTTGTATTTTATCTTCTTACCTAGATGGAGGAAAGTCCCAACCAGAATCAGTCACACAGGCAAGAAATCGTGCCTAAGACCAAACTGTCTCCAATGGTACTGAGGAAAAGTAATATGGAAGTTACCTCTAAACGAATCATTGGACAGTCCTCTCAAATTAAATTATGTATATTTCTGAGCTATATGAGGAATTGGAGTAATGGCTTGAAACCCAAGTCAGGTTATCAGTGAAATAATAACTCAAGGAAACCATGGTAAGCAACGCAGAGGCAGAATGAATGGCCCTGAAGGCAGAGGCCACTGCTTCCAGCCATTGCAGAATTTTTATAGGGGACTCAGAGAGAGGCTCATTCATATTTAATGGGTCTTCTACTTCAGTGGCTGAACTCTGAAGTTATGAGTCCAAAAGATGGATTTACATCACAGCTGTGCTGAAACTGATCCAGAATTTGTGTGCTACAGTGCCTGGGGGAAACCATCTGCTTGGATTAAGCATCTGAGAACCTGTGAAGCTACAATCACACAACACTCTAAGTGATATTAAAAGAATTTAGTGTCCATTTCCCAGAATGCCTGAAGGTGGGATAGTAGAGTGGTACTTGTCAGCTGTTGTCACGAAAATGCTACGTGACAACCAGGCAATCTTGGTGGCAAACAACAGTAAACTGGTGTTCCCACGCTCACTGGTCAGTGGATCAGCTGGTACCTCTGCTTCAGCTGCAGACCCAAAAGCCACCAGAGCTCAGTCTGCATTGCACTTGACTCTGGCTGCAGGGAAAGGATTGCTCCAGGCTACTCTATCTGGCTGGTACTTCTTTCAGACATCGACCATTTGCCCCACCCGCAAGGATCCACTCTAGGAAAAGACAGTGCAGCCAGTAAACCCAGCCACAGAAGCATCTCTTATTCCTCTATCCAAGCCATACCCACTCACATCCCATCAGCTGATGCAAGGCTCAGCTAACCCAAACCTGGAGGTGTGTGATAGGTAGGTATAGTCTTCTTGGGAAGAATATGGTTGGAGAATAAGACTAACAGAATGAATAACTGAGGCTAAGATACTTGTTGGTAAAGTTGAGCAGCAGCATTTGGCCTTGGAAATGTTTCTTAGAATTTCAAATGTTCACTTCTACTCCTTTGTTGGTAAATATAGGGCTATACATCTCAGAAGTCAAAGGAGGCAGAACTGGTGATGTTTCCTATCTTAAATTCATGTCTTCTTTCCAGTGCAGTCCACATAGATGTCCCAGAACAAATTATTTAAATGCCTTATGCCTTAGTTTCCTTTTTTTGTGAATAAGATTAATGATAGCACATCAATTCTTTCACAATTCTATACGTTGAATTGTGTCTATACATTAAATTGAGCCTCACCTAACACAGACCCTAGTAGGTTTAAGTAGCACATCTCTCTTATTCCATCTTTACTTCATCACTATCTTATTATTGTTCCATCTTTACTTCATCACTATCCATTGTGCCCTTGCTCTCTCTGTGATTGGACACCTCTGTTTCTCTCCCCACCCAATAATCCATGAGTGCCACACTCTATCCTAGCCCATCCTACTGTTCTACACTAGGCCTCTTTCCAAGCTTGAGTAGACCTTGATCCTGTGTGCGCTGGGTCCATATAGTAACCAAGGGAGCCTGAACTCTCAAAGGAAGGTTGAGAAGGTCTGTAATCCCAGAGACAATGAGCATATTCAGAGTTCCTACCTCACAATGGGACCTATTATGACAAATCTAATGGACCAGAGGACTTGCTGGCCCCAAGGAGTACTGAGATTCACAAAGCTTCACTTTGAGTTTTGTATTTTTATTTAGTTCTTCGAGCACTGGTTCTTTCTTACATTGGGTTTTCGTTATATCCACATACCACCACCACCACCCTGCAACTCTTCCCAGGTCCACCCACCTTTCCTATCTACCCAAGTTTATATTTTCTTTTTTTTTTAAGCTGGGCGATGGTGGTGCACGCCTTTAATCCCAGCACTCGGGAAGCAGAGGCAGGTGGATCTCTGTGAGTTCGAGACCAGCCTGGTCTACAGAGCTAGTTCCAGGACAGGCTCCAAAGCCACAGAGAAACCGTGTCTCGAAAAACCAAAAATAAATAAATAAAAAAAGAAAGAAAGAAAGGAAGAAAAAACGTGAAGAAATTTAACAGTTGCCAGTCACTCCAGGATTAGGGATAGGATTGTGTGACCACATCCTCTCTACATTCTGGGATTTGTTCTGGGTTGGGCTTGCCCAAGTCTTATGCATGCTGTTATAATCACTGTGAATTTTTTATGTAGATCTCCTGCTGTGGCTGTAAGGTATTTCCTTATAATAATCCATTGCCTGTAGCTTTTACAACTTTTTTATTATTTTGCAATGATCCCTGAAGCTTAGGGATAAATGGTACATATATTCCATTTATTGCTGAGCTGAGTGTTAGGCGATTTCTTATTTTCTACACCTTGGCCAGTTGTGGGTCATTGTATTAACTTCCATCTACTATAAATAGAATCTTCTCTGATGAGGCTTGAGAGAGCATTGATCTATGGGTATAATGAAAAGTACTTCATATATCAGGGTTTGAATCTGAAATACCCCTACTACATGTTTAAATTATTTGTCACCAACTAATGACACAGTGTTGAAATATTGTGGAACCCTTTAATCATGAAGTCTGTCTGGCAGAAATGGATCATGGAGGACGAGCCTTGAAAGTCATGTTCTGCATCTACCAAAGTAGGGGGAATTTCTGTCTCCTGTACACCTTTCATTAAGGACAGAGCTGTCCTAGCTGTTCTGCCTTCTCTACCATGATAGGCTGTGTCCATAAACTTGGGAGCCCAAATAAACCCCCATACCCTAAAGTTTCTTGTGTCATGGATTCTGTCACAGCAACAAGAAAGGTAACTAATGTATTTGACTTAGTCTTGTGACCCTGGTTTTTGCCATTTCCAGTTTTATCAATGAGTTTACAGACCTGAATATATTTTGCATCCTATTGAAACTATTGCCTACGGAGGCAATGAATTCCAAAGAATCAAAAAAAAAAAAACAAACTATTTTAGTAATGTATGATATTCCTGAATGTTTATAACCTTCCTCCCTTTTGTGTCTTCTCAGCATGAATTCACACATGTATTTACTGAACACAGTATTGTATCACATGAAGGAAGTCTCAGCCAGGTTTATTGTCAGAGATGAGTTGGCCAAGCCCATTCCATTACTTTCTACAATACTTTGAATAGCAAAAGTTGCAGAGCAAACTCCCCTCTGCCACATATACACACCATGCCAAAGTTTTCACACCACAACACACATATAAGCACATAGACACATTCCACAATATTTGGTCATTTTATTTATACCTTAAGTTCCCATCATCTAGGGCAAAAAAAAAGTATTAACAAGAATGATTGCAGGAAAGAAATTTTCATTTTAAAGTTTGCAGCAAATTTCATTAATTATGTTGTGATGCAATTAAGCATTTCATTTCAGAGCTATTAAAATTTAAATTATTTATTAATAATTACAGATCATTACCTGATAGTGTTCAGTCTGCAGAACAGCAAATGAATAATTTAGCAGCTTTGACATGGCTTTCCCTGTATTGCCCTGTTTAGATGCTATCTGTATTTGTACGTGTCAGCTTGTCAATGTATGAGCTTGTTTGGATGAACTCACCTACTGTGCCTTCTGTGTATATAGGAGCCTGCCGCATTCTGAATTTAGTTTAGAATGTTTTCCCCTTAAAGCTCACAACATAAAGATAAAACAGGAATAATGGTAATGTTATATTGATAAACTGTGCAATCCTCATCACCGAGATGGACTTCAGTTCTAAGAGCAGAGTTATACTTACTCATCACAGGATCTTTCCTATAGCCCTCTTCTCTCCTCCAGGATCTTTAATACTTATTATTATCGCATAAATACTACACACAGGTACGATCACAGATGAATACCTTTGTTTAAATGCTGTTTAAAGATTTATTTCAATCGAAGCTAAAACAAAATTATTAAAGCTTAAATGTATGAAAGGATCACGTGACAGATTAATGCAAGTAGAAATTGACAAGTGAGTACTGATGTTACTTACATAAGGACCAAAGTCCAGTTGCTATTGATTTTAACCCATCAATTCTGACATCTGCCAGAGTGGTTCACCCTAATGTTTTATCTAGGAAAAATTTTAAGTCACACCGGAGATAGGAGATTTCTTTTATGTATTTATATATTTATATATGTGTGTACACATATACATCTTAAATAAATATATGTACATACATACATACACACACACACACACACACCTGAGAGAATCACACTTGACCAACGTGGACTTAAGTATACTATGATAGACAGTGATTGTCATTATGAAGTCAGTGTGAACAATTACTTTGTGTTTGTGGAGTGTGTGGTGTTGCGTGCATATATGTGGGTGGACATGTCTATGTATGTGAAGAGGCCAGGGTAGAATATCAAATACCTTTTTCTAAAACTCTCAGCCTTTTCTTGAGACAGGTACTCTCAATGAATTGGACGCTCATCATTCTGGCTAAGTGGCCTATTGAACTTTTGAAATCTACCTGTGTCTATGTTGCCAGTCTCTACCCCTGCACATTCAATGCCGGTATCACAGATTACACAGCAATGCCAGTTGTCTTTACGTGTGCACTGGTGGATTGAGCTCAGACTCTCACACTTACAGCAAGATGTCTCTCCAGATGTGTCAATCGTTTCTTCCTGCGGTACAAATACTGTACTGAACGCTGTAGACACAGTAGTGAATAGACAGAGGTGAGAGGCATTCTTCAATTCAAAATAAAAACCCAATGGCTTCATAGGATTGTCTTTTCCCTCGATATTCCAGTCCTCAGTGCAGTAACCCTGTTGTGGATGGATTCACATTAAGGCGCTGTGTTTTCATACACATCCTGCCAAAACCTGGATAGGAATTGTAAGGGAGACTTGCATTTTGTAGTAGCATAACTCTTCCTCAAACCCCAGCAGGCTTTCGTTTCCCCTTGTCATGAGTGCTGTGCTTATACTACTGGGCAATTTCTCCTATTGCAGATCCCCAGAGAATTTTTCATTGTGATAAAATATACATAGCCTACAATGTATCATTTTAACCATTCACAAGTGAATAATTTGGTAGCATTAATATTTACAATGTTGGGTAACCATCACTACTATCTACCTGCTGAACATGTTCATTTATCATGTACAGCCAAAATTCTCTACCCAATACCTAAGCTTTGCAGCCCCCTCCCCCCCCCCTGCACACACAACTCCATGCCCATGCAAATGTATGTTTTTCTGTCTCAGGCGTATTTTATTTAGTGTTTTTTTTTTCCAAGAAACATCCATGTAGTGTCTATCAAATTTTCTTTCTTTAAAAGGCTTAAAATCACCTGTATAGTACCTTTATTGATAGGTTCTTGGACTAGTTCTGCTTCTTAGCTATTATGAAAAATATTGCTTTTAAGATTAGTATATAACTATCTGTGAGCATCTAAGTTAAGTTCTCTGGAATATTTGCTGAATAACAGTTCTGTGTAGGATGGTAGTTTCATGAGACTAACCCCTTGAGAAACTGCTGTAGTGTTTTCTGTCTGCAGTTGTAACATTTAATGCTCTCTGGATAGTCCTGGTTTCTTCACATCCTGATACTCGGTGTATAAATGCGTATTGGGTAACATGATCTTGTAATATTAAATCTTTCATTCTTGCTGGAAAGAATGTGGATCAACGGAAACACTTCTCCAGTAATGGTGGAAGGGTATACTTGTACAGCTACGTTGGAAAACAATATGGCAGTTTCTCAGAAAATTAGGAATTGACCCACCTAAAGACACAGCTATACCACTCCTGGGTATATACCCAAAGAGCACTCTACCATACAAAGACACTTCTCAACTATGTTCATAGCAGCTTTTTCGTAATAGCTAGAAACTAGAAACAACCCAGATGTCTATCAACTGGAGAATAGGTAAACACAATGTGGTACATTTACACAAAGGAGTATTAGTCAGCTGTTAAAAACAATGGCATCACGAAATTTGCCAGCAAATGGACCGAACTAGACATGGTGATCCCAAAGTACCCCAAGACCCAGAAAGGCAAACATGGTATGTGCTCTCTGATAGGGGGATATTAGCTGTACAGTAAAGGATAACAATGCTACAGTCCACAGACCCAAAGATGCTAAGTAACAAGGAAGGCTCAAGGAGAGACATATGAATCTCACCGTGAAGGGGACATAGAATAGATATTATAGGTGAATGGGAGAGGGATCTGAATAAGGGTATGGGCCTGGGAATAGGAGAGATCAGGTGAGCTGAGGAACAGAGAAGGGAGTATTAAGAAACACAACTGGAATCAGGTGTATCTCTGGCGTGAGCTAGAAACCTAGTGCAATGAAAACTCCCAGGAATCTATGAGGGGACCCTGGCTAAGATTATTAGCAATGGGGGATATGGATCCTAACCAGACAAGACTTGCAGCGAAGGGTTTGGGACCCTAACCCAGCCACATAACCTTTGACCTACAATTTCCCCTGCCTACAAGATATTCTGGGGTAAACGTAGCACAGAAATCATGGGAGTGGGCAACTGATGACTGCTCCAGCTTGAAATACGTACCATGAAAGGGAGCCCACTCCTGAAACTGCCAGCGGGGCACTGGGCAGCACAGAGACCTGGGCTAGAACCAAACATGACTGAAAAAAAAAAGTCAATGAAATGATTCCTAGTGATATTCTGATACATTCCTAGACTGTTGGATAGCCAAATTGTCAGAGAGGCTTCACCTAGCAACTGGTGGAAACAGATGCAGAGACCCACAGCCAAACATTAGGTGAACCTCATGGAACCCTGTGGAATAGGGGGGAGGGAGGATTATGGGAGCCAAAAGAGCCAAGACAATACAAGAAAACCCACAGAATCAATTTACCTTGGCTCGCAGGGGCTCACAAGGACTGAACCACCAACCAGGGAGCGTGCATGGGCCTAACCTTGGCCCTCTGCACATATATGTAATTGTGTAGTTTGGTCTTCTTGTGGGACTCCTAACAGCTGAAGCAGGAGCTGCTTCTAACTCTTTTTACCTGTTTGGGGGACCCTTTCCTCCTACTGAATTACCTTTCCAAGTCTTAATAAGAGAGGAGATCCGTAGTCTTACTGCAACTTGATGTGCTATGGCTGGCTGATATAATGGGAGGCCTGCTCTTTTCTAAAGAGAAGCGGGGAGAGGATCTGTAGTATAGAAGGACTGGGAGAAGAAAAGGGAAGAAAAACTGATTGGATTGGAAATTTCAATTAATATTAAAAATTTAAGAAACATTCATTCTTATTTCATTCCTTCTTTATCATCCCACTAGACTTATAATCTATTTGATAGAAATGTAGTTACCCCAGATCTCTTTAAGTTATTTGTATGGAATAGTTTTTCCATCTTTCTCTTTAAATTACTTTCACTGTGTGTGTGTGCGTGTGTGTGTGTGTGTGTGTGTGTGTGTGTGTATCTGTCTATCTGTCTCTTGTATAGCCT
>NC_022019.1:17731249-17733237 GCF_000317375.1 Microtus ochrogaster | reverse complement strand
TTATTAACCAATGGTATCCACAGCATACAGAGGGGAATCTCACATCATCTGTCTGTCCATCTGTTTGTCTTTGAAACTACCCAAGATTAGATTGGCCTCTTATAAATAATATATTGTTGATCCTTAAAAAAAAAAAAACCTCCGAAAATCTCTGTGTTTATAATAGATAAATTTATCCATTTATATTTGAAGTAATCACACATGAAGAGAGTCTAATTTCAGCAGTTTTTTTTTTCTATTCATTGTGGAGTTTGTTTTGACCTTGTTTCTTCTGTACTGTCTTATTTTAACCTAATTTTTATGGTGAATCTTTTTAATTCCCTCCTCGACCCTTTAGATATTCTCCTTGTAATTATCTTAGAGATTAAATTTAGATTGAGTTATATTACATTTAGATTATTCTAACGTTAGGAAAATCTAATTTGACCTTGTACCAATAGAATTTAAATAACACAATACTCTACTCCTGTAGCTTTGTCCTTACTGTTTGTTAATGATATTACATGGTATATAAATAATATTATTGATAATTTCTAATGCATATGGTTTAAAATGTACATAATTAAAATGGGAACTATAAAGCAAAATTACAATAATGTTAGCTTTTGTTTTTGTTGTTTGAGAATTTAATATATAAATATAATCTATTCTGAATAATTCCACACATCATCTCATTCCCTACAAATGTTTAACTATACTATGCCCTAAATTTTATGTATTTTTTCCAAAGCCATTTAGTCCACTTATTGCTATGAGTATGGAGCCTCATCTTTAAGAAAGGTTGATCTCCTTATCCCAATAGTTATTAGCTATCAGTCATTTAACTAAGGGTGAAACTTCATAGCTGTTTTCCTATGCTGGAATTTTTTTCTAGCTTGCTCTTGTCCAGACCTTGTGAATGTTGTTACAGCTGTTGTAAATTCATGTGTGCAAATTCCTTGTTGTACCTGATAAACATTTTATCACTTTGGTCAGTTATTGCCTCTGGCTTTAAAAATCTTTCTGACCTCTATCATGATGATCGTTGATATGTGTGATATCTCACTTAGTACTGAGATTCTGTATTCTATAGATGTTGACCAATTATAAGTCTTGATATTAATCACCATGCACTATAAAAAAAAAGCTTCTCGGCAGAGCAGAAAAAGAAATAAGTGATCAGTCTCCTAGCTATATAGCCCAGTCTCTGGGCCCTAGGTCAAGGGGAAAAAATCCAGAACCCCTCCCCACTAGTCTCAGATGCACCAATATCAGCAGTAAATCTTCTGCAGGCAAATTGCTCCACTCAACCTCCATCAGACCCTGTAATCTACAAGCCCCACTCCATTCCCAAACCTACCCTTCCTCCATGACCTCAGTGGCTCCCTGAGATACAATGACTGCACTGATTGCTCCAAGAGAGGATTCCTGAGGCACAGACACTGACTGCAAGAGAAAAAGATACTGTCTGCACCATTTGGAGTAAGAAATGGGTAGATGCCAATGCAAGAATACATTCAACAACCTAAAGAGCAATATGGCACCACCAGAACCTAATGATCCTACAACAAGAGGAGTGGAACATCTCAACACAGAAGAAGCAAAGGAAAACAATCTTAAAAATCACATTATGGAGATGATAGCGACCCTTAAAGAAGAAATATTTTAAAAATTCCTTAAAGAAATAGAGGGAAAGAAAATAAATAAAATAGGAAGAAAGCAATAAATCTCTTAAAGAAAGCCAATAAAAAGTAATTAAACAGGACAAGGAAACACTTCACAACTTGAAAATTGAAATAGAAAAAATAAAGAAAACACAAACCAAGAGAATTCTGGAAATGGAAAATCAGGATAAATGAACAGGAACTATAGATGCAAGCATAACCAACAGAATGTAGATGGGAGAGAGAATGTCAGGCATTGAGGATACAATGGAGGAAATAGACTCATCGGTCAAAAAAACCATTAAAGGCAGAAAAGTCAAAACACAAAATGTTCAGGGAATTGGG
>NC_022019.1:17729183-17730719 GCF_000317375.1 Microtus ochrogaster | reverse complement strand
AGAAGCTGAAAAAAGCCTTCAACAAAATCCACACTACTTTATGATAAAGATCTTGGAGAGATCAGGGATACAAGGACATGTCTAAATATAATAAAAGCAATTTACAGCAAGCTGACAGCCAACATCAAATTAAAAGGAAAGAAGCTCAGAGTGATTCCACTAAAATCAGGAGCAAGACAAGTCTGCCAACTTTCTCCATATCTATTCAGTATGGTACTTGAAGTTCTAGCAATAAGACAACAAAAGGAGATCAAATGACAACTTATACTGGAGAGGATGTGGGGTGAAGGAAACACCTTTCCATTGCTGGTGGGAATGCAAGCTGGTACAGCTCCTTTGGATATCAGTATGGTGATTTCTCAGGAATTAGGAAACAACCTACATCAAGACCTAGCAATACTACTTTTGGGTATATACCCAAAGGATGCTCAATTGTACCACAAGGACATGTGTTCAACTATGTTTATAGCAGCATTGTTTGTCATAGCCAGAACCTGGAAATAACCTAAGTGTCCCTCAGCTGAAGAATGGGTAAAGAAAATGTGATACATTTACACAATGGACTATTACTCAGCTGTAAAATCAATAACATCATGAAATTTGCAGGTAAATGGATGAAACTAGAAAAAAACCATCCTGAGTGAGGTGTCTGAGACGCAGAAAAACAAACACAGTATGCACTCACTTATAAGTGGATACTAGATGTAAAGCAAAGGATAACCAGATTACAACCCATAGCTCCAGAAAAGTTAAGCAACAAGGAAGACCCTAAGAGAGATGCATGGATTGCCCTGGGAAGGGGAATGAGATCTCCTAGGTAAACTGAGGGTGAGGGTGTGCAGTAAAGTGGAGGGTAAGGGGGCTGAGAAATGGGGGAACAGGATGTTTTGGGGGAGGGATGGAGTGGGAGAGCAATAAAAGAGAGATCTTTATAGAGAGACACACTATAGGGTTAAGGAGAAACCTGTTTCTAGGGAAATTCCCAAGAATCTACAAGAATGACCCCAGCTAGGACTCCTAGCGATAGTGGAGAGGGTGCTCTAACTAACCTCCCCCTGTAATCAGATTGGTGAATAGGCCAACTATCATCATAGAGCTTTCACCCAATCACTGCTGGAACCAGATGGAGAGATCCACAACTGGGAACCAGGCTGAGATAAGGGAATCCAGTCTAAGAGAGGGAAGAGGGAATAGAGGAGCTAGGGAAATCAAGATCATGATGGAGAAATTTTCAAAGACATCTGAAGCAAGTTGATGAAAACTCATTAATAGATCTATAGTTTTGGAGCATCCATGGGACCAAACTAGGCCCACTGTATATGGGAGACAATGGTGAAGCATGGACTGTCTGAGGCGCCCCTAATAGGAGCACTATTATTTATCCCTGGTGCATGTGGTTGTTGGGTCGACCCTATTTCCTATTGTGGGATGCCATGCTTAGCCTTCATGCAGGGGTAAGGGATTTGGTCCTGCTCCAACTTAATGTGCTAGACTTTGTTGACTTCCCATGGATACCCTTACCTATTGGGAGGAGTG
>NC_022019.1:17726389-17727833 GCF_000317375.1 Microtus ochrogaster | reverse complement strand
TTCTTTTCCTTGAGGTCCTCTGAGCTCTGAGGGTCGGGATTTGATGGAGACATGCCATTTGGGGCTGAGTGTTCTGAGTATTCCCGAGGTCTCTCATTCTCTGCATAATCATTAGCTGTAGGTCTTTTGGGGTTTTTTTTTCTCCCCATTTGCTGCAGGAGGAATCTCCTTTGATGATGGCTGAACAAGGCACTGATCTATGAGTAAAGCAGAATCTCATTAGGAGTTATTTCACCACTTTGAAAAAAGCAATAGTATTTGGTGTAGCCCAGGGTCCCTGGTTACACAATCAGTATCAGATACAAGTTCAGTCTCACAGAGTGAGCCTTAAGTCAAATGAGTTATTGGATGCTTACTCCCACAAGCTTTGTGGGAACCATTGCATTAACATATTTTGTAGACAGGACACCATTGTAGATCAAAGGATTTGTGGTTGGTATCAAAAGGGATACCTATATAATATATGGGCAAAAACTCTAAGTAGGGACCCGCTCAACTCTCCATGTTCAGTCAGTTGTATAAGTGTTGTATTCAGAAATAGTCTCTTGCAGTCAGATTATAAAGAGCAACCTATAATACTGACAAAAGCCTAGGTTGTCTGGGGGTTCCCATGGGAACCCTTTGGCCAACAATTCAATTAGACGTTAACCCAATCCTGGTACTGGTTGTTACCTTTAATGACAAAAGATTGCCAGTTGGGACTCCCCTATCCCCATTATTTGGCAATTTCATTTAGTTTGCCTTCATATATGTATATGCATTTTAGGAAGTTTCTACTGTATTAGTTCTCCATATACCCCTCAAATGCTTCTAATTTTAGCTGTCTCTCCCCAAATATACTCTCTCAGCTTCCTCTCCACTCCTTTACCAGGCTTGATCCCCCTGTTCCACAACCCCATCCTTCCATAATTGTCTGTTCTATTTCCCTTTCCTAGCAAGATTTACCTGTCATTGCTAATCTCTTACTCTACACCTATTCTTTATTGAATATAGCTTGGTTATCATTGACTTCATAGCTAATACCCACATATAAACAAATAAATACCATAAATTTTTGTCTTTCTAGGTCTGTGATATCTCACTCTGTATTATTATTTTTGTCCAGTTTCATCCATTTGCCTTCAAATTTCATGATGTCCTTTTAAATTATACTTTTATAATTTAAAACAATTTTAAAATTTAAATATATTTTGATCATTTTCTTATCCTCTACCCTTCTGTATCTTCTTCCCACCCATATCCACTCAGCCTTTATCTCTTTATCAAAAAAGGAACAAGACATAATACAACAAATTCCCCCAAGAATTAAGAAACAAAAACACACACCCAAAAGAAAAATAAACATACAAAACAAAAAGCCCTCACCAAACTGTGACCAAAGAAAAGCATGCACACACTCACACACACACACACACACACACACACACACACACACACACACACC
>NC_022019.1:17723973-17725576 GCF_000317375.1 Microtus ochrogaster | reverse complement strand
AAAATTAAATTAAACAAGAAAGCTATTACAACAAAGTTGGGGAAGACATTCCAACAGAATCAAAAGAGCCCAAGAAAAGGCACAAGAATCAGAGACCAACTCATTCACAAACTGAAGAACGCAATAAAAATACTAAACTGGAAGCCACAATATTCGCAGAGTCTGAAGCAGACTTGTGTAAGCCCTAGGCATACTGCCTCAGTCTCTATGAGTTCATATGAGCTTTTATCATGTGTATTTAGAGGGCCTTGTGTTCTTGGTGTCCTCTGTCCATTCTGGCTCTTTGACTCTTTCTGCCTTCTGTTCCTTGGAGTTCTCTGAGTTCTGAGGGAAAGGAAATGGTGAAGATATCGCATTTACGGTTTAGTGTTCCAAGGTTTCTCTCACTGTCTGTCCAATGTCTGGCTGTGGATCTCTTTATTTGTTCCCATCTGATGCAGGAGGAAGATTATCTGATGATGGCTGAACAAGGCATTGACCTATGAGTATAGTAGAGTATCATTAGGAGTCATTTATATCACTATGAGGTTTTATTTGTTGTCTTGCTTTTTTGTTTATTTTTAAGACCAGTATTATTTGATTTTACCGTGTCCACAGGTTTTTGTTTATGAAGTCATCCCAGGTATGGGTTTCAACTCATAGAGTGGGCCTCAAGTCAAATCAGTGGTTGGTTGAATATTCCCACAAACTTAGCACATTCATCTTCGGTGAGTTGCACAGGTGTTGCCTTCAGCAATTGGGGCCTTGGTAGCAGTTTAAGGAAAGAAGCCTATAGTCTTGGCAATAGCCTGGGTTGTTTGGGGTTTCCCCTGGGATGGCCAACAGCTCAATTAGATGTAGCAGAAACTGAGTACTAAATGCTTTGGTTGGTGACAAGAGATGGTCAGTTGTGATCCTGTCTCATTCATGACTTGGTTATTTCATTTCTATTGACTTCTGGTATGCGAAGTCCTTCTGTATATGTGTTGCTTTTATTTGTTAATGAATAAAGAAGTTAACTTGGCCTGTGGATAGGGTAGAATAGAGTTAGGTGGGGGAAAACTAAGCTGAATGCTAGGGGAAAAAAGGCAGAGTCAAGAGAAGCCATTGTAGCCCTGCTGGAGACAGTAGCCAAACAGAACTTTACCTGGTAAGCCACAGCCACATAGCATGATAAACAGATTGATAGAAATGGGTTAATTTAAGATATATGAGTAAGTCAGAAATATGCTTAAGCTATTGCCCAAATAGTATTGCAGATATTAGAGTTTCTGTGTGATTATTTTGTGGTCTGGGCTACTGGGAATGAACAAGCAGCCTCCCCCAACAAACTCATTTATGTATTTATTTTACTTAGTGATATTTGCTTAGCACTCCCCAAATGTCCCTTAATTTTAACTGTCTCTCCTAGTATCCCCTCCAACTACCATTTCTCCCTTACCACTCCTGACTGGATCCTCCCATTCCAGCATCTTTGCTATGTATCCACAACTATCTTTTCTACTTCCTTTTCCTAATGAGATATATATGTTACTTTTAGTCCCTTATTCTATATCTACCCTCTGTAGTTCTGTTGATTGTAGCTTGGTTATCATTAACTTCACAGCTAATACCCACACATACG
>NC_022019.1:17705078-17720588 GCF_000317375.1 Microtus ochrogaster | reverse complement strand
GATGTAATATGCAAAACCTGCTTCCTTTTACTAGAGACATTTGCTGAAGCATTGTCAATCTTAATTTGTAGGGGGTATTCCCATATTGGGCATAAGGTCTAATAAATGTGTAATTAGAGAATCAACTTTTTAAGAGCTCAAGGCGGTTGCCCATTAAAATTCTGAATATATATCTATGGTATGCTGTACACTTTAATTTTCCAGACTCCACAAAATGAAATACATTCATTTGCCAAATTTCATTTCTTTAAGAACCTTTTGGGTTACTTCCTGCAGGTAATAGAATTTGATTATATTAAATTATTATATAAAGAATAAGTGGGACATTTCCTTATAATTTCCTTGCCTTGTTTCCAAGTGATAGAAAAATCTTTCTTCAACCTTTGCTCTAACATGGTGTTTCTTATGAAATTCTGCATCTTATAGCATATTTCCTACCAATAGCTGATCAATGTCATCATTACCTTGTGCTAAAGGGCCTGGTAGATCCATAGGGACTCTGACATATGTTATAAACAATAGATGATTTCTATTTCTGATTATTGTTGTAATTTAATAAATAGCAAAGTTAATTCTAAATCATCTGGAATAAGTTCAGAGGTATCAATGTGTAAAACAACTCTTTTTGCATACTGATAATAACTATATTAAGAGGTTCTAGAAAAAATCTAATACCATGAAAAGAACATATAATCCTGATTTTTTAATGTAATCATAAGGACTTTGAGCCACTTTATTTATTTTTCCTGATTTTCCTGATTATAACCTGCTTTTCCTGATTTATTTGTATCAGTATAGAATGTCGGAACTCCAGAAATTGGGTTACTCATACCATGCGATGGAGGATCCAATTAGTACTTTTTTTAGAAAAATAAACTATAGATTTTTGCTTTGAGGCTATTTAGTACTAATAGCTCCAAAAAATTTCTGGAAGCTCTTTGATAATGTTCATTTTCTGCCCATATTGAGGCCATTTCAACATTAGTAAAAGGTACCACAATTTCTACTGGGTCTAATTCTGCAATTGATAAAGTCTCAATTTTCCTTTGAGAATCAATTCAAAAACATTTTCTACATAGGTCTTTATTTTTTTCTCTGTTTCTGTGGCAAAAAAAAAATGTACATTCTAAAATACTGTCTTTTCCCTGCTTAAGGATTCCTGTGCAAGAATGCATAAAGGTATAATAACTAGAATACAGTCAAGTTCTGGATCCAAGCAATCCACATGTGCATCTGGCATTTTTTTTAACCCAGCCCAATTCTCTCTCAGCCTAAGCTCATAATTTTCTTAGAGTACTTAAGTCCTTATCACCTTGTAAGGTTTAAAATAAATTATGTTGTCCTTGAGTTGTTAATCCAATTGTGGGCCATAGCTAGTTAATATCTAGTTAATAATTTTTAAAAATCATTAAGAGTTCAAAAATGAACTTTCTTGATTTGTACTTTCTGTGGCTGAATTTTCTGTAAATCTATATTATATCTAATTATTAATAGAATCTCCTCTTTATATTTTTTCAGGAACAATTTGTAGTCCCCAACATTTGAAAAGTCTCTTCATCCAAATTTTTTCTAAGGCATCTGCATCTGAATAAGCTAGTAAGATATCATATATATATACATATATAAATGTAAATTATATATTGGGGAAACTGTTCACAAGGTATTTCTAATTGTTGGTATACAGAGTATTGACACAGGTGGGGTTGTTTAACATCCCATTTGGAAGAAGTTTTCACTGATACTCTTTAATAGGCTGGGAATTATTTTACATAGGCACTTATATGTGAAGGCAATTTTTTCCTATCCTGTTCTTGTAAAGATGTAGTAAAAAAAAAAAGCCATCTTTTAAATCAATCACTATAATAGACCATCCTTTAGGTAGTAAAGAAGACAAGAGAATTCTGGGCTGTTAAGAGTCCATTATCTGGATCACCTTATTAATAGTTCTCAAATCTGTTACCATTATCTATTTTCCAGATTTAATGACAAATATAGAAGAATTCCAAGGACTTGTTGATTCTTCAATATGTTGAGCATTTAACTGCTTCTGTACCAGTTGTTCTAGTGCCTTTATTATTTATAATGTCAAAGGCCATTGTTCCACCCAGACAGGTTTGTCAGTTAACCATCTTAAATGTAGGGCTATTCATATCTTAGAAAGATTAATAGCTATTGTGTTCTGCTTGTTTACAAAAGGAACAGTCAGTGACTGTTTTGATAATACCTTTTAACATTTATTGCTGAAGCATTCTTATTTGTGGTTTATTTCTAAGATTGAAGGAATGTTAACCTGTGTTTTCCATTGCTGTACAAATCACATCCCCTTAAATTCAGAGCTATATGAGTCACATATTGCTAATTTTCCTGTCTATCCTTCTAGTCACATACATTTAACCCATCTTGTACTTTTTTTTACCTAAGATAAAGTTCGAATCCCTAGAAGTTGAATATTTATCCCCCAAAGAAGTCAATATTTAGGCCAAAATTTTGGTGAAGTTATTATTATATCTGTGTCTGTATTACCCAAACTTCAGTTACAATATGATTTATTGATACTTTTAGATTTGGTCTTTGATCACTTATAGAAGCTTGTAAAATACTTGTTTGATGGTCTCTACTCAAAAGTTTATCTTCTGAAACCATTTTGTCATCCAGAGCAGTATGGTTTTAACAATAGGAATTAAGTCTTTTAATTGTACCATGAATGAGTTTCTCCAATACTGACAGGGAATAACTGAACCAAATTTCATACTGGGTCCTTAGAGAGGCCTCTTAAGGTGTTTCCCAATGGCAAAGGGTTATCTTGCCTGTCCCTTCTTGATCTGCATCCATCAGTTCAATGCTGGCCTTTGCCACACCTTTGGCATATGCCAGATGGCTGGGGTCTTCTCTTTAGAATTCTCATAGGAAAAAAAAATGTTTCTAGGAATGCCTTGCCTACATTCCCTTTTCTGATGACCGTATTTACCACAATTAAAACACATGACGTTTTTATTTTTCTTAAAAATTTTAGAAATCACTTCTCTTATCAAAATAGCATCATAAGTGAGAGAGCCAATATCAGCTGTATTTCAGATTCAATCATCCATGTGTGTTGATCATGCCTTTAAAGGCCTAATAACCATTTTGCAATCTGAATTAGAATTTTCAAAATCAAAGTTTCAATTAATATTTTTATAACTTCTAGATGTAACATTATCCTATTTATAGCTGAAGTCAATCACTGCAAAAAATAGTGAAGAATTCTTTTGGGCCTTGTTTAATTTTAATAAATTACTCAGCCCTCTTTACTGATTCTTCAATCCCGTCCCAAGCATTCAAAGCTGCTAGATGACAGAAGATTAAGATGTGATCATCAAATCTTCTCTTTACAAATCAGCATATTGGCTTTCAATGAGAACCTGATCTTGGGAAATTGCAATGCCTCTAGTTCCTATTTTTGTTGTTCTGTGGTTCTAGCTTCCTTTTTCCACCATATTCTCCATTGTAACTGAGGACCAACTTCCAATATTACTGTAACTAAATCTTTCCAGTCTTGAGAAATAATTCTGTTCTGAGTTGCTCATAAATTTAACAACTGCTTCACATAGGATAAATGCATATCAGATTAAATGACCACTTCCTTAAATCTTCTCAAATCTAATATTTCTACAGGATTTTAATTTAACTTCTGCATAAACTTGAGGGGTATCTATTGCTATTACATGGTAGACTGGATAAACTACTGTTGATTTTCTAATGACCCTGGCCCCCCTTCTTCCTTTCATCAGCTGTAAGTTCTGCTCCAAATTCTTCTGTGTGTAAATATTTTTCTTAGTTTCATTAGTAGGCCTTTCTAAGACTTGCATCTTACCAATAGTAAGTCTTTCTAAGGCCTGTATTTTATCAGTCAATTTTTCATATTTGGCACAATTATCTACCCATCTTTTAAGAATAAAATATGAATGAGTAAATTTATAATAATTGTAATCAAGATTATGCCAATCCTAGCTACCTTGGTTATTCCTTTATTTATTTTTTTCATTTTTCAAGTCATCCATTGTAGAAATATATAGACTCCTAACTCCCTGCATTGTAATAATATGCTTTATTCTTAACATGATAAAGATTTTTAAATAAGGCCTAATTCTCTTTTTAAGAACTCACAGGTGGAAAGTCCAAGGTCCTCCCCCCTCCGTCCATGTCTAGGAAGGTGAACATCCAAACTGGCTAGGCTCCCACAAAGCCAGAACATGAAGTAGGATCAAAACCCCGTGCCATTGTCCTTGGCTTCTCAAACCCTGACTGCTCTTTGGACTGGAGAAGGAGGGGGAGAGAAGTGGGGGAAGGGGGAGAAGGGTGGGAGGAGGGGGAGGGAAATGGGAGGCTGGGAGGAGGCAGAAACTTTTTTTTCTTTTTCTCAATAAAAAATTAAAAAAAAAAGAACTCACAGGTGTCCTACCAGATCTACCGACTTTTCCACAGCACTTACAATGGTGACAGTGAAGCTATGTGGGGCCAACTGTCTGCAATGGCTGTGCTCAGCTGTGCAGGAGGAAGGGTTGGGGGGAGATGCCTAAGCAGCCAGTGCAGTGGACTTCCACAGTGCTTCATGGGTTGAGCTAAGGGCACCTGCAGTTGCTGGCACGCAGTCAAGGGCTGAGAACACAGAGCAGTGGGCATACACTGGTGGCAGTAGCTGCAGAAGCCCTAACATAGGAACAAATAGGTCTCGAGGTGGCGGAACTAGTGTCCTGGAGAGCAGAACCAGGGAAAACCCACAACTCACAGGGAGGGAAAGTGGGCCACCTGAGATCAGGATACAGGAGATGGGCAGGAGTCAGATATTGGGGTAAAAACCTGATCCATCATGGAAGTAGAGGAGGAACAACCAGCTGACTCTATCTCCATATGTCCCAGATATATAGAGCAGGCCAATCTTTCTAAGCCTTTCCTTACTCCTTCCTAACTCTCTCTTGAATCCTGAGTCCTCCAAAATCTCTATGGCTAATTCTGGTCAGCTAGCTGTTGACTCCACTCCTTGATTCAAGGTTAACTTTATTAAAAAGTCTCAGTGTCTGTCACAGTGTGATCAAATATCCCACAACATTGTTTGGCTGATTGGTGTCCCAATCTCTTCACTTAAAGAGGTGGTCTCAGGAGACGGCCATTTCAGGCTACATCATCACAGGCAATGGCCTGGTCACAGGAGATGGCTAGTTCAGGCCACCTGTTCATTGTTTCTGGGAATCTTAGGTGGGGTCATCCTTGTAGATTCCTGGGAGATTCCCTTGCACTAGGTTTCTATGTAGCCCCTAAAAGCCTCCCCATTTCCAGTCATCTACTGGAGTCAGTATTCCCCCATCTACCCCACAACCTAGTCCTTCATGTTCCCAGTTCCTCCCACCCCCAGTTAATCCTCATACAAAATCTCTTGTATTCTCTTTCCCAGAGTGATCCATGCTTCTTATGCTTGGGCCTTGGTGTAGGAGGTCCTTCTGTATTTGTCTTGCTTTCATTGGTTTTAAAGAAACTGCCTTGGCCTAGTTGATAGGGCAGATCTCAGGTAGGTGGGGAAAACAGAACAGAATTCTGGAAGAAGGGCAGAGTGGCAGAAGCCATGAATCTCCAGCATGAGACAGATGTAGGTTAGAATTTTGCCAGTAAGCCACAGACACGTGGTGATACACAGATTTAATAGAAATGAATTGATCAAGAGGCTAGAGCTAAAGGGCCAGGCAGTAATTTAATTAATACAAATTCTGTGTGATTATTTTGGGTGTAAGCTAACCAGGCAGGATGGAACAAAGGGCCCTGCTCCCTCTACTACAGGACCTTCTTTTTTACCTAGTCTCTTTGGGTCTGTGATTGTAGCATGATTATCCTTTGCTTTACATCTAATAGCCACCTATAAGTGAGTACATCCCATGGTTTTCTTTCTGGGTCTGGGTTATGTTAATCAGGATGATTTTATCTCCTGGTTTCATCTATTTGCCTTAAAATTTCAAGATGTAATTAACAGCTGAGTAATACTCCATTGTGTAATGCACCACATTTCATTTATCCATTCTTCAGTTGAGGAATGTCTAAGTTATTTCCAAGTTCTGACTATTATAAATAAAGCTCCTATGAACATAGTTGAGCAAGTGTCCATGTGGTATGACTGAGCGTCTTTTGGGTATATGCCCACTTAGAGGTTATGAGGCAGATTGATTCCCAATTTTCTGAGAAACAATCCTATTGATATCCAAAGTGGCTGTATAAGTTTGCACTCCAGCCAACAGTGAAGGGGTGTTCCCTTAGTTCCACAGCCTCTCTGACATAAGCTGACATTTATGTTTTTGATCTTAGTCATTCTGACAGGTAGCAGACAGAATTGCAATGTCATTTTGATTTGCATTTCTCTGATGGCTAAGGATGTTAAACATTTCTTTGAGTGTTTTTCTGGTCATTTGAGATACTTCTGTTGAGAATTCTCTGCTTAGGTCAGTACCCCAAATTTAAATAGATTATTTTTGATGTCAAGTTTATTGAGTTTTTATATATATTTTGGAATATAAAAAAGCTCTATCAAATATCAGGTTGGTGAAGACCTTTTCCCATTCTATAGACTGCCATATGCCCTATTGACAGTGTCTTCTGCCTTATAGAAGCTTATCAATTTCATGAAGTTTCATTTATTAATTGTTGATCTTAGTTTCTATGCTACTAGTGTTCCATTCAGGAAGTTATCTCCTGTGCCAAGGTGTTCAAGGCAATTTCCAACTTTCTTTTCTACCAAGCTCAGTGTAACTGAATTTATGTTGAGGTCTTTGATTCACATGAACATGGGTTTTATACAAAAGTAATAGATATGGATATGTTTGCATTCTTCTACATGTCAACACCAAGTTATCCCAGCCCTATTGTTGAAGATGTTTTCTTTTGCCTATTTTATAATTTTGACTTCTTTGTGAAACATCAGGCATCCATAGTTATGTCTGCTTATGTCTGGGTCTTCAGTTTGGTCCCATTGATGTACCTGTCTGCTTCTATGCTAATAACATGCTGTTTTTATTACTATAGCTCTGAAGCAGAGCTTGAAATCAGAGATGGTGAAACCTCTGAAAGTTTGTTTTATTGTTTTAGACAACCTGTTTTTTTTTTTAAAATATGAAATTGAGTATTGTTCTTTCAAGATCTGCAAAGAATTGCATTGGTCTTTTAAAGGGAATTGTCTTGAATCTGTAGATTGAATTTGGTGAGATGGTCAGTTTTACTATGTGAATCCTACTGATCCATGAACATGGGAGATCATTCCATCTTCTGAGATCTTCTTCAGTTTCTTTCTGAAAAGCCTTGAAGTTCTTGTCATACAGATCTTTCACTTGCCTGTTTAATGTTACCCTAAGTCATTCTATATTATTTGTGACTGTTGTGAAGGGTGTTGTTTCCCTGATTTCTTTCTCAGGTCTTTTATCATTTGTATATAGGAGAGCTACTGACTTTTTTAAAGTTAATCTTGTATCCAACTACTTCAGTAAAGGTAATTATCAGTTTTAGATATTCCCTGTTAGAATTTTTGAGGTAACTTATGTGCACTATCATATCATCTGTGAATAATGATAGTTTGGCTTCTTCTTTTCCAATTTTTATCCCCTTAATCTCCTTTTGTTGTCTTATCACTCTAGTTATAACTATGAGTACTATATAAATAGATAGGAGAGAGTAGACAGCCTTGTCTTGTTCCTGATTAGTGGAATCACTTTTAGTTTCTCTCCATTTAACTTGATGTTGACAATCAATTTGCTGTATATTGCTTTTATTATGTTTAGTTTTTCCCTTATATCCCTGATCTCTTCAATACTTTTATTATAAAGGAGTGTTGGATTTTGTCAAAGGCTTTTTTCAGCATCAATGAAATGTTTATGATGGTTTTTTATTCTTTCAGTTTGTTTATATAGTAGAATACATGGACAGATTTCCATATGGTGAACCATCCCTACAATTCTCGGGTAGAGTCTACATGTTCATGGTAGATGATCTTTATGATATGTTCTTGGATTCAGTTTGCCAGTATTTTATTGAATATTTCTTCATCAATGTTCATGAAGAAAAATGGTCTGTAATTCTTTTTCTTTTCTGAGTCTTTCTGGTCTGAATATCAGGGTGACTATGATCTCATCAAAATAATTTGGCAATGTTCTTTCTGTTTCTATTTTGTGAAATAATATGATGAGTATTGTTAATAGTTGAAATAGTTAATTGTTGAAAGTCTGGTAAAATTTTACACTGAAACTATCTGGCCCTGGGCTCTTGCTGGCTTGGAGAGTTTCATTGTGTTCTTTTATTTACTTAGAGTTTATGGTTCACTTTATTGTTTATCTGATCTTGATTTAATTTTAGTATGTGGTACCTACCAAGAAATGCGTCCATCTCTTTTAGATTTTCCAATTTTATGGAGTATAGGCTTTTGAAGTATGACCAAATGATTCTTGGTATTTCCTCAGTGTGTGTTGTTATGTCCCCCTTTTCATTTATGATTTTGTTAATTTGGATATTCTCTCTCTGCTTTTTAGTTTTGATGAGTGTTTGTCCATCTTGTTGATTTTCTCAAAGAATCGGCTCTTTGTTTCACTGAATCTTTGCATTGTCTCTTTGTTCCTATTTTATTGATTTCAGCCCTCAGTTGATTTGCAGCCATCTACTCTTCTTGGTTGTCTCTACTTCTTTTTGTTCTAGAGCTTGCAGGTGTGCTGTTAAGTCACTAGTATGAAATTTCCCCCAACATTTTATGCTGTCATTTAGTTACTCTGAACTTTCATCTTGGCACTGCTTTCATTGTGCCCCATGAGTTTGGGTATGCTGTGTATTCACTTTTATTGAATTCTAGAAAGTTTTTAGTTTATTTCTTCCTTGTCGCAGTGGTAATTCAATTGAGAATCACTCAGTTTCTATGAGTTTACAGGTTTTCTGTAGTTGTGTTGTCCAATTTTAATTCATGATGATGTGATAAGGTACAGGGAACTATTTCATTTTTTTTAAATCTGTTGAGACTTGCTTTGTGACAAGTATATGGTCAACTTTGAAGAAGATTCTATGAGGTACTGAGAAGATATTTTATTTTGTATTTGGATGAAATGTTTTATAGATATTGGTTAGGTCTATTTGAGTGATAAACTCAGTTTTATTTTTTTCTGTTTGGTTTCTGTCTGAATGACCTATCCATTGGTGAGAGTTGGGTCCTGAAGTCTCCCACTCTTAATGTGTGGGTTTTGGTGTGTGGTTTAAGCTTTAATAATTAATGTTTCTTTTACAAAAGTGGGTGTTCTTATATTTGGGACTTAGATGGTCATAATTGAAGCATCATCTTCTTGGATTTTATCTTTGTTGAGTATGGAGTGTCCATTTTTTCCTTTGTTGAGTGTTGAATGTCCTTCTACCTCTATTTGGATTAATTTTGGTTTGATGTCTGTTTTTGTTAGATACTAGGATAGCTATACCAACTTGCTTCTCAGGTCTGTTTGGTTGAAAAATCCTTTTCCAACCCATTACTCTGAGATAATGTCTATTTTTGATATTGAGATTTGTTTGCTATATCCATCAGAAATATGGATCCTGTTTTGCATCCATTTTGTCAGCCTATATCATTATATTGACAAATTGAGCCCATTGTTATTGAGAGATATTAATGACCAGTGATTGTCAATTCCTGTTATTTTTGTTGCCATTGATGGTGGTGGTGTGTGTTTTCCTTCTCTGGGTTTTGCTGGTGTGAGATTATCTATTGCCTGTGTTTTCTTGGGAGTAGCTACCTAACTTAGGTTAAGTTTCCCTTCTAGTACCTTTTATAGAGCTGGATTTATAGATAGATATCACTTAAATTTAACTTTGTCATGAAATATATTTTTTCTCTATTTATAGTGACTGAAAGTTTTGCTGTATATAGTATTCTAGGCTGGCATACATGATCATTTTGGGGTTTGGCAATGTCTTTTCAGGCCCTTCTAGTTTTTAGAGTCTTCATTTAGAAGCTGTGTATAATTCTGATAGGTCTGTCTTTATATGTTACTTGGCCTTTTTCCTTCACAATTTTTAATTTATTTATTTTGTTTATTTAGTGTATTGATTATTATGTATCAGAGGAATTTTTTCTGGCCTAGTCTATTTGGTGTTATGTAAGTTTCTTGTACCTTTATAGGCATGTCTTTGTTTAGGCTGGGAAATTTTCTTCTGTGATTTTGTTGAATTTATTTTTCTGGGCCTTTGGATTGTGATTCTTCTTCTTCTGTTCCTATTATCTTTAGGCTTCATCTTTCACTGTCTCTTGGTTTTCCTGGATGTTTTGTATGAGAAATTTTTTATACTTAGTATTTTTTGATCAATGAATCTATTTCCTCTATTGTATCTTTTTTTTTTTTTTTTGGTTTTTTGAAACAGGGTTTCTCTGTGGCTTTGGAGCCTGTCCTGGAACTAGCTCTGTAGACCAGGCTGGTCTCGAACTCACCGAGATCCGCCTGCTTCTGCCTCCCGAGTGCTGGGATTAAAGGCGTGCGCCACCATCGCCCGGCCCTCTATTGGATCTTTAATGTCTGATATTCTCTCTCCCTTCTCTTATATTCTGTTGGTGATGCCTGTATCAGTAGTTCCTGTTCATTTGCTCAGATTTTCCATTTTCAGAATTTCCCCAGTTTGTGTTTTCTTTATTGTGTCTATTTTCATTTTCACATCCTGAAGTGTTTCCTTAATCTATTTTGTTTTGTTTTGCTTCCCCGTTGGCTTTTTTGGCATTCTTCAAGTGATGTATTGATTTCCTCCTATTTAATGTTTGTCATTTCCTTAATTTCTTTAAGGTTTTTTTTTTCATTTCCTCTTTAAGGGTCCTTGTCATCTACATATGTTATTTTTAAGATTGTTTCCTTGTGCTTCAGCTGTGTTAGAATGTTCAAATCTTGTTGTCATAGGATAACTGGGTGGTGCCATATTGTCCTTTATGTTATTGTGTTCTTATACTGATGTGTAGGCATCTGGGTTTAGGATGATTATGGGTCTAGGAATAACTCCTGCATTTGTCTTTGTTGGATGGGTCTTTTGTTCTTTGGTTTCCATTTCCTCTCTGATCTTCTGGCCTAACTGGCTAAGAGTTCTGGTGATCAGCAAGTCTTTTATTGCTGTTGTTCATATCCAGGTTTAATTCATAGCAATTATGATAAGATACAGGAAGTTATCTTCATTTTCTTCTATCTGTTGAGACTTGCTTTTTTTCTGAGTATGTGTTCAATTCTGGAGAAAGTTCTAAAAGTTTCTGAGAATATATATTCTTTGTTTTTGAGTGAAATGTCTATAAGTATATATTAATTCCATTGGGTTTATGATGTCAGTTAGCACCAGTTTTTCTCTGTTTAATTTTTTCTAGATTACCTGATACACAATTAATAAAAACTCAGAGAAAAAAATTGGGGTTCAACCCAAAGATCTGAAAAGCAAAGTGGCCAGCCAATGGCTCTTACCTTGGTCTCAGTCTAAAATGGCAATTCTGCCTCCAGGAATCCCAGAATGAGACTGTGCTTGAGAAATCTTTCCTCCTGTCTAATAATCCTCTCTAGGACTGGGATAAAAGGCGTGCACCCCATGTGATTAAAGGCATGGACCATCAGGTTTCTATGGAAAACTAGTGTAGCTATTGGGATTAAAAATTCACATTACCATCACCTAGTCTGTAAGGCTGACCAGTGGGGCTGTTTTACTCTCAGATCTTCAGGCAAGAGTTATTTATTAAAATACAATTGAAATGCCACTACAATGACCTGGCTATTGGTGAGATTGGGATATTGAAGTCATTCACTATCAGCATCTGAGCATCAATATGTGATTTAAGCTGTAGTAGTATTTCTTTTATAAACTTGGGTGTCCTTGTGTTTGGGGCATAGATATTAAGAATTGAAATGTCCCTTTGGTGGGTTTTTCCTTTATTGAGTATGTGGTAACCTTCCCTAACTCTTCTGATTAGTTTAGATTTAAAGTCTATTTTGTTAGATATTAAAATGGCTATACCAGCTTGTTTCTTAGGACCATTTCCTTAGAATAATTTTTTCTAACCCCTCACCCTGACATGATTTCTCTTCTTGATGTTAAATTATGTTTGTTGTATGCAGAAGCAAGATGGATCCTGTTTTCACATATATTCTGTTAGATTGTCTTTTATTTCCTCCACATAACATTTTTATTGATTCCCTGGGAGTATGACATCACATACCCTGATCATAATCCCTTCCTAATCCTTCCATGTACTTCCCCTTTGTGACCCATCCCAAGAAGTAAAAAATAAGAAATAAAGAAAAAACAAAGCAAACAAAAATAAACACTGTTGGGAGCAGTAGGACCCCAGATCCTGAATTTCTTGTAATCCCCTGATCTAAGTGTCTACAGCTGCTCTGAGCACGAGATCTTCAGGAGTTCCTGATGGCAGGAGAGTGGTTTCTGGTGGGTTTGGCTGGGGCATGGCTATCTCTATATAATCTGCGCCTGAACACAATAAAGGAGGCATTCTTTGAGAATTCAAGGATGACCCGTGTCGCTGTCTCTCTGTCTGTGTGTGTTTGTGTATTTTAACCTCCAGCCCCCTTGCCCTTGAAACTGGGTAACAACGCACTGAATGCAGACACGACGCGGGGGCATGGTGTGTGGCAAAACACTGGAGCATGGTCAAACTCTCAGTAACCTGCCCCTTAAAAAGAACTGAGTTCTTTACCTCCCATACCTTTGCCAGAAGCCATCAATCCTGGAGAGTCACTTTTCAGCAACTCATTCACACCTTGTAAGAATTCCCTTTGGGGGGCTGGAGAGATGGCTCAGAGGTTAAGAGCACTGCTCTTCCAGAGGTCCTGAGTTCAATTCCCAGCAACCACATGGTGGCTCACAACCATCTATACTGAGATCTGGCGCCCTCCTCTGGTGTGCGGGCATACATCGAGGCAGAATGTTGTATACATAATAAATAATAATAAATCTTTAAAAAAAAAGAATTCCCTTTGGTGGCTTCCTCTGCCTAGGATTTTTTGGGTTTGAGGATCTAGGGGTTGTTGCAGAAGCCTTACGTATCTCCCTTCTCAACTGTGCATCAACACTCATCAATATCACAACAAAAGTAGCTTCCTTGCTCTTCAGTCAATGATAGCATGAATCATGGGCCTCTACATGATTTCTGGTGACAGCATAGATCACGAACATAGCTCCCTGCTGCAGTAAGACCATGGACATAAGCAAGGTCCTCAGAGACATCCCAGACCTCATATATCAATTTGGACTTAGGTGTAGCTCCAAATCAACAGGTACCCCCAGTGAAAGCACAGCCCACAGACATTTGTTTGGCTTCAGGCTGAAGCACAGACTGTGGATAACCCCATGGCCTTTGGTGGTAGCATAGGCCATGGACATCAACACAGACTCTGGCAGCAGTAGAATCATAATTCCAGTCATGGCTCTTGTTGGTCACATGAGAGTGGGTTTCACCATGGTCTCAGGATAGTACAGCCCACTCAGATCAGTATGGCCCCTAGTGGCCACACAGTCTATAAACACCAACAGGCAGCAACACAGACTATGGATATCCACATGGCCTTTGTTGGTAACTCAGACCACAAACACCAGCAGAAACACAAGCTACAGTGGAGCCTTGGACCCTGATAAGACCCTGGTGGCAGTAAAGATCCACGCAGGCATCCCAATGGCCTCAGATGGTGGTGCAGGTCACTCACATCAGTGTGGGCCCCTTGTAGCCTAGAGACATAGACATGGTTTTAGATTGCCACAGCAAAGGCCAGGGACATCTGTCTGACCTTTGGTGGCAACGTGTGCCACAGACATCATCTTGGCCACCAACAGGGCATGACTGATGTATCCATTTCTTCTACTATGTTTTAAATGCTTGAGATTCTCTTTTCCATCTCTTGTATTCTGTTGGTGAAGCTTGCTTTTGTGGTTTCTGTTTGAGTTCTAAAATTCATTTCCAGAGTTCCCTCAGTTTAGATTTATTATTTCTATTTCTGCTTTCAACTTGAGCTGTTTTGTTCATTTCCTTCTACAGTTTGTGTTTCCAAAGATTTTTTAAAAGGGATTTAAAGACCTCTATCATCTTCATAAAGGCTGTTCTAATATATTTTTCTTACGCTTCATCTGTGTTGCAATACATAGGGCTTACTATGGTAGTGTTGCTGGACTGTATTGGAGACACATTATTCTGGCTGTTACTGTATTTTTCTGCTGTCATTTGGGCATCTAAGTTTGGGATAATTGGTATTCTATGTCCTTGTATCTGATCTTTGTGTTTATTGGGTGGATGTTTTGTTCCTTGGTTTCTGTTTTCTCTCTGAATTTTAGGAGAGGGTGGTACATGTGTTGCATGGTAGGCTATTCTTCTGGGATCCTGATAGGTGTGGCCACTGGGGCACCAGGTAAAATGTGTTTCTTAGTTTTGCGAGTTGACACTTAGGAATGAGTGTGGCATCAATAATAAAAACCCAGAGACAGATACTGGGGTTCAACCTGAAGATCAGAAAAGCAAAGCAGTCAGCCACTAGCTCTTACCTCTAACTCAGACTGAAAATGGGTGATCCTGCCTCCACAAATCCTCAGATTGAGACTGAAACCTGATTCCTTCCATTTTATATTTCTCTCTAGTGCTGGGATTAAAGGTGTGCACCACCAACCACCATTGCCCATCCTCTATGGCTAGCTATTGTGGTTGCTGGGATTAAAGGTGTTTTTTTTTTTTTCCCAACAGTGCCTGACCTGTATGCCTGACTTGTGTGGCTGCTTTGCACTGATCTTCAGGCAAGATTTATTTATTAAAAAGAATTACCACTATATTTCTCATTTACATAATGGAGTACTACTCAGCAGTAAAAAACAATGACATCTTGAAATTTGCATGCAAATGGATGGAACTAGTAAAAACATCCTGAGTGAGGTAACCCAGACCCAGAAAGAACAACATGATATGTACTCACTCATAAGTGGATAGTAGCTGCAGTGCAAAGGTTAACAAGCTTATAGTCTACAACCCTAGAGAAGCTAGGAACAAGATAAGATGAACCCAAAGAAAAACATATATATATAAATTCCCCTGGGAAGGGGAAACAGACAAGATCTCCTGACAAAAATTGGGAGCATGTGTGTGGGGGTGAAGGGAAAGCAGAAGAGGAGAAAGACGAAAGAAGGGGAGAGGGGAAGAGAACTTGAGGGAATGTGATAGTCAAGATGTGGTAAGGACAGAAATGGAAAGTAAGGAAAGAGATATTGTGATTAAGGGAGCCATTATGGGGCTAGCAAGAAACCTGGCACTAGAGAATTTTCCAAGAATCCACAAGGATGACCCCAGCTAAGACCCCAGCTAAGCAATAGTGGAGAAGGCGCCCAAACTGGACTTATCCTGTAGTTAGATTGATGACTATCTTAAATGTTATCATAGAACCTTCATCCAGCAACTGATGGAGACAGGGACAGAGACCTGCAGCAGAGCACTGGGCTGAGCTTGCAAAGTCCAGTTGAAGA
>NC_022019.1:17702392-17704518 GCF_000317375.1 Microtus ochrogaster | reverse complement strand
TTTTGTAGTATGACCTAATGATTCTCTGAATTTCTTCAGTGTTCATTGATTCTTTGTATTGTTTTCTTTACTTCTACTTTGTTTATTTCAGCCCTCAATTTGTTTATTTCTTGTCTTCTACTCCTCCAGGGTGAGCTGCTTTTTTTTTTCTAGAGCTTTTAGGTGTGCTATTAAGTCACTGATATGAGCTTTCTCCATTTTCTTTATGTGGTCACTAGTGATATGAACTTTCCTCTTAGCACTGTTATCATTGTGCCCCATAGGTTTGGTTATGTTGTGCCTTCATTTTCATTGAATTCTAGGAAGTCTTTAATTTCTTTATTTCTTCCTTGACCCAGGGATGGTTCAGTAGTTCACTGTTCAATTTCCATGAGTTTTTCAGAGATTAGTATTGTTGTTAAATTCTAACTTTAATACATGTTAATCTGATAAGACACAGGGGATTACTTTATTTTTTTTGTAGCTGTGGGGGTTTCCTTTGTTACCAAGTATGTGATCAATTTTAGAGAAGGTTTCATGGGGTGCTGAGAAGAAGGCATATTCTTTTGCGTTTGTGTGGAATGTTCGATAGATATTTGTTAAATCCATTTGAAGCATGACATCTGTTTTTGTTTTATTTCTCTGTTAAATTTCTGTCTGATTGACCTTTTCATTAGCTAGAGTGAAGGGTTGAAGTCTCCTACTATCAGTGTGTGGGGTTTGATGTGTGATTTAAATTTTAGTAATGTTTCTTTTACATACGTGGGTACTCTTGTATTAGGGACATATATGTCCAGGATGAGACTACATATTGATGGACTGTTCCTGTTATGAGAATAAAATGTCTTTCTCCATCTCTTCTGATTGATCTTCATTTGAAATCAAGTTTGTTAGATATTAAGATAGCCAAACCTGCTTGTTTCTTAGGTCCATTTGATTGGAAAACCTTTTCCCAACTCTTTATTCTGAGGTAGTGTCTGTCTTGGAGGTTGCAGTCTATTTCTTGTATACAGCAAAAAGCAGGATCCTTTTTTTTTTGTATCCATTCTCTTAGCCTGCGTCTTTTTATAGGTGAATCCAGTCCATTGATATTGAGATACTAATAACCAGTGGTTGTTAATTCCTGTTATTTTTCAGTAGTAGTGTTTGTGTTTCCCTTCTTTGGATTTTGCTGATGGGGGTATCTGTTGCCTGTACTTTTGTGGGTGCAGTTAGCTTTCTTAGGTTGGGGTTTTCCTTCTAGTACTTTCTGTAGGGCTGGGTTTGTGGATACATATTTTTTTTAATTTATTTATTATGTATACAGTGCTCTACCTGTGTACCAGAAGAGGGCAACAGATCTCATTACAGTAAATGTGAGCCACCATGTGGTTGCTAGGAATTGAACTCAGGCCCTCTAGAAAAGCAGACAGTGCTCTTAACCTCTGAGCCATCTTTTCAGCCCCAAACCGATAATTGTTTAAATCTGTTTTGGTCATGGAATATCTTGTTTTCTCCATCGATGGTGATTGAAAGATTTGCTGGGTATAGTAGCCTGGGCTTGCATCCATGGTTTCTGAGTGTCTGCAGCACATCTGCCCAGGACCTTCTGACTTTCATGGTTTCCATATTGGAGCAAGCTGTGTTTCAGAGTTCCATTGAGATTGCAGGAGGATAGGCAAGTTTGGGGGTGGGGTGTGGCTAGTAGCTTTTAAGTCTCCTTAGTGTTGGAGCAAGCTGTGTTTCAGAATTCCACTGAGGTTTCAGGATGCCTTTCCTGATTTATTTTTATCAGTATAAAACATAGGGCCTCCAGTTATTGGTGTGTACTGTATAATGTGAGGAAAGATCTAGTTGGTTGTCTTTATAAGTTAAAACTCTTGTTTTTGGGATAGTTGTTAGTCTCTCCAATACATTCCTATAAGATCTTTGCTAGGGGGCTGGAGAGATGGCTCAGTGGTTGGGAGCATTGCCTGCTCTTCCAGAGGTCCTGAGTTCAATTCCCAGCAACTACATGGTGGCTTACAACCATCTGGGATGGGGTCTGGTGCCCTCTTCTGGCCTGCAGACATGCACACAGACAGAATATTGTATACATAATAAATAAATAAAAGATCTTTGCTAGAGTTCACTTTTTTTTCTGATAATTTGTCAATTTCATCATTATG
>NC_022019.1:17695950-17696972 GCF_000317375.1 Microtus ochrogaster | reverse complement strand
AAGGTCTGTGTGATCCTTTGGAAGTGGGTGTAGACCAGAGAGGTTGTCTCGGGTATTCTGCTGCATAGCTGGGGATGAGACTGAGGGACTGGTTCTGGAGGGAACTGTGAATAACTGAAGATCTGCAGTGAGCCTGCCTGTTTCTCAGGCATGCATAAATTTATAATAATCTTAATTTCAAAGTTTCAGATCTTTATTGAGATCCTTGGTCTCTTTGGATTTGATTGTATATGTAGTGTGTGAGACAGAGATCTAGTTTCATTCTTGTGCATTTAGATATCCATTTTTTAAAAAAACACTGTTTATTTAAGATTTTTGTCTTTTTTTCTGGTGCAATTCTAAGCAAAAGTAATGGTGCTTGAGTCATTACCACACAATAATTCAAATTATACTTTGGAGGTATAATAATACAAACAGCATGGCACTATCAATGGGATAGAATTGAAGACCCAGAAATAAGGCCATGCAACTACAGCTCTTTGATCTTAGACAAACATCAAATTCATACCCTGGAGGGAAAAAGTACTGGAAAAGCCAGATAGCTATATGTACAAGAATAAAATCAGATTTATATTACTTATTCTGCCCCCCCAATAAACTTCAAACGGAACAAGTAAATCATTATAAGGCATGAAACTCTGAAATGGCAGAGCATAAACTTAGATGTATACTTCATGACATAGTCCTAGACACAGACTAGGATCCTAGTTTCTCTGGAAGTGACTCCATCAATGAACAAATCAGATTTAAGAAATTAAGAAGCTTTTGGACAGCATACAGAATTATCTCAAATATCCCTCCAAATCTGAAATCTAAAATATTCTTAGTCTCAAACATTTCGGATAAAAGACACATAACCTATATTCCACCTTATTTCCCAATCGGAGACATCCTGTTCTGGAATTGCATACTTTTCTTTCTTATGCACACCTTTAGGTATTCATACCTTTATCTGTAAAAAGCATATAGCATTAATGTTTATACTTTAAATTTTTATTTAAATATTACCTTAATGCAAGACT
>NC_022019.1:17690257-17694723 GCF_000317375.1 Microtus ochrogaster | reverse complement strand
AAAAAATTTAATGCTTTAATTAGCATATCACTAGGCTTAAACTATGAGTTTAATAAGATTAAATTAGAAAAGGATAGGATTGAAAGGATTGTCTTATTATCAGTGATTTTATTAAAGATGGGGATTACTATTTTACTTTTAATTCACAGAAGTGTTTGTAGAGATGGAAGGGTAGTTCTTTGTAGTAGTTGTTTAGAGCATAAAGATATTACAATCTAAATGTAAAACAATTTTTCTAGAGGGTCACAGGTCTTCCAAATGCCATCTTAGACTCTTCCTTTCTCACCCTATTGTCACTGAGTTGTTCAAAGATTATTTCTACAGAATGTAAAACAAGGAAAAAATGAAAGTCAATCCATATAATGTTGTTTCATTCAATATTTTTGGTAGGGAATACATGTACTAAAACACACATATACCAGAGAAAACCTGTGGGAGGCAGATTCTAGCCCAACCATGACTACAGAGTGGGACTTGATTTCAAAAACGAAAATAAATAATTAAAAAAAAAACTACTTGTAGAACTAGGCATCAGGTCAGACTTGGCATCTGACTATAGTTTACTATTCTCTGGTCTTGTAAAAAGGCATTCCAGAGTGAGATGAAGAGACTGGAGTAGAAGGTTTGCTGATGTACTATTGGCAGATCTAATCTCCTCCGTGCTCTTGTTTGTGGGCTGATGAATAGGCTTTGCAGGGGTCTCACACGGAGATTCATTATAAATGGGAAGTACCTGAGTTCCTTAACTACCACAACATCAACTGCTAAATTTGCTCTCATCCGGAGCTGTTTTTGTTTTATTCCTCATATTTCAGCTTACACCACAGCTATGAGTAACCCGTGTCCTTTATCAGTATCCCTTAAGGAACTATTTTAGTTCTGAGCATTATATGAATTAACAATTACTTTCACATGCTAGCATAAATATAGACAACGTTAGTTTCCCCTGAGCCACATCAGTTGAGAGCACAATCATGAGAAATTGGTTATAATGGCAGTATTATCTGGTTTATAGTCTTCTCTAGCAAATGAGCCAGAAAAGCAGCCCTAGAAACCCATGCCTCCTATATTAATGCACCCCTGTGCTTGTGTGGAAGCTGTCTCTGAGTAGCAGCTGTTATGATCATCTATTTGGGTAACCAGTCACCATCTGCTTTCTCATTCACCTAGGGTGATACAGCTTTTGTTTTGTATGAGCCTCTGTGTGCATGTCTCCATGACACCCTTGTTGGGAGACCTCAGAACAAAGCAAAGGAAGACAATATAAGTGAAACCAAACAGTGCCTGTCTCAAAACTTTTCCCACCTGAAGATCTAGGCACAAAAGCTCTTTATGTGGTTCTTAAGCTCTAATTCTGCCCAGTCTTAAAGCAGATATTGATATCTTCAATATAAAATTGATATCTTCAAATGGAAGAGCATTTAGTGATAAGGCATGTGCAAATGTAGGCAAAGTATAGCTACATAAGATGTGGACAGTCTACTTATGACTCGCTACACAGCTGGGACTGTCTAAGGACAAGGGTAGTGAGCGCTTTCCAGGACCATGAGAGCATGCCTCCATCCACAGGAACAGTGGCAAGAGCTCTGACCATCAACCAACTCACAACTAAACAAGGCTGTAGCTGCAGGTCTTCTTTCCAGACTTCTTTTGAAATTCATATGCTTGCAATTGGTAATAATTCCTCACATACCAAATCTAACCAGAAGCTGAGACAGGAATCCAAGTTGATCTGGTTATAAATTAGTTTTCCAAAGCATGGAACTATGAGGATAAGCCTGGAAAGTAGATAGTGAGGGGACACTAAAAGTGCCCAGGTACCCTACCTATCCACTTATCTTTTTTGCTTTCTGAAAAGATAAGGATCTTTTGATTTTGGGATTCATGATTTATGTGAAAGTAGAACTATCTTTTTTCCCTGTGCCACTCCATGCAGAAGCTTCTCAAAAATAGCAATCTATTATCAGCAACCTTGCTTCTAAAACCACATTGTCAGTGCTTAAATCCCAGCTTCAAGCTGTCCGGGTGCGTGCCCAAGTTATTTAAAAGTTTTGTGCCTCAGTGTCCTAACTAAGACTAACAGTGCCTACCTCACAAGGTTGGGAATGATGTGTCAGTTGCTCAAGAGTGTTTAGGAAACTTTAAGAAGACTTGGCCAGTTATAACAGACTTCATTGACCGGCATCATTGTAATGACAATCTTTGCTGATATTATATACACTGTAATTAGTGCATACTGCACAGTTGATGATATCCAAATTTATTTTAAATGCTTTGACTTTAGACTCCATGGAATATAGTTTCTAGTATGGTTTTGATTTTCTCTTTCTCTCTGTCTCTAAGATTACTTCATTCTCATTCAGGCCTTCAAGATACTGTGGCTGTTAGGTTACAAACAATTAACGGTCTTTCTGTGTTTTAGTGGCTAACAGTCTAAGCTTAGCAAAGTCCGTGGTATTAGAACATATTTTCATGCGTTGTATTTCAGCTTTGATCTGCTGTTCTACAGATCTATGTAAGGTGGATATGCAAAGCTGTTCCTTCTACTCTACATAAGCTTTTCCAAGTGTCCTGTTCTGGCCACTGCCCATGTGAGAAGAGTTCTGCTTCCTCCACCCTGGAGTACTTGAAGTGGTGAACTGGCAGTTGAGTAGGTGACAAACCTCACATTTCGGGTGGTGTCTTAAAGCGGTATCATTTCAGTTTCCAAAGATCAGGAATACAAACAAGACAGAGGCGGGAACCTCTGACTTACACCCTCTAAAAAGATTATCATTGAAAACCAATGTGGGGCTTTTCCCTATGGAAAACTATTGCTCCAGGTGTCATATACATATAAATAGCATTATAAGAACTGAATATAAAACACACACACACACACCAACAATTAAAGAAATGGTGGCCACGGATTTAGCAAAGGGGGTGCATGGGCATGTTTAGTGGGTAGAAAGACAAGTGGGGGGAATAGTGTAATTATATTTTAATACATAAAAGATTTTTATGCAGCTATCAACAAGGGCTCATTTGGGACAGAATGGTTTTCCTAGATCAAATCCAGGTTTGTCAGCTGAAGGGAGAAATCCTTACCACCTAGGTCTCTCTGGAGAAGCTCACAAAAAGGCAGTCACCTTCTTTCAGAGGCAAGCAAGTGAGCCACAAAGGGCTTCCAGATCAGAAAATCCTATGAACAGCCTCCACTTGCCTCTACTTTGTCTCTGCCATAACCAAGATACTCTAAAAGGTCTATACTCAAGAGAAGTTACTTGAAGGCAAATACCAGGAGGAACATCTGCTGGAGAGCATCTTTGAAGCTTCTCATTGCAACTGGCATCAAATTTTACATTCATCTCTAAGCTTTTAAGGGAGAAGATCACCCTCCCCGGCATGCTGAGATCTGATGAGAAGCATTCCTCACCATCAAGCACTGAGTTCACGATGGTTGTGTTCTCTTTGACTTTCAAGATTGTCTGCGTGAAGCTACCCGGCCTCTGCAGTTTGACTTTGTATGCCCTCACTATGTGGACCATGAATACAGTTTGTGAGCTGTCAGCTATTCATAATGGTCAGTTCTGGATGATGTCTATTGCTCCTATAGCTTCAGTAACCACTTCAGTATGTAAATGCTTGCTGCTTTCTGTTATCTACAAGTTCACTCTTTCACGTCAGACAAGTTTGTTTAAACTGCAGGTAGAACATCATGTTCGAAAGTCCAAAATTGAGTTCGTCCATTCCAGATAGTTCTCTTCTTACATCGTAAAGGGTGAACCTTTCCTGGTTCTGGATGGAGACCTTAGGGAGCTCAACGATTTGCCCCTTTTCCCCAACTTCCCGTGTTTAACCATCTGTCAAACTTAAAAGGTTTGAAGATACAGGTAGACAGTAGAAACAGTATAAAGTTTAGAAACTGGCAGGGTTAGGCTAAAATCCTGTGTCTTGTCAATTATTACTTCATGATCTAAGGGTATAGAGGGGAGAGTAGGGAGTGTAAAAGAGAAATAGAAAAACTGTGGCTATCAACTAAATTATACATATTTGTATTGATGAGGATTATCAAATATTTTTGAAAAGTATAAGTTCAGAAAACTAAGAATTTCTTTCTACCCTTTTATCACTCTTTCCCTATGCCTTGTTCACTCTCTTCACTCCTCCTTCCTTCTGGTGCTTTTTCCTTCCTTTCTGCTTTTCACCTTTTCGCATGCCTTTCTACTTACGGAAAAGCAAAGAATAGATAGAATTCCCTGATTCATATCCAACAAAGAAGAAATGTATCCTTCAGTCCCACTGCCCATTACACTGCTAGGCACCTGAACTACTCCCATGTTTGTGGACATGCTCACCTCCTTAGTGTACTTGGGACTTTCAGGGAAAGAAAATAGTCATTATCAAGGATTGAATTTCTCATGGTACTTACCCCAAGCACGGTATGTGGTATATGTTCCGTGAATTACTCTGCAATATATTAAGGA